>NC_088841.1:8248255-8652236 GCF_904066995.2 Poecilia reticulata
AGACCAAACGGCCAAAGAGGAGAGAGAGAGAGAAAAGCACACACTCGGAGTCTGAATTTAGCAAGGGTTAAAAAAAAAAAAAAAAGATTTGTGACAGTGGTGGCCTTCACTCACAGCCAACTGACAGGAAATGGGCTGAGAGAAAAGGGCGGTAGACATACAGGAAAGGTCTCAAGCTTGGGACTTGAACTCTGGATGTCTGCGGCAGAACCAATACCTTCCACACCTGCTATATCCACATAAAAATACTTAACTGTAAATAGGCGAGGATCCACGGTATCTTAATATAAGCAATACTAGTTAATCTGTTTCATTAGAAAGCATCACTGTTGGTGTTTTTGAAATCAGAAATATTTCCAAACAGTCAGGTTTCTTAGTTATGACAGCCACGTAGTAGAACCATTCTTTAGACAAGCTGAGGAGCAGTGTGCAGCAACAGACGTTGGACTTTCCAGTACTGTTTTATGTTTCCATGCTACATACAACTAAAGAAAACTACACTCACTCTTAAACTTTCTGGAGGATCTTATTGAAAAACCACAGAAGAGGTTTAAAAATGATAAAAGAAAAAAAAAAAACCTCTGCATATCTTGATAAATGAAACCAGGTATTATCAGAAAATAGAAGGAAGGTGATTGGAAGACTAACAATCAGAAAAAGTTAAAAGGAACATTGCGTTTCGTACTTGGCTTGGCGTTGATCACCACCTTCTCCCCAGAGTGAGGAGCAGGGTATCGGCTATTATCGACCATTTCCTCACTGGATCCAAACTCCAGCACTTCCACAAAGTTTAAAGGTACACTCCACTTCAGGAGAAACTTCTGGTCAAGCGGAGCATTTCCACTGCCACTCCCACTGCCATCCTGGCATCTGTTGAGATTAAAAAGGAATGGCAAATGTCATAAGTGGGGGAAAAAAGAAACATGTACAGGAAGGAAGGAAAATTCCCATCCAGTACTGTGAGAAAATGACATCAACATGTAAGAAAATGTGGAGAGAAAATTAAGCTGAAAATTGTAATTTGAAACGTATACAACAGGGAGAACACATGCACCAATATTCAAAGCTTACAATAGTATTAAATCACATTTCTATCGAAAGGGTTAAGATCTCCCTTACCGGATATTGGGCGTGGCACACATCAGGACATCATTTAGCAGAAAGAGACGTCGCTCTTTCGTTTTGATGATTTCACCACGCTCATTGTAAACAGTCTCCACCATGTCGTCTGAGCGAATCAGGTAGCGGCTACCGTTACTCAGAAGCTAGAGTGATGAAAAACATGATAAAAGTCCTTAATTTCACAGTGAGTGAATTTGAACCTTGTTTTCCATGTTACTTGTGACTCCTCTGTGAAAGTGCTCATTATGGATGACAGTATATAAAAACTATGTTTCAGAGTAATTAAAGCCTGTGAGGAGTAAAAGTCAACAGGCCCACACTCGATGTCCCGTAAACATGAGTTAGCACAGAAGCCAGAGTAGGTGGAACAGACAGACAAATAATGACAATAAGGGGACTGTTTGGATTATATGCACATGTCTAACACAATACACTAAATAAAGCAAAAATTTAAAGCACTAATAAGATCCTAAGGCAAAACATTAAAGAATCACCAAGGAAACCTGCAGGTTGATCGGCATTGATGGGAATGGAAAAAATCTTAACTTTTTTCAGCCAGTAAATGCATCATACTAAATGCTACCAGGTTGCAGAGACAACACCACTCTGATGTGGATGCTGTCACCAAGGAAAGAACACCCAAAATCAGTCATTATAATTATCAGTGTCAAGTTTAGAAAAAAAAAAAAATCAGAGGAAGTAAAATGATTTGAAATGATATTTAAAAGAAGAGTCTGTCTGTGATATGATCAGACATCTATGAGGGTTACACTGCAAGAGAGAACAAGTTGATACCTCGAAGGCTAAACAAAGTCTTAACAAGGTTTCATTTAAACCGTCTGTTCTAGATGATGGATAAAAATATGGTAACAATGTTTTCTGATCCATTTGAAGTTTGACTTAAGCATAGCCCTTCACCAAAGCCTACAAAATACAGACCTTATTAAGGTAGCGTTCATTCATGGCCTTTGCAATGTGACGGATCTCGCAGCGTTGGTCAGCTTCTCTCTTTTTTTCATTGAGCTTCTCGGCCAACGTCTCCAGCTCGGTCAGAGCCATCTGCAGGGGGAGACGGTCTGCATGGCCCACCGGTGTGTTCTTCAGCATGTCCTGATGAGGATGAGAGGAATTCAGCATCAACACTGGAGACCAATAGGCTCTAGTAAACAATTATTAGTTTTCCAGCTTTATGTGGATATTTCCAATGTCATATAATGTCATTAATTTGCTGGTACTCACATTAACTTTTACAATTGAAAGCAAAACTAGGCCTTTAATTTTGTGAAAAGACACAGATAAAAAAAAATAAAAATCTAGGACAAAGGAGAGCTAAGTTGAAAGAAAAGGAAAACCATATCCAGAGAGCAATTCCCTCTCTGTGAGAACCAAAAAAAACAAAAAACAAGGGCATTAATTAGAAAGTTTCCCACTCCCTCTGCTGGTGAGAGCATGCATAACCAGTTGTTCTGCTCATTACCTGAAGGAGCAAAATGAACTGTGGGAATCTCTGAATTGGTTTCATCATCAGGCCATAAAGAGTCATGCGGTCACTGCTGGATTCTTGGCGATGCTGCACATAAGCACAACTGTTATTATAATGCATATAAGAATATTGCATACAAGTGTGTATAAAATAGATGGAAGACAAATAAACTGTAAAGGCTTTCAATCAAAACACAACACATGGAAAAAAGAAAAAGAATAAAACATAAGACATCATCATCCCTAATATGAGCACCATTGTCACTCGAGGTTAGTATCAGGCTTTCAAACCTTGAGGAACTCCAGGAAGCCCGGTTTAGAGGCACACGTCTTCCTTACAACTGCCATCGCTGTGCTGAAGTTGTTAACATACTCGCTGTAGGCGTCCAGCACCATGGATTTAGAAAACTGTATGGGAACAAAAATTTTACATGAATGTATATAAATTAAATATTAACTTGTAGTTGCAGAAAGATGTTGATTAGGCAATCAAACAAGAAACTGAGAATATGTATGTAAAGTTGTATCTTACTCTAAAATGCATTTAATATTTTACACTCGTTTCCAAATATTGATCTCATCATGTTTATATTAGAAATATATAAACAGTTCTTATCGTCCAGTTACCGACATCACAGGTATATTGGTATATTTCTCCATCTTTCCATGTCTACATTTAAAGATTTTTTATGAAAATGCCTGCAAAAGCACCTGAGTGACTGAAGGTTTTCATCCATGACACAATCTGAATTGCTTTTTTAAAATTTAGCTTTATTTTAAAAAGAAGAGCTTAAAGTGTAAAAAATCTTCATAGAAAAACAAAGATTACCTCGACTGATTTGTCGTTTATGTTTATGATAAGTGTTTAAATATGCAGATTAATTCTTACCGATGCCACAAAAACATCCCCGATCATCTCCAGGCTGTCCCACTCGGACACACGGCTTGCCAGCGCAATCTGGAACAGGAAGTGGCACTGCAGGATCTCCCGCACACGATAAAAGATGATCTTCAGCTTCCTGTCGCTGAGCAGCCTGGGCTCAATCTGGGAAAGGGGTTTCTCGTATTGCTGAAAAGATGCGTACATACATAGCCTGTAATAACCACCATTTCAAAATAACGGCGCCACATTAGTCCAGCTGTACTTACACACCTCTAAAATCCTTTTGAGGGCATCGAGATAGTTCTTCTCACTATCTAATATAGAGCCCAATATACATCGTCGCACAAGCTGCAGATAGAAAATACAAAAGCATTAGTTTTTAAACACGGTTTCCTACTGTTGCAGCTTCAAAGACTCCTATGGAAAGTCCTTACCTGCTGCTGCGAGAGACCCTCTGGAGTTGGTGGGAGCACAGGCTCAACGTTGAAGCAGTCCACCTCGATGAAGACCTCAGACTCATCCTCAAAGCAAGCTAACTTTCTCTCTAAAACATTAAAACAAGAACTTGTTTTATTGACAGAATGGTAAAGCTGTGTGGTTCTGCAAAGTAATCACCTACCTTGACAAAACGACTTTGTTTTGATGAAAGAACGTCCCCTCTTCACCGCAGCTTTAGTTTTCTCAAGCCCGTCTTTCGTCCCTTCCTTAGCTGCCTTCACCAGCTTTTGCATCTTGGATGACAGGAAAACGCTATAACTTGCATCTCAGCATTAACTCTCACTTGGTTTTCTGCACCATCAGAGCTCTGTCTAAGGTGATGTTTAGTTCACTTTTTTAAAAACCTAAAGCTTTACAGCGGCTGAGCTACAACGGAAGAGGGTTAGAGTACAGATCAAGATGTATGGGACAAAACAATCAAAGAATGGCAGCAACTGAGACTTCAGCAAAAAATAAAATCTGGATTTTATTACCAAGTGACAAATGTAAGATGGGAGAGTTTGACTGCAGTAAACTTGTTCTGCAGTATCTCATTCCACAATTTGCTGTGCCTTTCTGAAGTACTCATACGTCTTATACTTTTTTTTTTTTACTTTTTATCACTTTACAATTCCAAACTCTAGTGTATTTGACTACGATTTTGTGTGAAAGGCTTGAAAAAGTACAACACATCTGTGAATTGTGAGGGGAGAAAACACAAGGTTCCTCAAATTTCTGTGAGCTGGTAATGAGAATCTACGAGTACTTTTGGAAGGCACTGTATGTGAAGGCTTCAGCTGAATACGACTTAAGTTGGTGTTGCTGGTGTCTCAGTTCACCATCAATTAAACTCATCTATGTTAGAAAACAGTCTATCCTAACCTTTGTAACCTCTGGTGCAAAAAAGAAATCGCAAGACATATCAATGAAGCAGGCGGTGAAGTAAAATGACTGGATGCTAACCCTTCACCAGTACCACCACCAAAAATATTAAACACCAAACCAGGATGAAGGTACCAGGTCAGTGGGGTTAGCCAGACTGAGAGTCAAAGGGGTTGGGACTAGTTTGTTTTAATCTAGCACAGACACATGAGGTGAGCCTAGTTTACCTTCTGCTCGTGTTTCTGTTTTAACTGCTGCAGCTCTACAGCTCCCACTGTACTTGCCATTAGCTCTTTCATCTTTTTCTCATAGTGTTCTTTCAAGCGTGTCAGATCTTGAGAGAGCTAAACAAAAGCAAAGCAAGGATTACTGGTCATGGTTTTAGAGTTGGGTTGCAGCTCACGGTGTCAGGAAATTCAAGTGGTTGGGTTTCTTCACTTGCTTTAGTTTTCTCCATAAATATAGATTTGTTTAAATGCATCGCAGAAAGTGGGACAAAATAAAAAACATATTTTCCAGTACGCCTCTTGTGAGAAATGCACTTCTTGTTTTGTCCTGATTTGAGGAATTAAAAAAAGCAAAAATCAGAATAAAATAAAACCAAAATTTCAATCTAGAATACAACTTGTTCTAATAATTGGGCTTCAGCGACTTATTTTTGAGGCATCATGCATTTTTTCTCCTCTCTGTCCTCCATGAGGTTTTTACAATAAGTTAACCTTGAATAAAAAGGTGAGAGGTTCATGATGATTAAACCCAAAATGTAAAACACTATCTTAGTAGACTCAACTTTCATTTTGTAATACATTTTTTTTTTTTTTTTGAAACAGAAAAGCAACAACGAGAAAGATTTTTCAAATGGTCAGATGTGTCTTTTTCCAGCTGACCAGCAGGATGAATCAATAGGTACAGGTGAAGCGGTCTAGCCCTACTCTATGCTCCATACAGCTCCAGAAAGTTTCAGTCAGTCTCTTGGGTAAGTGAAAATGAATAGATAAGATTAAGCATACATTTTTCAAAGTGGAGATTAATCAATTTCATTAACACATTAATAGACCCATTTCTGCATGTAAATGATTACATATGATGGAAATGTGCCTACTAAACCTTCATGTAAAGGATACATAAAGATAAAACTGAACAAATATGAAAAAAAAAAAAAAAGATTATCAAACAGACAAAAGGTCTCAGTTACCGGCAGGAAATGAAAAGTGGAAATGAAAAGGTGATTGATATACTCACATGCATTTTCCTCTGTGGCGGTTTTCCTCTCATGAATGCGTGGGGCAGGCCATTCTCAGGACGATCCTCCCCGTCACTCGCCTCGTCGTAGCTTTCAAACTCACTCGAGCTCCAGCCGTTGTCCAGGGAGCTGCTGCAGCCGCCCTCCTCGCCGAGCTCCACATCATCATAGATCATCTCATCTGGATCTGTGTGGAGGACAAAAATGCATGAGGAAATTCTGTAACTTCACTTTCTGTTCAGAACATTCCAAAATATAGTTTATTGGGGTTTTGATTAAAAAAACAGGTAACATTAATTAACTTTAAATTTAACATGCTGCATATAGAAACTAAAACACAAAAAGTGCTATTTGATATATAGAAGCTTGTGAATCCTATCGTTTCACATTGAACAGCAATAAGAGAAAAACACATTTTTAAGAAATCACAGCAAGCCGGGGAAATGAAAGAAGCCGTACTGCCTACTGCAAAGTTAGAGAGAGGAAGCTTCATGCTGAACTTGAAAAAGAAAGTTCGAACCTGTGTTAGAGTCTGAGTTTTCTCTGGGGACATCATCGTAGATCACCTCATCTGGATCTGAAGCACATTTCAAAACATATCAAGAATAAACGTTTGGTGCAAAAAGACAGCTGGAGTACTTGGGCCACCTTTGGGTAATAATGTAAGAAAGATCTGAAAGAAAGGCTCACAGAAGGGACCGCTTCCTCAAATGAAAAGGGAAGGAAGTCTTAGTTGTGTCAAATGGAAAAAAAGAAAGGATTTTCTGAAGGCAGCTATTGTGTAATAACACAGTAAACGGCGTTTTGACTAAAGTCCGAAGGGTTCGAAGTCCCAGTTGACGGCATCTCAACTAAAGTTGTACAGCTTTTTATTTCTCTTTCTCACTGTTTACATTTTAATGATGTAAAGCCCCCCGGAAAACGTGTTGGAGTCCCAGTTAAACGATGTTTAACTGAAATCCTAAAAGGGGTGCGGGTTTCAATGTTTTTTAAATTTCTCTCTCTCACCGTTTATTACATGCTGTTTTTATTTCAATTATGTAAAGCACTTTGAAATGCCTTGCTGCTGAAATGTGCTATACAAATAAAATTTGATTGATTGATTGATTAACAACTGAATTAACTTTTTTTTTTTCCCAAACCAGTTATCTTACTTACTTTCCATCCAAGCAGTGTTTGCAGGATCTGATGCCCATTTAGCCAAAGCATCTTCCTCTGCAATAGCTGGATTCTCTTCACTGAAAACACTTAAAAAATATGTGCACATATGCTCTTTTTAATATCTGTTCTTCAGGTAAGTGATCAAATTGCAGAATTTATTTTAAAAAAACAACTATACAATGACCATCGTAAATACATTTGAAAAAAATCTACCTATTTGAGACTCACCTGTCAGCAGAGATGTTGTTGGTCCCGACTACTGTCACTGAAAGATGATAAAAAAGTGTTACAACACAAAATAACAAAGAACATTTTACTACCAGCTGCATATTGCTAAACAGAAAAACAAAGAGCATGACTTAAGAACAACACAAGAGTTCATCTAAAAAAAACCAAACAAACAAAAATCAACAAAAACTTTTTAACTGGCTGTTCTGTATAGGCTGGAGATCCGGTAATTAGCAGGAAATTAGCCCTTAAATGAACAGGCACATATAAATACATGTGAAAATAATTTGTATGCATCTAGTCTAAAATTAAAACAAAGTCTAGTAGCACACTTTGAAGGTTTGAATCCTCTAGTATAAATAGCCTGTTTGGGGTAAAAAAAAAAAAGAAAAAAGAGAAAGAAGTAATGTTGCTGTTTAAGCGTAATTACTATTTTTTCACAAAACCAATATTTATTCAATATTGATTGAACAGTATTTTTGAACACATAATCAAATCCTTTCATATGATTATGTGTATGAAAAATAACTCTTGCCACACAATGTGTGTCTTTGTCAATGAAGTCTGTCTTATCTACAGCAAAGACACTGGCTCTCCATCCCGAAAAAGGCAAATATAATTTCGCAATGCACTGTAACCAGCGAAACCACACATTCGGTCACAAGTATGAATGCTTCTTCCACATGTAGTACTAAACATTTAAACAAACTCAACAGTGGTTTGCATTATCTAATCAGAACAAGTTTAAAACACATTATCTGCCACCAGGTGTCACTAACTGCTCCCCACATACAATGACTTTGACTTCAATGTTGTAAAACTGATACTTAATTTCACTTAAGCATAATCTTGATTTATTCATTATATTTAAAAAAAAACGTCCCAACAACATCATAGCCATGTTTGTTGTGGCCAGAAAAAAAAAAAAGCATACTTTTTAAACAACTTTAGGATCAGATACATTGAGGTTATTTACTAGAATAAAACTGAGTATATCAAACCATTCTGAGGTTGAGAAGATAATAATGGTGCTTTAGGCTTCTGAGCATGCTTGGACTGCAAGATTTTAGGGAAACCGGAAAATCCTCACAGCCAGCACAGATCTGTGGGGAGGTCTAAATTTAGTCTCTCACTTCCTTGTGGCAAGGCTTTAGGAAAAACAAGAAAAAAAAAAAAAAAAAAAAAAAAAAGTCAGGAGCTGGAAGCCACTGAGACAGTGTTGTGTGCTGAAACCCATCCACTGCAAGTGTCTGAATTCAAAAAGCTGAATGGTCTGCTTTTGTGGATATCTCCAGAATAGCTTCACATTTTCTTATCTTTTCTTTTCTTATCAAGTGAAACAGTTTGACACATTCCCTAGTTAGAATCTCTACTTTACCATCTTCATCCACAGAGAGATGCCGAATGATGACTGGTGTGGTGTAGGCAGGTGTGATGAGCGGTACACCAGAGGGGGTCGCATAGCCACATGGCACAGGCACAGAGTATCCTGACGTAATGCTGGACGAGCTGGTGTGGATATCCTGGCCCTCTTCCTCTCGTACTTTCGACTCCCTTGGTGAGGAAGTGGAAGAGGAGGGTCCGTGTTGCTGCTCTTGCTGCAGCTGAATGGGAGTGATATCAATCACAGAGTAAGGGTTGACTTTACTCTGAGAGGAAGTCCTGGGCAAACCCTGTGGAGGGTGTGGGTCATTCAGAGAGGCACTCTCCCCTTCAGGGTCTGCAGAGAGATGAGGGATACAGCTGTACCATTCAATCAAAGCAGCACCATGATGCCATATCAGACAGAAACACAGGAAGACACATTCAAATATAAGGTTACTAAGTTTCACTGCGTTTAAACTGATTCTTAATACAATGTTTTGCCCTTTGCTTTCATCACAGGTTTTCTTTTGCCATTTTCTTATGATGATGACTCCTTGGTACCATGTCACAGCTGCAATTTCTCCACACAGTCTGCTAGATTTCAAAGGCAAAATGTAATGTTTGTTCAACTCAACAATCAGCTTAAGTCTTGTTCTGTGGGGGAACAAAAAAAAAAAAAAAGACGGCGCCACTTTCATGAGGTTATCAGCAGATTAAGATGTCGTGCCTATAAGATTAAATTGTAAACCCTTTATAAATGGCTGCTTGTGCTTTTTACTCCTTGTTCTATTTTTTTTTCCATTTCCTTCCTCATACAATGCAAGGGCTTTTCATTGAGAACATGACAAATATATTTTGCATTTTAACTACAGCCTGAAGAACTCATAGCTTCCCTTGATCTTTCAGCAACTGCATGCATGATATGTGGGCGTGCGATATGTGTAGCTCTCTAGCTGTGAGTTAGAGGAGTGGTTTGTTCAGTTAGGTGAGATCATTTTTGTCTTCACAGTCACAGTGACAGGACAATCACAATAAATTTCTTGCAACACTTCCAGCCTAACTTGGGCGCGATGAAGACATAGCCTTAGCTTGAGGGTCAGTATGGCCAGCCCTTTCAGATGCTCTGATGACCTGGAGGTGCCATCATAGCTGCTATCAAGCTCCTCAATGCTGCACCCAAGACCCACACATGCTGATAACATGACAATGAAGCAATGGCATCTCCGAACGTTTTGAAGACAGTCCACAAACATTCGCACTCCATCACACCTTACTGGAAGCTCTCTGCGTTTAGCTCAAAGGCTGCGGTGGCAGTCTATGTTCTGCCTGACTTTTGATCCTGAAGTTCTGCATTAGTCTGGTGGAAAGGAAATCTTAGAAATGTAATTTGTTCATCATAAGTTGCAATGAAGATTCAACCATACAATAAATAGTTTTGTTCAATAAATTAGAATATTTTTAAAAGCTTATGTCAAACTACTCAGCGAAACATTATATAGATTACACACAGACTGGTATTCTCAAGCTGTTCCAGCTATGATGATTCTCTGCTTACAGAAAATAAAAAACATAACATCGACTATAAAATTAATTCATCAATCAATAAAAAAAACAAAACATGTTTACAGAGAAATGTAAACGTGTTTTTAAAATCTGCTTAAAAAGTTGTTATTTTCTGAAGTCGCTTTTCATTTGACAAATGAGCCTAATTAGAAAACATATTCTAATTTATTTAATACAAATACACTTTGTATTATGACATATTTAGAGTCTATTATTGTAATTTTGCATGCCCTGTTTAGGAAGACAAAGCTTATAAGGAGCTACAGAGGGAGCAATTATCAGGAAAGCTGAGTATAAACTAACTAATGATTTATCTTAAAAACATCAAAAAACAAATGATATGGGTGTGCTTCGATCCCTTCACGCAAAAAACCCAGAACATAGCACAGTGAGGATATTTCTGGATGCATGAGAATGTATTGATGAAAATAGGTTGTAATGATTTTTACTGATATACCATGAGAGACACGGACAGCCTTCCTTTAAGTCCTAACTTTAGCCAGAGCTGTAGGGCTGGAGACTGTAAACAGAGAATACCAAAAGAATTTGGGGAATTTAAGACCACTGCCAACAAGGGAAAAAAAGAGAGAGAGAAAAAAAACTGTACTTAAAAGTGCCATTTACAACTAACGGTTTTCAGAGTACAAATATGGCAAAGACAGACACTCATAGGACAGAAGGTTAAACTCAAAGTAGATACCCCCACTGTAAAGAAAAGTGAAATGTAAACACTCTGGGTTACAAACCTGTGCTTCTGGGATCTGTCTGTATGCCATAACTAACAGGAGGAGGTGGAGACGGTAGTGGTGGTAAATCCTCATCCCTGTCATTAGTTCCCTCAGCAACAGATGTCTCTTCAGTTTCTGTTGTTTCTCTGCCTGCGGAGGAGGGTTTGATTATGGCAACTGCAGTGTCTTCTGATGTTGGTGCCAAGTTGGAGAACTGTGCTGGAGGGTCCAAGTTGCTGGAGGAGCCTTCAGGATGACCGGTCACAGAGTTTGCCTGGCTGGGATCCTCACTGGGGAAGGTGGGAGGCGCTGGAGGCGCCTCAGGGATGTCATTGCCACTTTCAAAGTCGAAAGGTTCTCCTTCATCTTCATCATCAAATGGGACATTGTCTGCTAGCACTGTGTGCAGGAGAGCAACAGATTTAGATGGAGAGAGAAAATAAAGGAATGTTCTGCCTAGTTCTTCAGTCGTCGGTTTCAATTAAGTTCTGCATTTCTGAAACTTATCCAAAAAACTAAACACCGATATGACACCACCATAAGAAAGTAAGAAAAAAAAAAAAACATATATAGGACCCTTTATTTTTAGGTTGTGTGGGCTTGTGTTCAAGGCAGGCCTTTGATTAAACGGGGAGTTCAGGATTTTTATAGTGAATTTCAGTTGTAAGATTATAAAAAGTGAATCTTAACCAGGTACTTTCAATTAGTACAAACCCAAAAGCCCTGGAATCTTGATCTATAGCTAATACAACAGTATTCCATTTACACAGCTGTAATAATCAGCTGTATAAATGGCAACGTGACCAAGATGAAGTTATCTGGATTTTATTGGAAACTGAAAATGTTTTCCTTCGAGTTTGAAAAGCATCAGTTGCTTTTTCTTATTATATCGAGTGTATGCTTAAACAACAAAATTCAGTTACTGCAGCCCTCAAAAAGTACTGGCTTGGCAGGAGACAGGAAGGAAACATGAAATATCTTTCCAGTTTCCACTCCGCAACTGGGCCAGAAGTGGAAGAAAGCAGTTACTCCCCTTGGTGAGCTGTGCAGTCCGAGTTTGTACATTATTTCTTATGCAATAATAAACACGTGTGACGTTAGTAAAAGCATTACACAAGCTGTAAATGGATGAGGAAAGCACAAGCTTGTCTTTAAACCAAACTCATCTGCTCACTTTTCATAAAATCAACAAGAAATTGGTGGTGTGATAAAAAAAAAAAAGTATCGGGGAAACAAAAGATGAATGGAGTTTATATTCAGAATGTTTGATCGTCTTATAAACACCATTTTATCTAAAGAAACCCCTCTGTTTGTCTTGGTTGCTTCAGATAATTTTGTCTTCCACTTTGCTGCTGATACCACAGATTCCTAGGAGCATATTCATCATTCGAACAGCTTGACTGTATTAAGCTTCAGGCTACAGTCTTATCAAAACCCCATAGCCAATATCCTGACTCTGTCCCCAAAGTAAACAGAGCATTCGAAGTTCATGTGGTGTCATGTTCAGTGGAGTGTCACCTGAATGGGTGTGTTTAAATACCTCAGTCAGGAGAGTGTTAGACTGGTTTAATCCTGGGTTTTGGCATTTTAACTTGAGGCTATGCTACTTCCTATGTAGGTACCTAATCTATGGAGACAGAAAATATTTAAAGGTCAAGGTTGGCCTCTATATAAAATTAATTACCATTTTCACTTTCCTAGATCCACCTGTTGTGTCTTGCATGTGCAAGTGCAGTTATCTAATGAATCTTAACTGAAAAATAAACCTCAAGCGGAAAAAAAACCAAAAAAAAAAACAACCACAACTTTGAAGTTCCTGAAAGCAACCCCCAAAGCTCTAAATCACAAACACCACTCCCTCAGGCTCTGACAGGTAGCTGCTCCACCTCTCCATGTGAGAAAATGCTGTGACTAATGTTTCAGGTCAGCATTGTGACCCCATATATTCCTACTACGGTGCAATAAAGAGAAAAGGGGCATGGCGGAAACCTGGAAACTGAGATGCTATCAGTTGTTTCCCAAATGTTTGAATAATGAGCTGTGTGGATTGCACTGATAAAGCACGGATAACTCTCCACTAGGCTGGGACGACGGGACAATGGGCTCAATACTGATGCTACGACTTCCAACAGTGTGCCTGATTTCCTTCTGGACATTCAGACTTCTAGAAAGACTAAAACAGTTTGGATTTGAAAGGTTTATTGCTGATTGTTTTAAAGCATTTACATTTAAAAATAAAAATCAAACCTTCCAGATACCTTCTCCTTTCAGCTGCCTTTGTGAAAGCAGATGACATTTAGATCTAAGTGACAAAACAGCAGCCTAGGAGAATGAAATAATCTAGTGTTTTACAGCTTCTTGTATTCCGCTGTACACCTCTGTATCTGATCTACTGGGTAATTTATAAAGTAGCTAAAGGGGTTGGCTAAATCCTAGGGAACAGTCTCTCTTCAGATACTAAGGAAGAAATGACCAATTAATGATTTTAAGCCAAATTAAATAATCACTGTATAACATGTAATTTTGAACAGTCAATATTTTCCTTCCTGAAAAAGCACAAGATCCTTTATGCTTTGGGTGTTGGAGGTAGAAAAGCCCCTTGTTTGTGAAAGAGATGATTTATGGGTGACTATATGTATGGAATGGCATGCAGCTTAATTATAGATTATGCTGGATGTTGATCTTGTAGTATTATGTATATACAAGAAACAGCACAAACATGCATTTTGACTTGAGACGTTTGAGTTTTTACATTTTTTTTCTTCTTTTTTTCTTTGCTAAACAGAAATAACTGAACTATGCATGTAAATGCCTTGAAGAGTTTCCCATTGTCAATTCATACCAGCAGCATGAATTCTGTTCTCAGTACTTATCTCCACTGTGGTATATAATGATCTGTTGAAATGAGTCACCGGGTTACGACCCGTTCCTGCATCCCCCTGGCAACAAAGCAAGTGACTGGCCAGCTGGAGACGAAGCATTTTTCTGTCTCCATCCCCAGAGAATGTGTGTGTGCAAGAGAGAAAAAGAGAGAGAGAGACAGAGAGTGTGTGCATCTATGCTTGTGTGCTTCTGCAGCAGTATTCAGCCTAGTACTGACTGAGACACATTGTCTGGTATTCAGCACATTTTATCCTCCTTATTCCTTTCGTACTACTGCCCACACACTTCACAGCGACAGAGAGGAATCTGTTGTTTACTCACTGTCCAGCTTCACCAACCCTCCAAAAAATAACTGTCAATGCCAGGATCTACAGCTGCTAGCCTATAATCCTACAGCACTAACACTGTAAAGTCTCTTAAAGAAACAAAGAATTTCATCTGCAGTGGTGTCAAGGGTTAGAATTTTAATCAGACTTCAACAACAAATGCAAAAAAAAAAAAATGTTTGGATATGTTCAATGTTGTCTCAGTCCAAACACAATTAATTAAAAATAAGATAACTTTGTGTAGTTTTGAAAACTACATTGATTTCGCCTGAAAAATAAATAATTGTTGCTACTTCCTAGTATCATTCATTTCAACCGAAGATAATATCTTAATTAGATTTGATTCAATTCATTTGTACTGGAACAAGTGTTAACTACATACCAAATAACAGTCAATTTACATTTTTTAGTCCAAATTAATCTTCAATGTATGTCCCAGCTGCAATTTTGGTTACAAAAAAAAGACAAAAACAATAAAACCATGACAATATTAAAAAAAATATATATATATATATATATATATATATATATATATATATATATATATATATATAAACATACCTTTTAAAAGCTTTCAGAAAAATAATGAAGTTAGGCATTTTCCAAAGATGTTTTTCTGAAATTACTCTTTTTGAGTGAATGCAGGTATCCACACTATTATGTTATTGATTCAGCTTTTTGATATCTTTTAGTTTTTCATCAACTGGTTTCCTAAAACCAGTTTAGGTTTCAGGAAATTATTGATCAAATATTGCAGTTTACTACCTAAAGATGTAAGATGTAAATGAAACAGATTTCTTCAATGATATTTCTCCTCTTGTAAGGCATCAGCTAATTTTTACTCTGATATAAATGCTTTTGTTCAGCATTTTTCACATTTTCAGTTTAACAAATAAATATACATATCAACTAATATCCAGTAACTAAAACTACAAATTACAACATACTTTTATTTTCATACATACTGAGATTAATTCATTCAATGACTGACCGTCTCAGACTAAGAGCACCAACTGGACAGAATGTGTTTTTTTTTAACTGCACAGGGTAAAGAAGGAGGATAATTACTCACACTAAGTAAGAGCATTTTTAGCTAATGTGTAAATGCATACTAATCTGCCTGTCAAGATGGTATTCAAAACATTTGGCCCATACAGCGACCTTGGCGTTATTGGCACCACGCTCTAACCAACTGAGCTAACTGCCCTCTGCTGCTGCCATTCCCCCGTCATGCTTCACAACCTGCCCCATGTAGATGTTGTATGTGTGTGTGGGGTTTGTTGACTTTACTTTCAGGAGGTGGGGGAGGAAACTCATCCACGTCCATGGTTGATTCTCGTCTCCTGGACAAGCTCCACAAACACCAGAAAGCTGGTCTTTAACTATGCCAGCAGACATTCCTAAACAGAAAGGTCAAATGTTACAGAAGGCTAGGTTGCTGAGGAGAAATGAATTTGTCACAGGAAAAACTCATGAATACTTAGATGATTGATTAGATAATAAAAGACAACAAATAAGAACCAGAATTGTATAACATAACTCCCCAGGACGACTTTCAAACAAACTTGACTTCAAAATCTTTACACAAAAAAAAAAAAAAAAAAAAAAAAGGTCACACAGCGAGTTCATCTGAATCACAAATTTAGACCCGTGTTCATCTGCCAATGTACATCTCAAGGATAGTTTCTGTTAATGTCTTTCTGATGGAACATACCCACAAAGGCATGACAGAACCATATCATAATATAGCATAAAGCAGCCATTGTGGTAGTTTGTATAGCCCGTATTGTACATCTACACAATTCCTATAAAACAAGACACAACACAGGTTCACAGTCTATTTCTCAGATAAATTTACTTAAGAGTATGTGGGACAAGAACGACATCTCATTCTGAGACTCAAAGATTGTTTTGTCTATGAATAACGGGAAATCTTCAGCCTTTTTGTCCTCTGCGTGGCTCACTGCCAGAGCAGAGGATATGAACACACAGAGCCAGTGTCTGTTGAAAACAGTGCAACTAACAGATGATGCTAATGCTAGCAGAGATAGATCGAATGTGCATCGCCTGAGGTGATGTTGGCCTGTGCAATACAGAGAGGGGTCCACAAGGACAAGTAGGAGGAGCAACAATGCTGTGGAGTATGGGGAGGGATACAGAACACAGGAAAGGTGATATGCAAGAATGAAACACGTAGCTACATGACAGAGGTTTGGAGTCAAAACTAACAGCTGGGAGCCTTAGAGTGTGAATCACCTTTCCCCTCAGATCCACTGGGATTTAGGAAAGCAAGGGAAGGAAGTAAGGGAGGATACACAAAGGAAAATGCATTAAAACAAACTTTTTATGCAAATGTTTTGGGATTGAGCACAGTATTCTTCCCATGTTTACCTTTTTTTGGTCCTCCTCTCAATTATTTCTTCTTTTATTCACAAAGAAAACCCAAAGCCATATTGGTAAATTACATCTTTCAAAGCATGTGTCATGTTGTGACCTGAGCACCAAACTACCACCCGTCTCATCCTGTGGGAAGGATCAGCTCAAAGAAAGCATTCCTAGCTACTGCAGCGGCAGTTGCACAGCAAACAGTGCAAAACACGTGCAACAGCTAAATAAGAACGAGTTTCAAACCAGAGTGAAGATTATTTCGTCATCACTCTCCTCTCCAGCAGAGTGTTTATAAGAAAGGCATTGGAACACAGTGAACGTGAGTAAGAGCAGAAAGCTAAAGTCCTCACCATGGTTGATGACAGGCTCAGCTGAGCATGTCATTACAAGCTCTGCAGCTGAGCTGTGTTATGCAGACAGGAAAACAGTCATCTAGACTGCTGGTGAAATGCACATAATTTGTTCACCTGAGTCCTAATATCTCCACTATGTTAAAGAACAAACAGCAGGTAAACAACACTTTTACATGATCCCTAATGCTGAAGATAAATTGCTTTTTGTGTGCCAATTTTACTGATGCAGGAGGAGCTAAAAATGTACACATCAGTACTTTATCAGATAACTTCAAAGAAAAAAAATATAACAATGTTTGCAACAACAAAACTTAAAAATTATTCATTCTGTGGCTCAAGTACCCTAGGTGGAATTCCAGCTCCCTTCAGTGGTACAGGAAATAAAGTTTGATACAAAGTTAGTTGCATAGAAAATATGAAGGAACTGATGATGTGCAGTAGCCTAAGCAGAGAGGCTCAGACATCCCTCTCCCCAACCAATTCAGCTCATCCTGGGGAATCAAAAGGTGTCCCCATGCCAGTCCAGAAAGTGTCCCTCCAGTATGTCATGGGTTTTCCACTGGGTGTTCTCCTGGTGGGACGTGCCTGGAACACCTTACCAGGGAGACATACTAACCAGATCCCCAAGCCTATTTTAAAACCAATGTTTTAAAGTAGAAGTTTTTGGTTTTGATAAATTTATTAAATTGAGAAAATATCATATTTTACAGTAGGGACTAATGCCTCCTTTCACCCACAGACAAATGAGGGGTGCACTAGCAGTTTCTTAAGATTTCTGGATGTTTAGAAAAAAAGATTTGATAAGTTACCAAGCAGACATCAGTCTGGCTATGTTGATGTGAGACACACTTCAACATCCAACCCTCTTGACTTAGTAAGAGATTTTGTTTCTGCTGTCGAGTTTTCAAGAGTCCACTTATTGAAAAGTGGAATTCCTCATATGAGCTAAGAGTCATCAACAAAAGCCCAGAGGACTGGGTGGTGCTTATTGTCCGCTGTGTCTGCTGTCTTTAGGTAAACGTTTTATTTGGCAGTTTACCTTCCTGCCGGGATTACAGTAATTATGCCATGGCCAATAAAGAAAAACCCCGGCTAACGAAGGCTTTAAACAGTACAGTAATGAACAATGTGTGTACAATTACTAGGTACGTGAGTATTTTGACCAGATCAGCGTTTTTATAAACTCCAAGCTGGATAAGCTTGAATACTTAATGGATTTAAGCATAGCAGGTGATGTGTCTGTCTGTGATGACAGAGCTTATGGCTTTTAGCAGGTCAACACCCTATCAAGGTGTGCATATTTTTGGCAGCTTCTTTTCTTTAGCAAAACAGATATTTAACCAACATTGAAAAGTCACAGGTCTCTTGAAATTGCTAAATGTTGGGTTGTGAACATAAAACTATCATTGTTTTGTTGTACAGACAACAGGGTTGTAAGAAACTTGTTGAGAAAATAAAAAATTAGCTGCAAAGAATTTGAGAAGAATGAAGCGAGAAGCTACCAGGAACCAATTATCTTCTGGTTCCATCATGTTGCAGAACTGCAATATGGACTACCTAGAAGTACAAAATGTTCAGAGGTCAGAGACATCGCAAACCAACCACCACTGTACAAGATACGCTAAAGTATCTAAACTGAGCCAAGAAATATCCGAAGACAAATTTTTCAAAAGTTTTATGGATGAAATAGTAGTATCCCTTTACATACTAGACAGGTTGGCCCGTGGCTAGATCTGTACTGATATCCACTTCGACTCAGACACCATTTAGGTAGAGTTAGAGAATGGGGCATGGGCTGTTATTTTATATGAGTTGGATTGGCTTTTTTGGGTCAAAGATGGGCTCAAAATCCCCTCTCAAACCTACTGACAGTTTTTAGAAGACAGTTTCTTCAAACCGTGGTCCAGGAAGAAGTCTGGACCCTTCCCTCCGTCCCATCTGCAGCTAACCTCAAAATCACACCAGCATCTGGGTCGTACAGCCTCCAAAACGCAGCTGACTGCACCACCCTTTCTGACCTCAAATTGGGTGGAGGAAGTTTTACAAGCAGGCACAAGATAGCTGACATTTTGAAGAATTTTGACTGCTGGGAAGTTGGAAAAAAATAGATGAGGTAGTAGCTAAGTATTTAGTAGATTATGGAGACATAGTTTTAAATAATGAGGCCCAGAGGGAGGCTTATTTGATTTAGTATGCAAGATCGATCAAACATGTGAGAGTACGTCTGCATTCAGCAGCCCAACAAACACAGAAACTCTGCTTCAGAAGTGAATGTGGTCTATACTAATCTACTAGACATTGATCACTTCACATGTATGAAATTATTACAGTTGTGCCACATCGTTCCTGTTTTAAAATTGGTGTAATGAATGTCATTGTTAAATTAGTTACAGCTTGCTTTAATAACAGAGAAAACCCTGTGAGGAACTGAAGAGAAGGGCTGTGCTGTAAAACCAGCATACACTGTACAGTCTTGGCTGTCATTTCTATCTGGTCTCCACCCATCCAGCAAGCCACACGAAAACATTTAGAGCCCAACATGTCACCAGAAGAACACTAGTGTGTGTGTGGAGCAGATCCAAAGAGCTTTTGTTGCCTAGCTGAAGGTGAAAGGATTTTAATGGGAAAACAGGAATTCAACACATTACCATACCTGAAGTCCAAATCCTGATTCTGGAAGAGTAGAGAAAGCCAAGACTGAATTGGTGAAAATATAAGGAGCTAAAAAAAGGGTATGGCAGGCTGTGATTTACAATGCCTATCATATTTAACGGTCATGTTCATTCTGATTCTAAATATAAGCATGTTCCCAGCTGCTAAACAAGTACTGTGTGATTTCTCACATGCACCTGCAGAAGAGCCAGGGGTTCTCTTTCCCAGCTGCTGACTACATATTTTTCTAATCCCCGTTTTATCTGAGTGGATCATTGACTGGATGATGAGTTGGACAATTACTCCATGGTGGACTTTCTAAAAACGAATGGCATGTCTCCGAACTGATGAGAACTCTGGCATCCTTCAGCTTTTGCCATGGAAAACAAAAAGCAATTTGAGTGAGTTGTTACTGCCAAGTAGAGTTGTTGCCTCATAACAGTGAAGAATTTTAACATTTCCCAAAACTGTTATTTTTCCAAGAAAAAGCATCTATCTTTATAAACTATAATAGCAGCTAAGGACACATATCCTGCAGCTTTTATTATGTTTGACGATTATGGCTTATGGCTAATGAAGATCCAAAATTCAGTTTCACAGAAATTTGGAGCATTACATGACCTTAATAAAAATATGTATATTTTTTAAAACACAAAGAATGTAATGTTTCATCCTGCACAATCATTAACTGGTCATACAAAGCAGTAACCCAATCTACTGATGGAAAGTTAGGTGGAAGGAAAACATCCTGCACAAAAAGGTACACAAGCAACAGAGATGACTGCATCGTTGAGAGAATTAAGGAGCAAAGTTCATTCAGCTGATTGGGTGAGATTCACAAGGACGGGGATGGGCTTGGAGTCACTGCTTGGAGAGACAACACATGCATGTACCTATGTTCTGTCTAGCTGTCTAGCTCTAAATGACCGAAAATAACATTAGAAACATCTTATCTAAAATAAAAAAGGCTATACTTTTTGTTTAGAGACACAGAAACCATGTTGCTTTAAGTGCAGAGTGAAGTTTCCACATATAGTGTTGATTTCCAAAGTCATGTCATCTGCCGGTTCTGGTCCATTGTGCTTTATCAAGTCCAAAGTCAGTGATGTCCTCTACCATCAAATTTTAGAGCACTTCATGCTTCGTTCTGCTGACCGACTTCATAGAGATTCTGATTTCATTTTTAAACATGGCTTGGTACCTGTCCACTCTGCTAAAAGGACCGATACCTGATTTATTTGCCATTATTTAATGTTACTGGACCGGCCTGCCAATTTAACTAGTCCAAACCCCATTGAGAATCTATGCAGCGTTGTCAAGAGAAAGATGACAGAGACCAGACCTAACAAGGCGAATGAGTGGCTAATGTAGGAACCTAGGCTTCTTTCACCATGCGGCGGTGCTACAGGCTGACTGCTTCAATGACAATTTGCACTGAGTATCTCTTGGCAAAAGAGACCCAAACAAATATTTAATGCATATACTTTACAGTACATGGCAAAATGAGACTGATATGTTAAAAATGCCTTGTTTGCTTGTTTTTATGCAAAACAATTTTTAAAATAGTTTTCATCAGCTACAAGCCAAAGTCATCAAAATTAACATTAAGCATTTCAAATGTATTACTGTGTTTAATGAACTATTTAATGAACCATTATCAACTTTTAGATTCACTTATTGAATTTAGTAAATGCAACAAATTAACTTTCTGATGATATTCTAATTCAATGTGATGCACCTGTTCAACAGAAGAAGCACTTTCATGCAAGCACATTAAATTTAGCTTTCAGACTGCACTGCCAGCAGCTTTCTTGTGTCATTAAAGAAAGCACTGCAGCCGGGTCGCCCTGGCTATTTGTTAAACAAATCACCCACATGGAGTTTTGTATACGTACTAGCATGGGAGTGTGACTCCCACCAACTACCAAGTCAGCATTGTCCTGGCAGAATAAGCTTTACATACAAGACACCACACATTACACATCAAAACCAAAGATATATTTATATTTAAACAATCTTCTGACTGCTTGCAACAGCTGAAAAGTTGTGACTAAGGGAAAAAGTTACCTTAAGCCACGGTTTTACAACTTGTTTAGAGTGAACTTCCAGTTGACCAAATCTGTGCAGTGCTCCCTGACTGAGGAATGTCATGCATGACTACTTGAATTTGTAGCTGAGCAGCATCTCAGGAAAACTGCGTGCTTTAAGCTAGTTTAAGGTCCATATGATTTTTTTTTTATATATATTCACTACTATATTCTCATTATGTAGTTTAAAACATAGAATGAGGGCACTGAACACTAGAGATAGCTCCTGCATAACATTATTAACACTGACAAGTGACAAGTGATTTGTAGAAAATCAAAGCGGTAGTAAACGTCCATCTGTTCTATGCTAAACAAATACCAAATGCAACTGATGTTGTTCTGAGTAAAACATACATCCCTAAGGCCGCTTGTTTAGGACCAACTAATTAAAGAATGTGTATGGCAAAGAGAGTTTAAATTATAATGCATGCTATATTGGTGGCTGACAGAGTTGGCAACATCACTATGTTAACTAGGACGCCACGTTACCTTCATTTCACAATTCTGTTTAACACTTGAAAAAAGGGGTTAGTATTCCACGCAAAAATATCAATTTGTATACCATTTTCAGCCTGTTAACTGATACTTAACAAGTACGACAAAAGAGTTCTTAAACTTTCTCATAAAGTTAGAAAAATGCCTCCAACTCACCATTTTATTGCCTTCCCATAATCCAATTCCCGTATAGCTCCACGATATCACAGAAACGTTTTAAACTGAACACTTTTCTGGCTGTAAAACAACTTGTCTCGCATCAACACTCCACTTTTCAAGCCTCTTTTCGGCTCTTCCCGATGTTAGCAGATTATTCTATCCATGAAGCCTCTTTACCTCCAGTCAACAGCCGATTGGTGGACGACTGATGTGTGACGAGCTGTGATTGGCTTGACGTGACTTCAATCAACATTCCAAGGCTCTTTCCTGTAGGACGAATCAGCGGGTAGAAAACTTCCCACTTGACTTCAGATTTCTCAAACGAAAAAGATGAAAAGTCCTGAGCAACTTGCATAACTTTTGTGTTTGGTTTTGTTTTTATTTTATTTCACAAGGAGCCTCAGCAAAATGTTGAGTGACTGTGTACTGTATGTGGATATATTTTTCAGTAGGTCAACATTTTCATATTAAGTCTTTTTTGTAGGTCTAATGTATTTTTCTAGTTTTCCAAGAAATGTATTTCTGGGTTTTCATTAGATGTAACCCATATAGTCATTACTAACAGAAAGAAATGCTTGAAAATTAACAGTGAATTTAGTGCATTCATAAATTGAACCAGATTCACTTTTTGAATTCTAACACATTACTTTTCGTTGAAAATTTTAGACTGTTAAAGGGAATGTTTGGAAAATGAGCAGCAGGGTAAAGTAACTCCAACGGTGCCATCTAGTGTTGCGATCCAACAGCACTCACGAATGAACACATTCAAAAACAGAAATGCATATCGGTAGGTAACTTGGAGTCAAAGGACTTGCCCAGGTATGCAGCAGCATGAGGCAGGAGGAAGCAGGACTCAAGCCTAAAATATATGGATAGGTAGGCAATTACTCATCCCACTAGGTTATCCCTACAGTAGCTCAATAGCAAAACCAACCTCCACTCAAGTAAAAAGAAAAAAGAAATATGCTTTGTATCAGAAATCTTTTTTATTTTGAAAGTCACATTCATAGACCACACAGACTCAAGATCCTGTTTCCAGTTGAAACTATCTAGACCAAATAAATATTATGTTTTGACATGAATCAAAACACATTCAATCCAGAACAGAATAACCAATATCTGCTAGAATGTCTTCTTCCAGTGTATGCTGATATAATTGAAAAAGGCAATTGCATATACTCCATAGTGTCCATGATTTTGGCAGTATTATGTATTTTCCAGAGATACATTGACATTTTATAGCACAATGAAATAACCGTTGCCTTCATTTGTTATAAAATGCTATATCAAACATGACTTAAAAGTAATTTGACTTTACAATTTAATGTCTTGAAATTGGGCTTCTATCTCTTTAAGAAGCTCCTGCTCTTTCCGACGCTCCAACTTCAGCGAGTCATGACAACATAATTCTTAGGAGCACTGCACTGTCAAATGCTTCATACATAGACCTCGGCAGATGCATGGTTTCACCAGGTCTTTGCTAATTGCTGCTGCTGCTAGTCTGAAGGAACTGAGTGGGGAAGTCACAGGAGAGAAGAGTTCTGTGGAGGAGGAGAAGTTGTGTGGAAAAGGCAGCACTTGGTGAGACAAAGCGTTTTTTACACCCAAATGGTTGCCATGGGAAATTAAAGGATTTTGCAAGCGAGTGAAGAATTAAAGCAACATTCCAGGTATATTTTTGATGAGGGAATGACATTATAGCATGTAGAACTGGGGAAAAATAATGTAATACTGCCCCTATAAATGTTGATCTGGCATTTTGAGGACATTTTCAGATCAAGTCTTAATTTTTACATAAAAAAAAAACAAACAAAAAAAACCCATAAATGTTTGTAGCACAGATTAAAAATGTCCCCTAGCCAGAGGTAACATAATGCAAACAATGCAGCAAGTCTAAGCAAATATGCAATAATGTTAGTTTTGGATATACCCGTCTTCTGCAGCTTAAAGTATATTTCTTAGTATTTTAAAAAAAAAATACAACTTGGTTTCAATATAACTTTCTTGTTCTGTTGTCATCGCTGTTTCACTTTTGTCACACTGCATCTCCATTTCAGACAGTAAGGCCTTTGTGAAGGCAACAATTCCAGTGCTTTCTTCCATTGATAAAGAAGAAAAGCTTTTTGTGTGCACTGACAGATCTCTGCTGCACTGACGTGGGAAGACTTGCACTCCGAGACTAACTGCAAACTAATTTGTCCATTTAGATTTTAATGGATCCAACAAATAAGTCAGTTTCCTCAAATTAAACAAAAACTCTGCTGTGTGTGTGTGACAGGTGCAGAGCTTGAGGAAACAGCTTGTTTGTATTTTTCCCCAGAGAGTATTGGATATCTTTTACAAAACTGATTTAAAAATACACCCTTTTCTACCCAAAACAAGGTAAAAAAAAAAAGTAAACTGAAACAAATCTATGGAAAACAACATGATGGAAGACTGCTGCGACACACAGCATGATTAAATCACGAGACCATATAACCAAACTGCTTTTCATGCTCTTAAAAGCGTTAATCTAAAACATAAATTATGAGAAGTGGAATACAAAAGCAGTGTAAATTCGACAGATTGGGATCTTGTAAATGCTTTTCAGTTTTTATGGGGTTTCCTAGAAACCCCAGACTGATTCTCTGTAATGTCAT
Organism: Poecilia reticulata; assembly: GCF_904066995.2. Taxonomy (NCBI): domain Eukaryota; kingdom Metazoa; phylum Chordata; class Actinopteri; order Cyprinodontiformes; family Poeciliidae; genus Poecilia; species Poecilia reticulata. The sequence continues at coordinate 8,273,372 of NC_088841.1, forward strand.
TAACCGGTGCCAGCTTGTTCCCAAAGTTCCAGTCCACAGGATTTAGCAGCTGCATGGTCTTCTTGTGCGTCCAGATGGGGTTGATGATAAATGTGAGCAGAGCGAGTCCAGAGAAGAAGATCAGCCTTTGGGGCAGCGCCACGTGGGTGTTGATCCCCTCCCAGTGGGTCAGAGTCACCCACCACATGTAATAAGTGAGCACCATTCGGCAGTGGAACATGTGGATCATCACCCACTGGTTGGCTCTCCAGAACAGAGTGCGAGCCCAGCCAGCCTTTCACATGAGGAGAAAGGAAACAACCATTTATACATGAATACCATTGCATGTTAACAAGCTATGAAAAGGAACAGAAAGGTTTAGGCAACACCAGCAAGTACAGAACTTCCTTTTTTAACAACACTGAACTTTATCTGTTTAAGAATCACATGTCCCTGAAGGCCAAATGAGAACTGAAACGCACTGACAGAACCAGACGTTTTAAAATTAGGTGACAAAGGAACAGCAACCAACCATGTGATATGAAAAACAACAAAAATAAAAAAACATTTAATATGTAGTTGGCATGAGTCAGAGACTGTTTTCAAGACTGAGGTCTTAAAGAGTAAACGGAACATTTACTTTTTAAAAATGCTGGAAGAGAGGTGAGAGAAAGGGTCAAGTTGACCTGAGCTTTTTCCACTTGTGACAGGAAAACAGCACAGCCCTTCCCCCTAATGTTTCTGTGTACTGACGGGCAGCTGGCTTTAAAACTGTGGCAAACCACTGCAGCAGCTGGATGGAAGCTACTCAGCTAATATCAAGTTATCATACCTGTGTATATAAATGGTTAAATATCCTAAGCAAACTTTTGGGTAAGCCTTTGCATGACAACTTACTAATAACAAAATATTTTCCTTTTCAGTTTTAAATAAAATCATATAGCAGCAACACTCATTTAAAATTTTGGGGTTTAAGTATCAAGTCTGCAGCTGCTGACATTTGTGCCGCAACTGCTATCTAAGGCAGGGTAGTTTTTAATAATGCAACCATACCTACGAAATCATTCATTATTTTTTATCCCATCTTTTAGTTTATAGTTTCATATATACACACATATATATCTATATATATTTACACTATCCCTTGTTGGTTGCAATAATCCAAGAATTTTTTTAAACACTGTAGTTCAATGTTGTTGAACCATGAGAGTCTCATACTCACCCCTCCGTTACCAATAAGTTAATATGGCTTGAGTAAAGAAATCTTTTGTGATGTGTACTTTGACTTTACACAGAGAAAACAATGAAGCTTTTACCTTCAGCAGCATCCAGGAGATGCAGGTAAAAGGTGTACTCATCTCCAGGAGGAGAGTAACCATTGCCAGGAAGTGTCCTTGAGAATCAAACACCACAGCACCTGCAAATCCTGACAGGGCGAAGAAATGGTGAGTGGCCAAGGGCAAGTCGAATGACCGGAACACGACACTAGATGAATGTAGTGCCACATTCTCAAACACAAAAAAGCCGGTAGCTGTGAGGACATGAAACCATGACCAGTCTTCCTGGCCAATCACTTTGTCTTTGCTTAACGCGGACTCCTCAGTCAGAGCCCGGAGTCCTGCCACAGAGCTCTGAATGCCAAACGCTGCCCGAGTGGCTGCCAGGTTCCAGAAGACCTTCTCTTTGGCTGCGAGAGCATTGTAAGTGCAGCACAGAGCTAGTGACAGGAGATGGGAGAGGAGAAATACAGCCGTGTAGAACCCAAAGCCAAGGCTGATGAGCTGAAGGCGATAGTCCCAGGAAAAGCACTCTGGGCTGGGTTGGGGTAGAGAAGTGGTCTGCTGTTCAGTGGGCATGGCGATGGAGGGAGGAAGCTGATTAGGTGGAGAAGATCACCTGCAGGTGGGAACTTCAATCGGCAAATGCATTCTGTGTGGTGCCTGCAAAACAGCAAAGCAAACAAACAAGACTGCTAAAGTAGGTAGAGTCATGTCGTCCACTGAGATGTAATAGAGAGAAAGCTTATGAGGCATCTAATTAGCACTTGAATACATGACTATTTCAAAACGTGAACACATATTACTCTAAATGTCAAAACACAATTTTGCTAATAATAACTGATGACTTAAAGTCTGAGGAACACAAAAGGCAGAACTGAGCTTGTAGGTGTAGCACAAGACCAAGATCGAATAGTTTAACTTAACAAACATGAGAAACCACAATGCACTGTCCAGTCAGAAGGTTTTTATATGCCACCATACTGAGAACCAGGGCTTTCACGCTACAGTAAAGTCCTTGTGTATAACATCTAATCTCAGGCATTTTGGTGATGCAGTAATTCCCACAATCTGCAACAAAATAAAAAACAAAATGACCGGATCTCTAAAGAGAGTCAGTGGGAGAGCTTTAATGTGTGACGCATGAACAGCAAGCCCCACATAATCTTATATGCCTGCATGGAGATGGAGTTTGTTAGCAATAAGCCACTTGTGTGCTTTAACCGAAAGCAGTGAATGAGTCATACAGGTGAGGATATGAATGAAATGTACAAGAATCTAGCAAAAGAATGGCCAGGCAAAAAGGTTGTTTTTTTTATTGCTGGTGGAGTGACAGATTTTAAAATGCATTTGAGAATTAGATCAGCTGATTATGACTGTTACAAGTTAAGGCTTTCATCCCCTATTCCCTCTCACCCCCAAAGCTGCACATTTTTTATGCATCATCACAAAATGAATACAGATCCCGCACATCCGGGATCTGTCATCCGGGAGGGACTCAGAGTAGAGCCGCTGCTCCTCCACGTCGAGAGGAGCCAGTTGAGGTGGCTCGGGCATCTGGTCAGGATGCCTCCTGGACGCCTCCCTGGTGAGGTGTTCGGGGCAGGTCCCACCGGGAGGAGGCCTCGGGGAAGACCCAGGACACGCTGGAGGGATTACGTCTCTCGGCTGGCCTGGGAACGCCTTGGGATTCCCCCGGAGGAGCTGGAAGAAGTGGCTGGGGAGAGGGAAGTCTGGGCCTCCCTTCTGAAGCTGCTGCCCCCGTGACCCGACCCCGGATAAGCGGAAGAAAATGGATGGATGGATGGATGGATGGATCCCGCACATCGCAAACTTGCTTTATACAGAATCTGCTTTTAGTGTATTATGAAGGTCTAGCTTGAACGGATTAAATGTAGTTAAGATTAAATTAATTGAGAAAAATAGTCCTGTGGTCAATCAGATCGGATACCTATATCGTCAAAAACCTGGCACATGCTTACTGCTCCTGTTTGTTATGTTCCTCCCTATGATTCTAGCAATGAAATGCTGCAAAATGCTTCAACACACCGTCTTTATGTTTAATTATCTGAAACGCACAGTGATAAAATCGCTTCTTGCGAGAAGTTACCAGCTAAATTTAGAAACAAAATGTTATCTCTGCTAACTGACATGATGAGTCAGACTAAACTTTTACTCATAATGACACGAATAAGCAAGCAACTGCGCGGCCAGGACAATCTGACAGAAAATGAGGTAATATTAGTGAATTTTACTCACAGTGATATGTTTGTAATGAACACGGTGTCTCTGTATTATCCGACTACAACAGGAAGTCTCGCATCATAAGACTCCAATTTGGTCACATGGCACCCAAACCGGAAGTCACGCCTCCAAAATACGTCATTGATACTGAAACCGATCCGTTTCATAAACAAAGGCAAATTAAATACCCGACAAAATGAATATATGTGAAAATTAGCGTTTAAGATACAGAACATGCCGATTTGTAAACATTTCATGGTGCTTTACCTGCATCCGAGTATTTGCAATCTGCCAGGCTGCTGTTGTCCAGCAGGGGGCGGCATACTGCCATCATTTGTGACTTGCAGACATGGAAAGTCGGTTTCACTCCATTTTTCACGATTAGCCAGTCGGATAAATATTTATGTATGTGATAATTTAAATAGAATTAGTATAATACATAAGATAATAAATATACAAATACTTATCTACAAATATCTACCTCCAAATTAAAAATGGCAACAATATTTTAACTCAAAATAATTGTCAAAATCTATTACATTTGTTTATTGTGCTACAGTCCATCTCTTAATAATTCAAACAGACAATAAATTAGTTAAATAAAATGCATATTCACATTGTTGAATTTTTAACATATATTCTGCTTTTTTTATATAAAGTACACATGTGTTGCTAAATCTTTTAATAATGTAATTTATTATTGCATTTTTAAAATATTTAAACATATATAGACAGCTATAGTTATTGCCATCTTTATAGCAATAATAGCAATCATATGGTATGTAATATTTAAAAAATATATATTAAAAATAATTTATATTACATACCATACATTTCCATTAACAAGGCAGAGAGGAATCCTTTTTGTCGCCATCCCACATTCACAATGATTCTGTTTGGAAATATGATCACGCATCTTCGGGGAATTGGTAGAGCTTTATTAAACTGTATGGTTCACCGACACACATCTAACTTTAAGCATTGTCCAAACGTTTTCAGCATGGTAGTGCACGGTGGCGTTTTATGAAGTAAGCATCTTAATCCATTCCAAATCCAGATTTGATGCGTTTGTGGGATCGTTATCCTGTTGGAACATCCAACTATCCTGCAGTTTGAATTTTAGAAGAACTTCATCTTCCAGCAGGAAAGCTGCTCTGAGCATACTACTAGAGCTATAATGAAACGGTCTAATTTAAATTGAGGTTATATGCTAGAATTGCCTAGTCGAATTCTAAATCCAATTGAAAATTTGTGGTAATACTTGAGTTGTATCTTTCTCTGCCTAGTTTGAATGAGCTTAGGTTATTTTTTAAGAGTAGAATTGGAAATAATTTCCATTTCTAAATATCATACAAGATTCTTGTTAAATGCTTTGAGGTTTGTAATTTCCACAAGAAATGTGGAAAATGTGTATTTATTATTTACCAAAAGTAGTGGAAAAACGCCTTAAATTAGTCCCTGTCACTAACATTAATGAGTTTACACTTACACAAACAGAAGTAAATAATGAAATAAACAGACAAAACTCACAAGACATTTTCCAAATCTTTTCTACAAAAATTTAATTGCAATATTATTTACAATGGATGACCCCTAAGCAACGACCAAACTGGAAAGAGGGGAAAATCTTCAAGTTGCTCAGTTTGGACAGAAGAAAGGAGGATGCATATGTCTAAGTGAACTCATACAAAGTAAAAAGCTAAAAATGCAATATGTTGCACAGATGTCACCCACACTGAGAAATGCACGTGTGAAATGCGTCCAAATAACCAGAAAACATCAATGGGACAGTGCTGTAATTCTGAACGAAATAAAGAAGTAAATAAATACATTCAAAATATGTCTTTTGCATGCCATCATATCAAGTTATAAAATAAGCAAAACAGAAAATATGAACAAAGCAGAAAATAGTTGTGTTCCAATGAAGCATATATTATATATTTATATATTAATATCTATATCTATATATAATATATATATTCTTTACAAATAATGAATATTTGGCATTATATTCATTCTTACAATAGATATGATATACAAGAGATGAAAATAGTTTTAGCTAAACAACTAACTTTTTTTACTTTATCTAGTAATCATAGAGTTATCTCACATTCCAAGTTAAAGGAAGTGTATTAGTCTCAGTGATGCTCTTTCAGCAGCATAGTTACAAAAAAAAATTCCTGTTGAAGAATTTCATATTATACTGTAGGTTCTAGAGTTAAAACATAGACAGTCCCCTTAGATGTGAGGCCACAGAATGCTAAAATACAGGCATACACTTTAAATATTAAACGAGAGAGCTGTTCCCCTCTTTGTTTTATTAAAAACCTATTAAAAGTGATGCAAGAAATGATTTTACAGTATGCCAAAGAAGTCAACATGATGGCACTTGCAGTTAATAGCTTGGCATGTATTTTTTATTTTTTTTTGTCCTTGTCATTTTTGCAAAGTTTGAGGAGAATAAAATTAAAATAAAATAACAAAAGAGCAAACAAAACCTGCAGCTGCATTCTTAATCAAAGGGTCGTCCAGGGCACACATTATGAAGATCTGAATCTATGTCATCCAAGAAGATCCAGCATAGAAAACCCTTCAAAAGGAGCTTCAAGGAGTACAGAGTCTGTTTGTAGGAGGTGGCCTTGGAACTCCTCATGAAAGAGTCTGTTACTGATGAAAAGGGTGAAGAAAAACATGTTTTATGGAAGAAAAATGATTCACTCTTAGAGACAAACCTGACCCTGCTGCTGCAGCAAACTCTATGCATGGGTTGGAAAAAGACTTAGAGTTTTAAAGGTTATTTTTTTTCTAAAGGTATTTACAGTCATGTAGAAAAATTAGGGTACCCTCTGAAAGCCTGTGTGTTTGCTAGTATCTTTGGACATAAGGATATTTGATACCAATACCCAATAAAAAGATATCTCAAGTTGTTTAAATAAGCAAATAAAGCTGAAAAAAATTCTGTAAAACATAACATAAAAAGTTGGACACCTCTATGCTCATTCCAATTTTCAGTGGATAAAATTCCACATAAAATACCATATTATCATGATTAGAAAATCTGCTACTCTGGATTTTGAACAAGATCTTAAATGATTAGATTTAAGATTTTTAGTTTGATGTGCTCCTGACTGCTGGAGTTTCTAAGAACTGCAGAAAGAAGATTGTGGCAGCTTATGAGTCTGGCGAAGGATTTCTAGAGGTCTCAAAAGAATTTGAAAGCAGCAGTTCCACTGTACGGAATATAATCTGTAAGATGAAAACTTTCAAAACAATTTCCATCATGCCCATGTAAGCAAGTTCATCCTGACAGCAGAACGCAAGATGCTAAGAGAAGTTTCTAACCCCCCTTAATTTATCAGCACCAGACCTACAGCAGGGTGTCACTGTTGATATCAAAGTGCATGCCTGTACAACAACAACAAAGAGACTGTGCAACTTCTCCTTTCATAGGAGATGTGCAAAATGGAAACCTTTGCTTTTTAAGACAAAGTGTTGCCGAAGAGAACATATACAACTTCTGGATTAATGGTCTTTGGCTAAATGAGTCTAAAACTGAATATTTATGTCCAGGAAAGGACCTTACACTAACTATGGAGTATGGGGATGGGAGTGTTACGCTTTGTGGATGCTTTCCAGCATCAGGCTCTGGCCAGCTCATTTCTATAGAATCCACCATGAATTCCAATGTATGTCAGAGGATGCCTGAAGAAATTGTGAGTTCATATATCAAAAAACTTGTACCCTGTAATATGACAATGACCCAAAACAAAACAGTAAATCCACAGAGGACTGCCTAAAAACTTAGAAATGCGACAAGAAAAATTTCACTGAAGTTATTTTAGCCAAACTGGGTGACACTAGTTATTACGAGTTTGCATGTTTTAAAGTCTTCCTCAGACTATACATACAGTATTTTTTTGATAATGTTTGGAATTACAAGGTTAATTTTTAATATTTGCTTGAGAATAACCCACTTTTTCCATGTCAGGAAGTATATTAAAACAAAATTATATATATGTATATGTATACATGTACATATATATTATGTATATATATATATATATATATATATATATATATATATATATATATATATATACAGATATGGTGAAGCAGGCCTACTTCTATTGCTCAAATCTGTTTGAACCCTTTTTACTGATCTTGCATTGCTACTTAGTGCTATTCATTCATGGACATTACTAGACAAATTGTCTTGCTGAAATTAGTGCTACTTGGAGAAGAAGAAAACCATATTTTAAACTGAACCAATGTAATGGATATGCAAGACTTCTGCTTAGTTCTGCTCGTTTTGCATAATCAAGATAGTTCACAGCCACTTCAGTGACAGCCTTCAACAAAGTCAGCCAGGGAGAAACTGACAAAGGCCAATGGATGTAGTGCTGATGCTTTAAGTTTTACAGTGTGGGCTGCTATTCAGCAACGCATTTATCAACACAAGCTCTGAAGGGCCTTGGAGGGTATTTGCTTGATCTCACCAAGGACCCAAAATCTTACATAAGCTGCTTTGCTTAGTCAAAGTCAGGCTGAAAATTACCCAGTGCAGCGCCTTGCCATTCTCACTGAAACAGCCTTGAAGCTACACACAGCGTACAGCACCAGCAGTTCGGGGCTCACTGCAAGAGCGCCGGTCTCCTTTAAGCCAGCATATGTCAGGCCGAGTCTGTCTCTCTACCTCTCGCTGCCTGCCACTCTGGCAACAGCAGAGAATGAGTCGGCTCTGCCAGCGGTCTGACATCAAACACAGAGGCAATAATTGTAAATCCAGCGTTATGCTGTTAAAGGTTCCTTAAATTGTGGAGTAAACTGCAGAACTATGTATGTACTCACTCTCATACTTATCACCCTTACAGATTTCCTCTGCATCAGACTTTGTGTCACACAAATATTCCAGATTATCAAACAAACTTCATAATCGAAGGTTTCAAAGATAGCCAGACTAAAGACGAAAAGATGCTTTCAAAAGATGATTTCAATTAGTAAGGGAACAAACATACCACAAACCAACCTGGCTCCATGTGAAAAAGTAGTTAAACTGGCCTCAACTGACATTAACACTCTGTAGTAACTGGCAAACAATCTTTTACATCACTGTAGGGGAACCTGAGTCCACTCTTCTTTGGAGATTTCTTTGCCACATTAGATATTTTTTGAGAATGTTGTACTTGTTTAAGGTTATACTGCAGCTTTACTGTCAGGCATGTAGTCCAGAATTTGACAAGTCTACCATTTTGGTAGAGAACATACTTTATGATTCCATCGATTATGGCAAATTGATTTTTTTCTGTCTTTGCTTTCTTTGCCACATATAGATGCTTGACATTATTAACAACAAAATATTAATAGATAAATGCAACCTGAGGTAAGAGAAAAAAATATTTCAAGGGATTATTTTGTTGATATTAGGCAAATGCTAACATAAAATGTTAAGTTGCATCACCGGTCTTTACTCTGTTTTAGATCATATTTTTAAATCTTTACCCATATTATGTGTAGAAATGTCCTATCAGATATTTCAACCACTTTTTATTTTTTTAAATTTTGAACTAAATTCTACCAGGCTAAAACTTTCCCTGTTAGTTTTGTTATAACAGTGAATATTTCACATTATGTGGTATATATCACCCAATATAATGGCAACTTTAACTCACACTTTAATAAAAGGTGAAGCAACGCAAACGCACAGTGAGGAACTGCAGACTTAGTGTTAACATTATATAATTAAAACCTCACAGATTTATGGGTATCAGCACAAGTAAAATATTAATATACTTGGCACAATAAAGTCCAACAAAAGTCAAATCCTACGTTTGGTCTTAGCAGCATCTCGCCTGTTAAACTTCTTGAAATGAACAATTTCACATTTTCTGATGAAAGCATTCACTTCAACGAGGGAGGTTTGAAAAATGTAATTAATATTTTAATCTGAAAACCTATTTAAAGTAGGTCCAATATTTTGATCCAACTCAAAATGCTGGCTCAGATTCCCAATCAAAGCATTTAATGATCAGTGTCAGGAGAACAACAATTTGGTTTCTGTTTTCAGAGGGAGAGAAGGTCTAATCTAGGAATCTCTGAGTAATAGTTTTATTTTGGTTTCCAACTTATTTCTGTTGCCTTGTTTCAAACTAGTATTAATGGTTCATGCTGGTAATAATTTTTCTCAGCTCAATTTAGAGTGGAAGAAATGCATTCAAATACATTTATTCTACCCTATACAATTATGCTTAATGTTTGAAGTTTTGCGACAGTTATTGAGAAAATATCAATTCAGAGATCAATTTGAACTTATATTCAATTCTTGTCCATAAACTTCGGATACTAATGCCCAAGACTAACTCATTGCAAAATATTGGAAGAGTGAAATGTATTATGAGCATAACAGATCAGCGGTGATCACATCACGCCATCTCACTGATTTACAGAAGTTTAAATAAAAGTAAACATAAAACTATTAATAGCATTAAAAGAGGTTTACCCACCAGAAATATCTAAACATTGGTTGTTATTTATCTTGTCATCAGTTGTTCAAAACATAGACCTTTGTAATTATGGTTAACATACACACACAGCAAAATCTGCACTTCCAATTCCAATACTGTTTGTCTATCGCACCTGGACTCACCGCGACAAAACAAACAAAAATGGAGGCATCCTGCAAGAGAATACCCCAATCGAGCAAAAGTTGTAGAATGTTCTTTCTGACTAGTTTTGTGTTGATTTGGAATGAATCCCCCCTCAAATAGTTATTTTCTGTCATAGTGGGGAGGAGAAACAGCTTGTTTGAGCATTGTTTCAAGTTATTTCAAACATTATCCTCATCATATCCCATTTTATGCAAGTTTTTAGCAATATACTTGTGAAGTTTCTACTGTTTGAGACTTAAGATCTGCATCCCCCGGGAAATCCTTTGTCCCAGTTTCAGCTTGTTAATTCTGATCTTTTCGTTGGAGGGACTTCGTTATGATAATGCTTGGGGACACTGCCACAGACTTGGAGATTTGCAGTATATTTGAAAATCAAGAAGCAGTTCATAGCTTAAAGAAATATTGACATTTTGTTTATGTTTTGATGGTTACTTCTTATCAGTCCTCATTAGCTGTGGACTGAAGGCGCAACTTGAAAGTCTTTGGGAAATGATGAAAACTGAGCAGCAAAATTCTATGTGCCTCTGATCATCCAGATATTTCGAAACCAAACATAAGGAGGGAAAAAAAACAGCATAACATTCCCACTCACAATTAAAAAAATACAACAGTACTATTATGAACTTGGTTATGTACATTTCCCTTGGAAATATTTAGAATTATATTAAGTGCATAAGTGCATTTGTCTACACATTTTAATCTAAGGAGTTACATAAACTTTCATAGTTTTTTTGTTTCTTCTCTACTGCATTGACATGATGAAAATGTTGGCACAAGACTTGCAGGTTTACAGCTTCAAGTAAATGTCTGAAGGATGGCAACATGAACATTGGATATTTAGAAAACCGCTGTGAAAGGTGCACATTAAACAGCAAGCAGATGTTATTTCTACACCACGTCACTGAACTTGGGTGCATCTGAATAAAGTAAAATATGATTAAATAAGACATTTTTTCAAGACATTCATGTCAAAAAGGGAAAAGGTATGCAACATAGATTAAATACAACCTCCACAAGGAGGGTAAACCACAAAAAGTCTTTTTTAATTATTTATTTTTACCAATCTTCCATTCATCAGAATAACATAAATGGAAAGTTGAGTGGAAGGAAAACTGTGACTGAAAAAAGGTACAGTCAAATATTTCGCTATAATATATATTTTTAAATTTCTCTTACATAATATTCAAAATATGTTAAATTGATTTTTGGGTTTCATTAGTAAAAGTCATAATTACCAATTAAGTGTGAAATAATCGATTTGTGAGTTTCACTTTTTGATTTGAATTACTGAAATAAATAAACTTGTCAATTATATTTAGATTTATTAAGATGCACACCTAAATATTTTATCATGACTAGACATGGTAGAAGGCTGCATTTTTCACATCTAACCAATCAAAAGCTTAGTAGGAATTGCCTGAAGCACCTTGAATAGGTAACCTGTACCATGTGCACATAGTTGAGGTATTTCAAGCATTGGCACTTTTTCAAACTCAACAAATTGGTGATGCTTAGCCGTCGATTAAATCCTGTAGAGACTGCAGAAGCAAAGGTAATCTGTAGAGACTAAAAAATAGTGAACGGTTATAAACTTTGACCAATTTCATAGAACTCCAAATAAACACATTGATGTTTAGCTCCAAGGTGTGGTTGCTGGTAAGGTTTTCAAAGCTGCACTTTTTCTTCCTCTTAAAATGGCACTTTGCAAATGCTGAAAAACTACAGATGTATTCATCCAAGACATGAGAGAGATAGTAGATCTTGATCACCAACAAACCAACACAAAGATCCAACCCACCCATGTCAGATGTATGTTTTTGGCAATGGAAGTCGAGCCTCGGCACATCCTACAGTCCTGTGATGTTGGTGATGAGCACTGAGGATGGCAATCGGACCAGAGATGGATAAAGGAGGGGTTGAGAAAGAAGCAGTCTAGAAAAAAAGGCTAGTTTTAGAGTTGCTGGAGCACAGGAGCAGGGAAAGGTACAGATCCCTGATCCAACGTTTTCTCAAAGTCTAGTCTGAGCCTCTGGAATATAGATCTCAATGCTGTCCGCTCTCTCCGAGGCCGAATTCTGCCGGAAAGAGGCTGCACGTTTGGCTGCCATGAGCCGCCGGCGTGCCTCCTGCCGGTGCCTGTCAGGGAGGTCCAGGGATTTCTCCCTGGTCACTGCACTCTTCTGTCTTACTGTCTTCTTTGGTACGGGAGCTGGTGGCTGCAGGAAGATGGAGACAATGGTCATAAGTCCCCTTCCCCACCTACAACTTGCATGTGTGTTTTCCTTTTGCTTCCACAAAAAACAAACAAAAAAATAAAAAAATCACCAAACTGGACTCTGACTCCTTACCTTCTTTTCTGGGCTGTCAATTGGTCGCCAGTTGTTGTTCTTTATCTGCTGCAGCTGGTCAAACTTCATGTTGACGTCGTCAATGGAGAGCTGCAGCAGGTCCCAGAACCCAGCCAGGTCCTGAGAGGTGGGTCGCGGCATGGCGCTAGGGTCCTGGGAAGAAAATGCAAGATGCAGGAAACGGTACTTACTGCATTTCAGTTCAGATCCACTAGGTGTCCTTATCTGACTTAAAAAAAAATCAGAGTGTAGGGGGATTACCTCTGGCATATCGTCATGGATGAGCTATGAAACAAAAAACTGTCTTTGTCACGTTGGTCCTATTAATCATTTGATTTTGCAGATGAAAAGAACAGATTGAGAAACGCTCCACTGTCTCCAAAGATGGCCTGGTTCAGGTTTTAGCGAATCATCAATTCCTACTTAATATAGAAATTTCTTTTCTGCTTCACCTTTCGTCACAATAACTCATCCATATTTTCTAAAGCAGTATAAGACAAAATGATACGTAAAAGAGCAAGATCTAATTTGGTGCTAAATCACACTGACAATGTGCCTAAAAGGAACATCATCACAATCCAGAGATTATAAAAACTTTTTCCCAAAACGTAATCCTTGTGTTGTGAACCATCTTCATGTCTGTTTAGATGATTCATCACAGGAGATATTTTATCACAAAAGAGCCTGAGGGGTGTGAGGGATCTCAGTCATGTATGAATCATGTAGGTAACAGGAGCATGATGCAACAGATGGGATATGTTTTACTTGTGAGCCATGATAAGGAATTATCTTAAAAGCATATTGACTCCTGAAATTGTTATTCACGTTGTGAAAATAAACTTTTTGTGTCAGTGTCATGCCACAGTATGAATACATTTGGACCTTCTCTGCTTCCAGCTAAGATTATCAAAACTGTTTTAATTTTTTAAATGCCAGAATTAAAGAAAGAAAGAGAGGCAGAGAGAGAGATTTTATTACTTATTGTAAGGTCAAGAGACCACCTTAAAAGAATTTGGGGCTGGTGGGAGAGGATGGTGAGTAAACTCAATTCATCAGCTGAGATAATGCTGTCGCCCATTAATGAACTTTTTTACTTTTATCAACATAGAAAATAATCCTACATCAGTTCATATCTGCTCTGTCTTCTCAAAACCCCAGTTGGTCATGGCAGCTGGCCGCTTGTACTGATTCAGCTTCTGCAGAAAGTTTCTTCCTGTCAAAGGGGAGTTTTTCCTCTTCACTGTCACTACAATCATGTTCAGAGGGATTGATGTCAGCGACACAATGCAAGTGATATTCTGTTGTTTCTGTGTGCTCATCCAGGAGGGGTGAAAGCTGCAAGTCAATGACTCGAATCTGATGGGCTTCCTTAGATTTAAATAAATAAATAAATAAATAAATAAATAAATAAATAAATAAATAAATAAATAAATTTCTTTGAATAATTAATTTGGTTTTCTGTGTTGTTTGATAAATAAAATTAATTTCCGTGTACGAGTGATTTAATTTAAATACGTTTTTGGTAAAGACCCTCAAGACAACATTTGTTGTGAATTAGCACTATATAAACAAACTGAACTGAAATGTGGTCATAAACTTTAAAGGCAGGTCTATCACACGATAAGATAGTTTATGCAAACATTTTAATTTCTTTCTCTTTTTTTTTTTTAGAAAATACAAATATATTGTAGTATACCTAACTGAGCAAAAACAGGAAAAGGTCAGTCTACCAATTATAACTATTTCTACTTTGTATGGAAAATATCTGGTTTCAGATTTATTCAATAAATATTTAATCTCTAAATCTACAGATCCAAGAGAACTTTCAGATTTTATGTTTCTCACACCCATTTCTATGACAAATAGACATGGCAATTTGATAACCCAGAGATACCTTTTCTTGTGACATTTAGATGATGTGACTGCTGATTTTCTCTTGCTGCTCTATAATTGTTTCATAAAATTCACAATTCAATAGCAGAGCTTTGCATTCTAAAGATTTTCCAGTAACACTTTATCTGAAGGCGTGTGCATAAGCCTGAAATGACACTGTCATAAACATCACATAACACCTGTCATTAATATGAAGGAGTCTTCAAAGATGTTTATGAACTGTTGTCATCAAGTGTCATTTGGTAAATAATGACAATTTCAATGCAAAGTTCCATTAAAACTTGCATTAAATGTTCATGCAAAATGTCAACTTTGTATGAAAAGTGCCATTATTTACCGAATGACACTTCATGACAATGGTTATAAACATTCATGAAGACAACTTCATGTTCATAACAGGTATTATATCATGTTTATGACAGTGTCACTGCAGTCTTATGAACAATAAAATAAAGTGTTACAGATTCTCCTGTGTCGCCCCTTTTAAACTATTTTTTTCCCTATTGTCCTTTTTCTATTGTGCTTTGAAAAAGCATTTGGCTCCTGACATATTCTGTATATTCTTTACTGTTTTGCCACACTTGCACGTTTCAGATCATCATACACATTTTAACATCAGTCAGAGATAGATTGTGTTACTACTAAATGTTGTTTTCAAATGATGACTTCATTTATTAAATGAAAAGGAATTGAAAGAAACCTATGCGAAAAGAAATGGCCCAGCTCGTTAAATCATGAATAAACTGTGATTAACCTTTTTTTTTTTGAAAAACTGAGTTCAATTTTTCTCAAGCCTGATTACTGCCAGACCTGTAAAATCAAGAAATTAATTAAATAGAACCTGTTTGACAGCATGAAATGAGGAGAAACAAGGTCATTGAGATCTATCAGCCTAAAAAAAGGCTGTAAAACCAATTTTAAGGCTTTGGGACTCCGGCGAATGACATTGAGAGGCAATGTGTGCAATGGCTGCTTGTACTGAGTCAGGTTCTGCAGGTAACAAGCACTGCTGATCAAAAAGAGCACACATGTCCTTTCTCACATTTGGCAAAAAACATCTTTATGATCCCAAAGAAGACAAAAAAGAAGACCTTTTGGTGGGCGTGCTCACCAATTCATTTGTTGTAAATAACGGAAAACGTCTGGATGACTTGTCACATTCAGCCATCAGTTAACCTCAACCACACTGTTAGTACAGGTAGACTGATGTGAATCTAGAACATCCCTGAACAGCTCAGAAAAACTATATCAAGGGTTTGGCTGCTGGGTTAAAAATAACCCAATTCGTAACCCAGCGCTGGGTCAAATATGGACCGACCCAATGCTCGGTTGTTTTAACCCAACTGGGTTGGGTTGATGGTTTGACCCAGCACATTGGGTCATGGCAACTAACCAAATGTTGGGTTAAATTGACCCAAAATTGGGTTGAAACTCATAACCCAACACAAGGATTATTATACCGATATAGTTGGGTTAAATTATTTTTAATTTATTTACCCCCCCGACCCGGGCCAGATGGGGGCCCGGGTTTGGAGGTGCTAGGGAGGGAGAAATGTTTTCAAGTCGCTTTAATGTCTGATTAGAGACGGAGAAAGTGCGCCCTCACCTGTTCAGAAAGGTGTATGTAATGTTAAAGTTACTTGCCCTCAATGGAATATATAGTAGTCAGTCCCAGTGACTGTTTGACTCACAGTTTAGCCAATGTTCTTCCCGACGCTGACTTGTTCTGCTAGTGGATTGAGGCTATATTAAACAACTGAATTTAGTTTACTTGACAAATTGTGCCCTTCCCCTTCATCTTTTTTTTTTCCAACAGCTGTGTTGTAGCAACACCGAAGCTCTTTGTCAGAGCAACCTACCGTAATAAATATTTTAAATAACCATAAAAATAAATATCAAACATGTTCGAAATACATTCTATTCATTTATAAAATCCTATTCACGTTGAAACTTTATCTTCTTTTTACTTACCATGTCTTATTTCAAAGTAGAGGAGAAGCCCGATATGCAGTCTTGTTGAAAATGGAGGCTTCTGAAGAGGGGCGTGGCTTCTTTCAAGTTTCGTCTTTAACCCAACCGATTGGTTAAATCTACCCAACCCCTGACCCAACAGAAGTGTTCAAGCTGTAAACCTCTTGAGTTATGAATTTTGACCCAATATTTGGTCAAACTAACCCAACCTATGACCCAACAGCTACAACCCAGAAATTGGGTTATGAAAAGAACCCAGCATTTTTTACTGTGTAGTCTTAACTAAAGGTCAGAGATGATGTTTGAAACCTCTCTAATGATGTAGAATTAAAACAATTCTGCCAACAGAGATTACCAAAATTCCTCCACATCATACATAAAACACATTGTTTTCAAAGCAGAGCCAAGAGCTCTGAGCAGGGAACAGAATACACTACTCTTATCTGCAAATGCAAACTGAAAGCCTTTGCACGCCAGGTGGTTTATTATGCACATTAGATGACAAGTTTAAAACGTCCTAAGGTTTCCAGAGTTGTGAGATTTAACTTGAATTGGGAGTTTTAAGGGTTGGCTTTGAATATTAAGCCGTTCAGCTCCTCCCAATCAAGCACTTAAAATATGCTGCCTGTCTTTGAAACATTTCAAATAAGACCTCCAGAAAGTTAATTGAGGAGTTCAAGAGGAACTGAATTAAAATTTTATTTCTTTTTAAGCCTCTAGTTTGTGGGGGATTTCATAGATGAAGTCAAAATGTAGCGATTTTTATTACTACATGCGGTCAGGCCTTTTTAACTAAAGTAAATTCTTCCCTAAACTTACATAACACTGTCTCTTTTAGCAGGAAAATTACTTGCCTTTTCCTGTAAGGCTGCTTTGGACCATCTAATCCCCAGCTGCCATTCCTTCCGAATGAGTGTTTTCTGCTGCATGCTGCAAAAAACAGCAACTCTATCTCTCATAACCCCAAACCAGCTTCATCTAAAAAGTTGCCTACCTGACTGTGTTCTGTAAAACAACTTACAAAGAGCACCAGTATAGAAGAAGAATCTCCAAAAATCTTGTGCACGGTACAGGCTATGAAGCACAGTCAGATTCTCAAAAGTTCAATCTAGACTTCATTAATCAGTGCTACAAAACCCAGTGTGACCCATTTAAAGTCAACATGTCAAATGCTGCAATAGAATAGTAAAAGGTTTTCTACCGAGAAATTAAAGAGTTTATATTTTAATTCTCACAACTTTTTTTCCTTTCAACTGTGTTCAGGCCTGTATCTCAAGATAGTTATTCTAATTTCAATGTCAAATCAAATTAACCCAATTAACCTAACCCTGGGGTGGTAAGCCAAGTCAAGTGGGGATGGACAATACTGTCATTAAGTGTCAGAAAAAGTGAAAAACAAAAACTATAAAAAGGAAAAAGTCAGAACAAGGTAGTCAAGAACATTGTGTTGATGCTGTTTTTGGAATGCTGAACTCAGACATCAACTCATAACACCATAGTTGCTCGAGATAAGATGTTAGCTAAGTATCCAATTTGATTTCTTGATTCACAGGGTGACTTATCTAGTAAGAAGAAAATCAGGAGAAATGCTGTCTGAGAGTCCAAGCGAGGAGACTTAAACTGTCATTCTCACCAAGTACTTCTGTAATTTACCACAGAGGTTATTGAATGCTTGTGCATTCAGGCAGATATTTTCAAGTTCTGATCGGCATTGTTATAGTTATCTCTAAAGGAGGTCAGCAACTCCTTTTATCAAAATACTTTATATTTGCGGGTCATGCAAATAATTGTGGAGGTTTCTCCTTTTTTCCACACAATTACTCTGTTAAACCTAGAAATCATTCAGGATTTCTCAGTTTTGATGCATTAAATTGTTGTGTGCCCTTTAGATATCCCTTTTAAATTATCATTTAAAAAGGATAATTATTAATACATTTTAAATTTAAAGTATGAATAGTTGACATCTCTAATACATAACCTTGTCTTACCAGATTTTGCTGACACAGCCAGTAAAATTGTTGAAATTTCTGAGACATGAGCAGCTGAGCACTTCCCACTGCACTTCGAATTTTACCTAAAACTGAAGAAGAGACACAGCGTGATATGTTTTCATTACGATCCACTGAGGACCCTTGGTTCATGCTTGACATGTAAAGCAAGGAATGCTTACGTTCCTCTGAGAGGTCGTTCTCCTCAGCTTCTGCCTCCATCTCTTTACACCAGGCTTCCATCCTCTTGGTCTCCGTGTGGAGCAGCTGCATGAACCAGCTTCCATCTCTCCGGAGGGACGGAGACACCCTTCCCGACTCACCTGCCGAGGCTGCACTCTCCCGTGGGGACGGGGGCTCTAGCTGCCAGCTTGTCTCGCTGGTCGTCTCGCGTGGACTGGACGGCTCAGCGGTGGTGCGGTAATCGTCACGGTAGCTAAAGAGGCCTTGCGTACGGACAGTGCGCACCGCTCCGTATTGCGTAGGCGTACTGGGCTCTGAATGACGCTGAAAGCCCCCACCAAACTGCAGACCTTTGTCTTCCATGGTGGGAAAGCCCTCCAACTCCAGGTCAGCTTGAACAGCTGCCGTCACACTGTTGGAGCGTTTGAACCTCCCCTGTCTGAAAAACAAAGCAGAAGATGAATGAAAATCAACAAAATTACATGTAATGGCAGTGAAAACAGGGCTAGCATTTATTATAGAGAGCTCAAACATCAAAGGCAGAATTTTTATAATAATGTAACAACCTAGGCACCATTAGCTCACCCTTTTTTGTCATCCTCCACCTGTATCCCGACAGAGTGGTACTCCCGTGAGCCTTTGCTTTCAGATTCCGAGTCCGTGGCTGCTTCCACCTTGGTTGAAGAAACGATAAAAACCAACAGTGCTTCTCATTATGTGAGCTGCCATTCCCCTGTGCCTCCGGGTTTATTGGGTTGGGACTGGACCGAGCAACTTAACTGTACATGGCACGTCAGAAAGTAAACATTGTATGATTTATGAGAGGCTGCAAAGGCTAAAAGACTGCAGAGGGTTGCTACTATGGACTGTGGGTTTGTGCAGAATTTAATCGAAACAGGAAATGTTATATCAGACAACAAAAAGTAAATTGTAGCTTCGGGTTTATGGTGGGTTGCTTCCAGATTTTCAGAAAAATGGCTCAGTAATCACTACGAGTAATTTTCATATTTGAGAGTCTGAATTTTATGAGGGCGTCACCTACGGCCTCTCTTTTCTCTCCTCACACGTGGACCGACTGCTGGATGCTTTTATTTTACTCAAATATTAAGTCCAACTTATTTTTCACTGGGTAACAAATGCTTTCTCCTGCAGTGAGTGGCAGAGCGCAGGAAGCATTTCCTGCTAACATTAGCAGCTGGGAATCATGCACGCTCACACTTAAATTATCATAATCACTTAAGCATTTTGTGTTGTTACAGCCACAGACTTCTGTGTATTTTCAATAGACTGTAAGAGTGAGCAACAAAATGTAATGTGATGTGGAAACTCAAAGGATTTAACCCTGATTAGACACATCATAAAAAACCACTTTTTACAGCTATAATCAAATGAATCTGTGGACAGAAATGTTTAAGTCTCCACAGATTCTCAATTTAACTTAGTTCCTGACTTTGACTAGGCTACTAAGACGCAAAAATATTTCCTTCATCTAAACCATCTCATTGTTGTTCTGGCTGTATGTTCAGTGCAGAGATATCATGGGCTGCTTTTGTGATTAATGCTCACCACGCCTACCCTGTCACTTTCGGTGCGAGACTATGCCTTGGGAGGTTTGTTGTTGTGTCATGTTGTTCCTATTTTAAAACGATTAATTGAACAGTGCTTTGTGAGATGTCCAAAGCTTAGGGCATATTTTATCCACTTTAAAATTTCTATGCCAGTGTTTCCCTGAGCTGTCTAATGTCTTCCTTGCTCTACATGAGGCTGTTTGTTTACTAATGTTCTCTAACATTACATGGATCAATGAATGTTGTGTGGCATCATTGTTGGATGTTCTCAACAAGCAGAGACTATCATAAAAACACTACAGATTTGTAGTTAGATGGGTTATACTAACAAGGATCAGCTATATTTGATAAAACTTATGATAATGCCTTTTAGAGTTTTGAAAATAATGCCTAAGATATAAAGAATACATAAAGGAGGCAGGATGTTTTTTTTGTTTTTGTTTTTTTTACCAAAGGGAACTGAATACCAAATGATTCATACTTAGAAAGAGCCTTTTCTTAGATTTAAAAAGGTTTTTAGTGCTCGTTCATGCATGTTTTTGTTGTATGTTAAATTAAATATCTGCTGCTCTTTTCTCTCTCTTCACACAATGATCATATCTAGGGCAACGTGGAGTTTCAGTTCAGTTTCTTGCCCCGAGTGTCTATGACACCGAGATGCCATTAACCTTGCAGTTGGTGAATGACCACTGAGTCTGGCTAGCGGCATTCCTTGAGTGAAGAGGACTTAAAGTTAGCAGTTAGCAGATGTTCAGAAGGAAGCACAGAGGTGTACAAATTTATTTAAAAGTAACTTACATGTTTTATTACATTATTCAAAAATGCCTGTGGTTAATTAAGACTGTGAAAGAGAGCATGGCTTGAGGCAAAAAAACAGAAAGGCTGAAATTATAAATTGTTTGCAGGATTTTGGAAATGTTTGTGCTCAGGTAAGAATCAATATTCTGTGGGGAATACACACAGAGGCGGTTGTTCAAGTAGGGCACACCTCAATAATTTGCTAATATTAAATAAGTCATAATTCTGTCAGAATCTAGTTTAGATCTCAGATTTTGTTTAGAAAAAATAATCTATGGTGGTGGTGGCACAGGGATAAAGCACGCGACCCATATGCGCGGCTATCACAAGTTCAAGTCCTGGCTTGTTGACCTTTGCCGAATGTCTTCGTCCCCTCTCACAAGATGCTTTCCCGTCCACTCACTGTCAAATAAAGGCCACTACAGCCAAGAAAACCCTTAAAAAAAGACCTATCTTGCCTTAATACTTGCTTTCGATACTTCCATCTGTTGCCATGATTACATTCTCTTTGTGTCTTCAAAGATGGCCCAGAGATTGTAAACACCTTGTATAAGCTGTTAAACACAGTTTAAAATATGACTTCAATAATTATTTTGTTTTTTAAAATAAACGTAAAATCTTATTTATCAGTTGATGCTGTCACCCAGCTCTTATTTTAAATGGTTGATAGATGAACATGAACATGACTCGAAAACAAATCTTTTGAATGCTTCTGTTATACTTCCTTCCTTTGTAGTTCTTAAAAAGAAATCAGAATCAGCCAGATTGATAAGTATCAGCATGTCAAAGCTTTACAAAACACAAACATTGGAAACTGGCCTCAAAATTCTGATCAGCGTTGTTCTAATTTATCATGATTCACAATTGTACCGATCCAACAGCGTTTGCAGACTAAAGCACTCTTTATCACACCATGTCGCATTCCCTGCAGTCTAAATCCAAAACCCATCTTCTTTCTCACTTTAAATGTGTCTCTTCACAATTTCTTTCTCTTGTTCTTTGTTGCTCATCACCTCCCAAATTATGTCTTTCACCTCTCTTTGTGAAGCATTCACATTAATTTCCTGCTGCCACAGTCTTTCTTCTTTCTCTGCAGACTGACAGACATTTCTGCTTGTCATTTGAATATTTTTTTTCTTCTGTTCAGCCTAGAGAGTCTTTTCTTTCTCTGTGATAGAACCAGCAATGGTTTAAAAGAGGGTAACAAATAAAAAAAAGATTATGTTTTTAATCCAGATATTAAGAGAAAAAAATGTAGTTTTGCATGTTTATTGGATGTTTTGGAGCCATATTTTAACAGTTATTTTAACTGTTATTTTAATAGTAGTGAGTATGTTGTATATCACTAGCATGCACACCCTCCTGGCTTCTCCTGGGTAAATAAAGTCGGTATGTTCCGACTTTATTTAGGATCAAACAGTGCATGCAATGCAGTCGCAAGGCCAGCACTGTTTTTCCTACTGCCAAGCATAATTACTCTGGTAATTCCTAGGCATGTGTTGACATTCATGTCAACTGGAGTTAATTTGTCTAATATTTGGCTCATAAAAAAAAAAAAAGCCTTCTCAGCTTTTTGGCAGCCTCTTGCTCTTTGTCATGGTGCTAACATTTGGCTTAAAACACATCATGCTGACATAACTTTAAGATAATTATGGCTGCATGTCTTTTATGGAAATATTTTCACCCCAACTTTCATTTCTATAACATTTGGCAAAATAATCCAAAACAAATAAATAAATCACTTTAAAGTATTGCAATAGGATTACTGTGATCGAAGAGCTCTGGTAAACAACTTTGGGTGCGTCCATTGAAGGCATATATATTATCTTGCAAAATATTCAGTAACCTTATGAGATTACAAAATTTAATTTGATTGACATAGTAATGCATAGTTGTTAAGTTGAAAGGGACACAGATTTTACTAATAAAAGTCTGAGAAGTGCAAAGTGTGTTTCTATTTTCTTCAGTTAAACCTGTAAGGCTATTGGGGCATATCTCTAGCGGCCAGAGACTGAATAAAATTTTTCCATTCTTTTTTGCAAAATATCTCAAGCCAAGTCAAATAAGATGGAGAGCACCTACGAGCATCACTTATCAAAACACATTTCTTCTGAATTTAAGTCTTAACTTTGACTGGACCCTTCAATTATCACATATGCTTTGACCTAAACCATTCTACTCTGTTTCTGGTTGTTGTTTTAGGGTTATTGTGCTGCTAGAAGTTTAACCTCTGCCCTATCTCAGGTCTTCTGCAGTCTTTACTGTAGTTTAATCCCCACAGAAAATGCTGTTAGCGTTCAAGATGAAAGCACAAAAAGTTCAGTTTCTGTTTTATATGACTGGATCTTTGCAGTTCCTCCAGATTTGCAAGGCTCATGGAATAGCTGTATTTACAATAATAATGAATTACAGATAGACCCCATTTACTATTTGATTTCTTAAGGAACTGGATGACACTGCACTTCATATAGGATATCAAGTAAAAAAAGGGATGAATACAAATTCATGTAGCATCATTCAAATTCTTATTTGTAACAATCTTAACATATGTCTTCCATTTTAAAATAATCTGCTATTTTATGTTGATCTAAGACATAAGATCCAAATAAAACAAATTTAAGGTTGTGTTTGTATTGTGACAACATGTGGAAAAGTTAAAGGGTTGCAAATAATTTCACAAGGCCCTTTTTTTAAACTCACCCTTTGGAACGAAGCGGTCAGTGTTTAAGTCGGGGGAGTGACATTTTTGAAGATCTATTTTGTATTCTGTTGGGTGTCTCAGAGAAGCTGTTAGCGAGGAGGAAATGAGTGTGCGGCAGCTTGCTGAGGTGACCTCCATTACTTTGTTTTAGACACAGAGCAAAGTCCTGCTCATGAAAAGAGAATGAGGGCTGATGAAAGACAAAACAGTCAGGGGGCTGTGCGATTTATGTCCAACGGGATTACTTACCCTAAAGGTGCTTTCGTGTACGTACGCAGAAACACTTAGGCATGCACACGCTCTCACACGCACGGTCTCAATGATCACAGTCACAATGACAGAACAGGTGAGGAAAATATGAGCAAAAGCAGAAAGATATACACCTGGCGACTTTTCAAGCTTAAGTTTCATCCCCTCTGTTTACATGACCTCATCACGATGGTGCCAATTAAAAGAGTTTGCTGAGAATGTTATTGTTTTGGAGTTTAAAGACAGGAAAAATGCAGAGAAAGTGGCTTTAAAGTGGTCCCTGTGGGAGGCCCTGTGGAAAACAAAGACAGGACTGGTGTCCATGAGGTTAAAGATTTCATTATTAAACTGGCTGACCTCTTACAGGATACAAATCAATCCAGAAGAAGGTGAATTTGTGCTGATTACACCACAAGTGGAAGGGAAGGCTGGATGTCTATATGGAATGATGAAGAGGTCAGCAGGGGTTCCCAGCTATGTATTGATGTTTGAAATTCCAAAGGAGTCCCTGCTGTTGTATTTAAGTCTTTTTAAAAATCTTTTTAAAGAAAACAAAGCTTTTAAGAAAAATAGGAATTCTCAACTTAAAAAGGTTCTAATAAAAACAAAGGACAATGAAATAAGAAAATTCTATTTACTGTCATTCTAATAGTGAAATGTACTTGAAAAAAAAATCCAGAACATTTTGAAAGGTGGCCTATAATCTATGCTTCATGGTGTGCTTTAATTCAGCATACAATTTAAAACCAATACATGCTGACATGTGGTCTAGTGGAATTTCATTAATTTCCCTCGTTAGAGCTGCAAACAGGATTAAAGGAGATTTGTTACACTGAAGATTAATGTGACCTAATATTTGAGAACACAAAAAATGAAAGTTCAGCTCAGAGTGTCATTGTGCTTATCATGTTCTGTCTCACTTCATATGTTAGTTCAGTAACAATGTGGCCATTTAGAAAATGAAATTATTCTGGCATAAATGCCCTCATATTTTATATTTGATCAGGATTTCAGTTTTGGATCTGCTAAAACATCTCTCTTTTGTTTGTATGTAAATTATTGAGCCCCGCATGAGTTGGTGGAATTACATCAACATATTCTGAATGAGCAAAATGTCTGCTAGATATTCGCTAAGCATTATTCAAGCAAACATGAATAGCAGGATCAACTGACTTTGAAGGAAATATTCATTAACTGACTGGTGCCCTTAAGGCAGCATCTGGCAATCAATAGACTTAATGTAATTTGGGTGTTAAATCAATCTTGAGTAACAGACTTTCTGGGAAAAAGGAGAAGGCCATTACTTTGATTTCATTAGCACAAACTTCAAGAAATTCAGAACCTCCTGGCTAAGTTTGATAGAGCAGTGTTGTTGTTGTTTTTTTTTTCAAACACTCATTTCAATGGTTTTATATAAAATTGAATGCGGTCAAGCAGACCGGGCATTCGGTTAACACTTTTACATTGACACTTTTACATTGTTAAAATTTGAGAGTTCTCTGCAAGGAAAAAAAGACGAAGGAATATTTATATAAGAATTTCAACATTAATATAAGGACAGAATGAAAACCACAATTGTGACAAGGGGTTCCATCCCATATTGATTATTGATGTTATTTACAGTACAAATGTGTTTTGTATTAGTTCTTTATTTCAGTTACATTGTGACATTTAGTAAACATTCTTGTTGGGTAGGGAGACTGGCCATCTTTCCTGTTCAGAGAATGTGGGGGAAAATGTCAGTTTGTTTCCGATTGGTTTAATTTGAGTTAATTGTTTGAGTACTTGCCTTTCTGGGTGTGTCTCAGCAAGATGGAGCAGAAAGGGAGACAAATGCTCCTGGAGCATACCATTTTCCATTAAGAGGGGTAATACTCTGAGGATTTATATTTAGTTGCATTTACCTTTTGATTGACCTTCGATTAGTTTAGTTTTAATCATTTGCATGCATGTAAATATTTGTTGGATCATTTATTGTTTGTTAGGTTTGTGTAAGTCATGTTTGTTTCTTGTTTGTCTTTTTTTTGATCACCCTTTTACCTGGTGTAAGTGTTGGAACTTGCCTCAGGTATAAATGTAAGCTGCTTTGTTTCACTGAAAAAAAGGGTGTCGGTGTAATGATGACCAGGAGCTCTGAAATAAATCCACCTCAAAGACATTTTGTTGCCTCACTTCCTTCATTAATGCAGAGCCTCTGCCGGTCAAAGTGACAACAATGCAAAAAGTATGGAAGAAAAGAATAAATGGACAGGATGATGAAGGGAACTAGAAAGAACAAAGACGAAATGAGAAATTAAATAATGATAGCAGTCATAGCATCCATTTCCTTCAAAGATGACCAGTTGATCATTAGGTGTAAAAAAAAATTTTCTGAAAGAAAAGATGTTCTGAACGAAAAGCATATATGGTCATGACGCAGCAGAAAACTGTGAATTCCACGCCACTGATCTCAGTTTACACACACTAATGAAATGTGAGACGTATTTCAAAGAAATGACAAGTGTCGAGGAATCTGGTATGAGTGTGAGATCTGTCCAGGTATACGCAGAAAAATGGAATAAAGGCCTGGGGAATAACAGTATACCCTGATTAATGATTAAAAGATGATTATAAATGTTAAGTGATTATATGGTGATGATACTCATGCCAATGAAGCAATGTCTGTGATGTATGATTAAAAACATATACTCTGTACTTTTAATCAAATGAATGTTATAATAATGTATGCTCTGTATGCTTAAATCAGTTAATTCTACTACATTGTGAAGGACTGAAGGTTAGATTGTGGAGTTAACAATAATTAACATAACTATGTATGATTACCATATATTATTAAAATTGTGAAGACTGAGGAAAGGAGAAATTCTCCTCACTGAGTGAGAGGCGAGAGGTGGGGGCGAGAATGGAGCCAGATGGCCGGTGGGTAAAAGGCCTTGAGAAAGTCAGGCCGCCCGGTCTTGCAGATAAGGCAAGATAGGCGGGTTCCACGTCAGGCAGCCCGGCCTTGCAGGATGTCAGGATGATGTAAG
This sequence comes from Poecilia reticulata, assembly GCF_904066995.2. NCBI lineage: Eukaryota > Metazoa > Chordata > Actinopteri > Cyprinodontiformes > Poeciliidae > Poecilia > Poecilia reticulata. Next base: position 8,300,265 of record NC_088841.1, read on the forward strand.
GAAAGTAGGCGGGTTCCATAGAAACACAGTGCATAAATACTGATGATCGAAAGGAAAAGATCGTACTTCGTCTCCGGCGCAGAAGAGGAACCAGCAAAGGGAAGCAAGCTACAGGCCAGCAGAGGACTACACTCGGGACCGAGGGAAAAGCTCAAAGACTTCACGCCGATAACAAGGGACAAGTTCCACCGGCCACCAACTCCGGTTCCAGATTCGACCGATTCCTCTGCTTCTACCCACCGCTCTCTAAAATCATCGCAGCCGACTTGGAAAAGGGACGGAGGTCTTTTAAAGATAAAGAGTCTGCACGTTTAATGGAAAGCGTGAGTCTTCTCTCCGCTTCTCTTCATTAAAGAGGACTTTGCTCCGGCTGGACAAAGACTCTGACCAAGGACACCGAAAGATTACAGCTGCCGAGATCAAGAATCATCGGGTATGAGTTGACCTGCTTCCCCCGAAGCCTCGCTCAGTGAATTTAGTGAAACAGGTTAGGAATGAGAACAAGGAAAGGAGGTGATTAATCCTAGTTGATTTCATTATATTTTTGCTTCTTTTATAACTCTTGGAAATTAATTTGTTGTTATATGCCCCTGCTAAAGCTTGCTTAATAAAATTATAATTCTAAAATTTTAATGAGAATTGTGGACAGTGAGTTTAATTGTGTCAGTCTTAATTATTGTTGGTTCTCCTAGATATAGTAAAGTTAACATACATGATGCTAGAGACAGGGTGGCTTTGTGTTTTCCTCTGGTGAGTGTTAAAATAATGACCTTGGGACTTAAATCTAAGTCACTAAATTTAATCTAGCCGTTAACAAGTGCCGTTATTTTAGGAGAGGAGCTACCGTTAACAGGAGTGGTTGTAGGGGTTATGTCGCTGTGAGGGCTACTCAGCGGATTGCTCCTCAACTGTAAAAGGTCATAACTTCTGGATCGTAGGTAGTCAGAGCTAGACGAGTCCTTTCCGACCCCAGTTTAAACAGATAATTCTCCACAAACTATCGCTAGGGTAAGACCCGAGTTTCTGGGGGTTTTCCGGACCTGTTAGACAGAGAACTGGGCAGTAGTGAGTCCAAAGAAGTTGTGAGGAGTGGGCGGGACTTACTATTGGTAGTAACAGACATGGCGTCCCTGGGTGGGCCCCACCCTAATGAGTAGGAGGGCCCTACTTTGACCAAGTCAGTAAAAACAGACGAGAGGGTCTGAATAGCTCACTTGGGAGACCAGCTCTTAGGAAATAGAGTTGGGAGCGACTGATGAGGCTTATCAGTCGCGACCCTTGCAGTAACTGTACAGCGTGCAGGCGAGGGAGAAGCTTCCACTGAGGCTGAATAGCTATATCCAGGAGGGAAGCCAGTAGCCAACCTAGCCTAGACCCATCCCTGCTCTGAGGTACCCTGAGAGGCTTTGGGGGATAGGCGACTCGGAGACAAAGACAACCATGGAGGCTGCAACTGAAGCAGCAGGGCTCACACCAACGTCGAACATGGAGCTGGATACCAGCCCCGACAGAACCGAGAGGGAAGGACGACTTCGCCTCTCCCAAAGTGGGTTACGGCAACTTCCAGTGAGGCTGATACTGCTGGGCGACGGGTACAACACCTGGACGATGCCAAACCAGCAGATGCTCTGCGAGGCCCATCTTGCTGGAAACCCAAATGGATCACGAATCCTGATGGAAGTGACATTGGAGAATCAACAGATCTACTTATGCCCCAAGCTCCAGGACAATCACCGGCTGATGATCGCCCGGTGCCCGGTGAAAATCGTCAAGAGGACGGAAGTTAAAGAATGGCTGGAGTGGTTCGCCGACCTCCTGGAAGAGTGGCCTGACGGCCAACTACGGATACTGGACAGCCCGTCAAAAAGGTACGACGGCATAGTAAAGCTGGCGACGTTGGCTGCCGGTGTGGATGGGATCCTGGTGGACCATTTGGCCCGACAAACGTCCCGCTACACCGAGTGCGCAGAAGTCTTGGAGAAAATTGGATTATACAAGAAAAAGAGAGAAGAGTACCAAAACCGGGACCTTGTGGACTCGGAGGTGGCCGAACCTCCGTCTCGGCAGGGTAGCCGAAACCCGTCACCTCCGCCGGTACATCCCCTGATAGATCTGACGGGGAACCACGACGACGAGGAACTTCAGGACACACACCCTGGGCCGTCAGACCAGGGAGCCCCTAGTGGATCACAGGTCTGGACTCCGGCCAAGGAGCAGTGGGATAAAGTGATAAGGGAATGGTCTCTCTGGAGTGAACCGGAAAACAAGCCCCTGCCGCAAGCTCACAGCACGGAGAGAAAGGCACCAGCTTCTCCGCCGCCGCCATCGGGCGACAGCTCGGACGACGAGGAGAGCGACGCGGACAAGGGCAAAAGAGGGACTTATAGCCCCAAGAAAAAGACTCAGAAATCAAACACCCGGAGAAGGTCCCGAGAACTGCCCCCGCTGCCAAAAAAAGCACTCAACGTCAAAATGCAGACGGGGCTCAAGGTGTATCAACTCATCGGAGAGCCTTGGGGAATCGAAGGCGACGGGTTGATCGTATTCACGGATAAAAAATACAAAGTCCACAACCGAAAGTTCAGGTCGGAACTTAAACTCCAGGCCGGGGACGATTACCAGAAGGATCTGCACCGACTGAAGGCTGCGGACAGTAGGATGACGGATAGGGAGGTAGTCACATTAAATGGCTACAACCTGACCTATGGGGAGATTATCCTGGTCCCTGTTGACGCTTATAAGAAAGGAGATAACCTCGAAGATTACCGGAAGAAGATGTGGCACGGCTTGGAGCGGGGACTTATAACCGCCCATAATCGACGCATGAGAAGGGTCGTGGTGAGCGTGCAGGGACTAAGGTCACCGGATCTGCGGGGAGACACCGCCCAGTCGGTCGCGGAGAGAGGGGTAATGTCCATAGTCACAACTACTGGCCACTTCTTCACTATGAGTGAGGTGGTGGTAGTAGTTGACCCCTACCTACACCAACTTCAGACCGAGCAAGGTGTGCGGAAGGCTGCAGAGACGGAGAGGCAGTACCGCGCCGAACGCCAACCTCCGGAAACCAACGACCACCCCTGGGGGGTCCAGGGAAATGACCTCCCAGATGACACTCCGGTTGGACCAGCTAAAGTCATCAAGACGGCGAAAGTTAGATTGAGAGCATATCCAGTCGAACCGGCGGACAGGGCAGCAGAATACATCCGGAAGCTCTCGATCGAACCGGAGGATGAAGGACAACAAAATCATGATGTGGACCGGCTAAAGAAGGGACCCCAGGTGGACGCTGGAGACGGAGTTACGAGACCAGCAAAGATTCAGCCGCTGAATGCCCCCTGGAATACACTCCTTCGACAGGCTCAGTTTAGCGACATCAGCGACCCAGAAGAGGAGCAAGGGCAGCAGGAGGGCGAGGACCGTGCGGAGGAGGGGGAAGAAAGCGAGCATGAGAGCGCTTTTTCCGACCCAAGACTCCCCCTGGCTAATTACAAACCACTCCGAACGGGCCAACATCGAGGAACGAAGAATGAAGTGGAGGTGTATGACATCGAAAGAACCTCCGAAAGACTGGCGAGAGACATAACCTGGGGCCCAGTTCAAGCCAAAGATGGGAGACGGGCGTATGTACCGGAGGTCGGCCAAACCGACTATCAGGTACCACCGGAATGGTCCAGCCGCCTGGAAGACCGAGTTACCCTCGGGGTCGAGGCGACCGTAGGAGAGTGGGCCAATATTCTGATGGCACCCTCCCGTTCCACGCTGGCGGTGTACAATTCCCTGACTTCCAACTTCAGGATGAACTACATTGGAATCATGCACGACGTAATGCTGAGGCGTCTAAAGAAGGCCGCCTTCAAGCATTCCCGAGAGACTCAGCAAAGGCTGGATGAGGTGTCCGCCGACGAGGAAGAACCACCAGAAGCCTCAGCAGGGCCATCGCTACGGAGCCCTGTGGCTCCTGGGAGGGAACCGACTCCACCGGTTGCTACTGGTGCCGGCCAAGACGCTTATGCTGAGCTCAAAAACCTCAGACTGGTGATCAGAAGAAAGAATGGGAACGAGAGCAATGAGGAATATTTGAAGGACGTCTGGCCGACCGTATTGTCCACCACCACCCATGAGGGGGCTAAGAAGCTATGGCTGACTAGTGTGACTGCGGATCCGATGGTTGGATCAGAATCCGCCCAGAGTAACTACGAGCGGTTGGTGCTGGAAGATGCGGATGACGAAGAATCTCAAGTGAAAAGAGCCAGGGGGCGGCTCGACAAAGGGAGTCGGTTGGAACCCCTCTGGCACACACTCAAGCACACCATCCCCCCAGCAAAGTATGTGAAAGTGCTGCGTGATGTGACGAGAGGCCGAAGGGGAGAAATAGTGTTTGTAAAGATGCCAATTAGAGGCACCACAGTCGCCCAGATGGATGTGGCCGTGAAAGGATTCGACCTGGAGCAGCAGTACTACGAGGAGAAGAGGAAAAAGGAGGCTAGTCAGACGGTGAAACCGACCAACAAAACCACCGTAAAGCCTCCATCCAACTTCCAAGGAAGACCACCACCCAACTTCCAAGGAGGACCGTCACCCAGCTACCAGGGCAGGCCACCGCCCAACTTCCAGAACAGGACGTTTCAGCCAAGACCACAAGGACCGCAAGGGAGACCAAGCGGCCAGCCAGCACCCCCACGCCAGCCGAGAGGAGGCCCCTACCTCTCGGATGAGGAATACAGAAAATTGAGCCCTGAGCAGAAAACGGCTCTCCGCGTTGCCCGTGAGAATGGGACCGGAGGGCCGCCACAGTAATGACGTCCAGGTCGCGGGTCACGCTAGAGAATGCCTACTGGGAGGGAGATGAAATCTACGCGAGAGTGGAAGGAGTACCCTACCTAGTGGACACCGGAGCAGAGGTGTCGATGACCCGCAAAGACCTAAAAACAACAGGACACCTAAAAGTTCAATTTGCCAACGGGAAAATAGAGAAGATGCCGTATGGAACCTGGAAAGGAGTGGTATGGATCAAAGGTCCATACAACCTCCTCACCGTCAGAGACTTGGAAGAAATAAGTAAGAAAAAGTGCAATTATCGTGCTCTCGAACGACGGTTGACAAGCCTAAAAGCCAGACTGGTGAAAGTCGGCCCGACACAGACAGGACCAGAAGCGCAAGGCTGGTACAAACCAGTGGATATACCAGCAGTGACAGAGCAGAAAATCGAAGAGAGTGACTTCTCCCCGGCTGGGAGAGAGAAGTTGCTTAAAATCATCGCCTCGGCGGAGGTGGCCAGATTCAAGAACGACTGCGGAGATTTGGGCCAAAGGTTTGTGCACCAGATTGAAGGCGGGGTGCACCCCCCTGTTCGACAATACCCCCTGAATCCAGGAGCAGTCGAAGAAATGGACAAAATAGTGAAGGAGCTGAGTTCCCTGGGAATCATCAGAGAGGAACTCAACCCTATCACAAACAGCCCCATTCAGGCGGTGAAGAAACCCGAATCGGCAGGAGGGGGTTGGAGGCCAGTAATCAACTTTAAGGCTCTGAATCGGAGAACGGTGGCAAATAGAGCCAGCCTGATCAACCCACAAGGCACCCTTAAGACACTACGGGTCAAGAAATTCAAGTCATGCATCGATCTGGCTAATGGATTTTTCTCTCTCCGCCTCGCGAGACAATCCCAGGGTAAGACAGCATTTACCCACAAAGGCAAGAGCTATGTTTGGCAGAGATTACCCCAAGGCTATAAGAATTCACCGAACGTTTTTCAGTCAGCCGTGATGGAAGTACTGGGAGACGTGGGGGCAACTGTGTACATAGATGATGTTTTTATTGCCGATGACACCGAAGAAGAACACTTGGTGAGGTTACGGACTGTGATCGAGAACCTCACCAAGGCAGGCCTAAAACTGAACCTCAAGAAGTGCCAGTTCGGACAATTCCAAGTGAATTACTTGGGGTTCCAAGTCACGTCGGACTTGGGACTCTCGGATGGGTACAGGGACAAGTTAATGGACATTCAGCCCCCTCAGTCAGAGAATGATCTGCAGAAGATATTGGGACTATGCAACTATGTTAGGGACCACGTACCCAACTACCAGAAGTATGCCAGACCATTGTATAACTGCCTGAGGAAGAAGGTGGAGGACGAAGACGCAGGGCAGAAACAATGGGTTTGGACGGCGGCCAACCAACAAGATCTGGAGGAATTAAGAAAAGCAATCCAAGCCGCCGTGAGACTGGAACCGAGGAGTTTGTCGGAACGAATGGTGGCAGAAATCAGCTGTGAAAACGACGATGCTATGATCAAAGTGAGTAACGAGAACGGAGGCCTGGTTACTCTGTGGAGTTACACCCTGACATCTGTCGAGAAAAAGTACCCGCAGGAGGAGAAAGAACTGGCGGTACTAGCTCGATACTGGAGTGTGCTAAAAGATCTGGCACAAGGGCAACCGATCAAAGTCATCACACAGAGCCAGGTCCACAAATACCTACGCAAAGGCACCGTCGAAAGTACTAGAGCAACAAACACACGATGGGGAAGATGGGAAGACATCTTGCTGGACCCAGAGCTTGAAATCGGGCCAGCGCAGCCCCCGAACAAAAGACGACCGCAAGAGGCACCTGAGACATCGGAGCAGCCAGAGTGGACACTCTACACCGATGGATCAAAGAAAGGGTCGGACCACGTGGCCTACTGGGGGTTCATCCTGAAACAAGACGGTACAGAGAGGTACAGACAGAAAGGGAAAGCCCCCGGCAGCGCCCAAGTCGGAGAAGTCACCGCAGTGTTGGAAGGATTACTGGAGTTGGCCAAAAGAAAAATCAAGAGCGCCAGGTTAGTGACGGACAGTTACTACTGTGCACAGGCCCTGAGAGAGGACCTAGCCATTTGGGAAGAAAATGGTTTTGAAACAGCTAAGGGCAAGCCGGTGGCCCATAGAGACTTATGGAAGAAGATTGCTGAACTAAAGATGCAACTGGAGCTCCAAGTGGAGCACCAACGAGCCCACACGCATGAGGGAGCTCATTGGCGTGGAAATGATGAAGTGGACTGTTATGTCCAACAGAGAAAAATTGTCTTTGTCGGAGCCGAGAAGTGGGACACTACTCCCAGAGGACGGGAGGTCCCAGAAGAATACGTGGATGAGGTCGTGCGGAGCGTGCATGAAGCCCTTGGACATGCAGGCGTACGGCCTACCCGTAAGGAGTTGGATGAGCATGAGCTTTGGATCCCAGTGAAACAAGTCCAACGCGTGCTACGGGGCTGTGAAGTATGTGGACAATACAACGCAGGCCGCCGAGGGCAGCGGTTGGAAGGATTGACCATCAAGAGCACAATTCCCTGGGGCTCAGTCTGCATGGATGTAGCAGGCCCCCTGGGAATAACGGGAAGAAAAGGTGAGAAGTACCTTTTAGTGCTGGTGGACTCAATGTCGGGATTTGTAACTGTAAAAGCAGCCAGGAAGGCTAATGGCAACAGTGTTGTCGGCATGCTGGAACAAGTGTGCAGCGTCCTGGGAATCCCAAAGGAGCTACGTACGGACAATGGGACTCATTTCCGTAACGCGCAGGTTGACCAATGGTGCCAGAAGTTTGGAGTGATAAGAGTTTATTCACCCCCTTACACCCCTCAAGCCAACGGGGTGGTGGAACGGACCATTGGATTAGTCAAAGGTTGGATAGCTAAGAATGCTAACGACAGCAGCTGGAGCACCGTGGCTGTGGAAATAGGACGGGCCCTGAATGACAGGAACAGAGTCGACAGGCCCGCCCCATCCATGGAACTCAACCAACGACCGTTCACCACGAAGGAAACGGGGCGGGGCTCCAGTGATAAAAAGGAGAAGCTGACGCCCAAAGTGCCATTCAGAGTGGGACAGCGGGTGTGGATTAAAGCAAGAGAACAACCTGTGAACGCAGCAGTGAAACCTAAGTTTGAAACAACAGACATCATCAAGCAAGTACTGGACAGGAATACAGTACTGCTGGAGAAACGGGGGATCCAAGGAGTTGAGCAGCTCAAGCCAGTTCCTGACTAGAGAGAAATAGAAGCCGGTGAAATGGCCAGTGCATCATGTATCGTTCCACCCTATCTCGGACTGGCCACCGTGAAAGGGGTGGTTGTAATTAGGAGAACAACTTCAGGGATCTGGGCAGGACGAGCCCTGAAGAAATTGGATTGGGCCAAAATGGAGTCCTGTCAAACGAACCTGAAATGCTGAAGTGGAGTAGCACCAAAGACCGTTGCCCAGTATGTCTAACAGTCCTCCAGCTCCCCCTCACCTGGGAAGGACCAGGCCGCGACAAACCCTGGCGGCAGGAGTCAACGGCGGACGGGCTGCGAAGCCTCCCGTCTCCCCGGTTTCGGTTATAAGCATTACGTTTTGCGGAAATTGCCGAATAGGATACCTGCCACGAACCCGGGTGATAAATCAATGGGGATGGCGAGAGGAAGAACCAAAAAGATGCCTCTGTCAGTGGGACGGAGAAAAACTGATCTACTGTGCAACCTGCGAGGAACAAATTCGCAGGGACGAGGTGACAGCAGCGGGACAGGCTGATGGCTGGCAGGTGAGAAGATACTACAGCTCCCTAAGATTCTTCCAACCTTGCGTGGGGGCCCAACCCACTTATGGGAGCCCCATACCCTCAGTATATTGGCCTCCAGGACCTTCAGCTCCCCCTAACACCCCAGAGGGACCCTCGGTCAGAGAAGACTGGATCTGGAGAAAAGCAGAAGGGCCGCATGACTTTCTTTGGGAGTCTGTCCACGCCGCATGGCCCTATGATCCTGCGCGAGCAGGCCTGTCCTTCCCGCCAGTGAACACCTCATATTCCCCAGTCATTTTCCGAGTGCTGCGGCCTCAGACAGGCCCCAATTCTGTAGAAGAATTAAGTTGGCTCCCGGATGACACCTTAGCACAAGCAGTGAACGGAGGCTGGACGGGCCCCTGGGAACTGACTACCTGGGCACATCTGATTTTGGAAACCATCAATGACTGCACCATCCCGATAGTGGATTTGCCGGATGTGCCAAGAGAGGGTGAGATACGCACGTCGGATCTGTACTATTGCACCACTGAGCTGGATGGGTGGGGCAGCAACGCAGCAAGACCCAAGGAGAAGTCGACCCTGTTCCGTGTAACAGCAGAATGCAACTTTCGTGACGGGGTCCTGCAGGTCCCAGGAGGCGTGGCCCATAGAGTGAAGACCCCTCTGATCCTGACACTACCCGTTCGGTTCAACTGTCAGTGCAGATGCTCACCATTCCATATAAAGGAGTCTATTCGGTGGGAGCAACAATCACCGTGGTCTCGACGACCAAGTCTACCCCACTGTGTCCTGTACTGAGCAAGAGAAGCCAAGAGAAGACTCGGAGGTGGCGCTTGGCGGTCGCTCTCCTCCACTTTTGCACGAAGGAAGAAAAATTAAAAACTGATGGATACACCGGCAGAAGGGGGTCGGTCGTCAAGTCTACAAAAAAGCGAAAGATAAATATCAGAATGGAAGAAGTATTTTATAAGTAAATTATTTAAAGTAAGCACGGAAGTCTGGTCTGGACTCTCGGACAGAGGACCCTTTTTGAAGCTCCCGAACGGTTCCATTTTATGGACATGCCTCGAGAGGATTTACGGTTCCTACCCGCTCTCGGAGCCTATTTCTCAACCACCTCATCTATATCCGACCCACCGACTGCAGAGGGAAGGAAGTAAGGGGGGAGGATCAACGCCACGGCCGTGGCATGATCCTTTTCTTCCTCCCTGGGAATACCCGATTTGGAAAGGAAAGATGTCTCCGAGGCATGAGTCACACGGGAGTACGCCACCTACCAAACGCTCCCTTGGATTTTAATACAGTGACCTGCCATTGGGGGGAAAGAATACAGTCGATGGGGCCCCATTATCTGGAACCTCTGCAGGCCTGTACTGGAGATATCAGTGAATGGCGTGATCATCTGGACTACGTCACCAGGTATGGCCAGAACTGTGGTGAAAATGGAAGAACCCAGAGATTCATTTTCAATACTACCAGACTCCACTAAATTGGAACTAGACCGAGTTTATCCCAACCGCCACACCTGAAGATTTATACTCCACCACCTGGGGATACCGCACACGACTGACATTACGTGGACAATCGTTGTGTACGTACGTTACGATGCCAGTGCGCTAGGCTACAGCATGAGGCCTGGCAGGATCAGGCACTAAGAGAAGGTAGATCCAAGGCCCATTTCCTCGGCCAGATAGTTGGAGAGTATTTCTGTGGAGGTGGGTGTGGAGGGGGTTGGAACCTAAGTTGCCCTACCCCTCTCCATATATACTCGCTGCTACAAGGACGAGCCACCAGACGTGCAGCTACAACCGCAGGACTCAGCGACGCCCTAAGCCTTAGCAAAGATCGGCACCGCCATGGTACGACAGATCCCAGATACCACTGACCTACGCTTTGAAGAACCCAAAATGGAAGACACCCGCTTAAGACGAGTGGGGACAAGAGCGAGTTACTGGATGACCTTGCGGATTCGGATAACACCACAGACGACGAACCAGACACCCTGAACGACCCTTGCTACGAAAAACGACTACGAGAAAGAAATACCACTTTGTATTAAAGCTTTGCTTACGCTTTTGGCTCTACTAGTTACTGCTACTATTCTCATCGCCATCCTGTACTTCTAGGAGTTGGGCCATGGCACCTTACGCATACAAAGTTACCTATGGTCGCTCCAAGTACTTCACTTTCAATTGTTGGAATACCATACCACCTCTATTTTTGTGCCATGGGACAACGAGTCTTCTGTTCAGAACCAAAGTCAATTATTCAAGAAGGAAAACGGGAAAAAATATGTGGAAAGCAGAGCTTATAATCTAAATGACTCAATGATTGATGACCTCCTAAACCGCACCTGGGAGGTTTACAGCTACAGTTTCCTCAAAGAAGGAGTAATTTGCTGGGTAAGGATCATGCATCAGAAAGAGCGACAGACGGCCCGATGCAACTGGATCCATCCAGACCACGGCATGCCAGAATGGCATTGCAACAAAGCCTGCCGACCCCTAGCGCTGGCACCGTCCCAAGGATACTGGGACACCGAGGTGATTTATTCAGCCCCACATAGGTCCACAGGCTGCAGGACTTGGCTCCCACGCAGGGAGTTCTGGGGAGATTATCATCTGAATTGTGAAGAAGACGAAATTGACACCGAGACCCTGTATCAGAACCGAACTGCTAGTAACAGCACTCGGATACGACCGACGGGGCAACCAGAACAGCACGTCTGGGAAAACATCACAGCCTTCCTGATTAAACAAGGATCCAGACGGTTCATGTTTCAGAGTGACCAGCAAGAATGTTATAAGACTAAATTTGGTATCCTAAATGCATGCCTATGGAACAAATATGTTAGTTGCACCGGACAAAATCACATAGTTTTGGCTCTGAAGGACGATTGGTCATTCTCGTGGACCCGAGCTAGAACTGTGCAAACAGAAATAGAACCTTGGTTGAATGACTCGTTTCCCTGGACTGGTATAGCAAAGATCAGGTATTCTTTATAGGAGACTTCCCGGAGGGGGCAGTTCGCTCCCTGCCGGGTTGAAAGGACCGCACTTTGCTGACATGCGCACACAACCGCTTCCAACTCCAGATGACCTCCTAAATGCCCTAAGGACCAGTTTGCACAAATTGATGAGTGTGTAGCCCGACGCATTTTGATAGCCTTAACGACACGGAATGGGTGAAGACGATGTCCTCCCGCGATGTGACCTTTGGCAAACCAGCAACACCTTCCACGCTGCATGGAAATATCACTGCCCGAGTCCTGACACCTTCAAAACAGCGAAACTCGTCCTCCGTGCCTGGTACGAGGACTACCATCGTGCCTGGGATTGGGAGTGGTGGGGACTTCAACAGGAAGAACTGCAGCTTGGGTTCTGCCTTGCCTCAATGTGTCCCATAACTATTGGATTAAATACCAGTACATTGCCACTGTCTACTCTAAAGATCGGATGATTTGGCCAGGTATTTTTTGGAGACCCGACAACTACGTCCTCCCAAGGCCCTGGCGCATGACTTGCAATGAAAACAAGACCCAATGTACCATTGGGCTGGCAAGAAAACCGTGTCAGACAATCCCAGGCTGGGAAGATTACTGCACGGAACATTATGCGGATGAATATGACACCCATGCATCTGATGTGGTTTGGCGAAAGATTGCAGGGACATGGCGAAGAGCGATCGTCAGGGCAAAAACCTGCACTGATGCGATTTTGGGATACCAGCTACAAAAGCGCAAGAAGATTGTAGATCTACCTGTCCCTGCCATCCCCGACACTCTCATAGCCATCGCAGAAGGCCATGCATTCCGGAAAAGTCTTTGCGACGGAGAAGTGGACCCTGGGTTTGACTGGGTAGGCCCTAACCTTCTCTATTCTAACCTCACCTGCAACAGTTCCAAGGAAGTGTGGCAGAAATGTGGAACGGGTGAACAACAGCATGCATGTTACTGGTACGAGACTTTGGGCTCTACCCTGACTACTACCGTCATGGATGTAGTTGAGGAGGTTGGAAATGTGGTTGGTGGAGGCCTTAGTATTATCGAACATTGGTTGCTAAATGCTTTGAGCATGTTATGGCCATATTTGCTGGGCTTCCTGGGCGGAGCCATTGCCCTAATCCTGGGAGTGGTTGTAGTGAAGGAGTGGCTAAAAATGATTTGCCATCGCGAGAGGAAGGACTACCGGCCCCTCCCCCCAGAGGAGGAGCCTGTTTCAGCATAAAGGCAGGCTGCCGGGAGCCAGCGAGCCATTCGCGGATCTTCACTGCTACAATCAAGACTGGACCTAAACCAAGGGACAAGAAGGGACGACATGGCATCCAATTCTTCAACCAACTTCTCTCTTCCCTCTACACTTTTCGCACCCATCCAAGTGAGTACCACTGAGCAGCTCGGGTTCATCCTGGCCTGGGTTGTCTACTGCCACACTGGGTCCTGGTCCACCGGACAGCTCCTGAGGGTGCTTGTCTCGGTTCAAGGGCTCATAAAAATCATCCTACGCCCAATCTTTTTGGGGCGCTGGGATCTTGCCCCTTCCCTCTTCGCCTGTTACCTCATGGGTAGGACCCGCATCAACTGGCGACGAGGCGCGGTGGCATGCCTTTGGCTTTCCATTGACACCACGGCCTTCCTGATGGAATTACTCCTCGGAGGAACCCATGCTACCCGAGCGGCACCACTCAAGATCCTGGCCGCCATCGTCGAGGGCATTTTGGCCGTATCCATCCTCATTTACCTAGCCTACCAAGCCCTATCCATCAAAGGCAAGGGTAGGCTCCGCTGGCTTCGTAAGTGGGCTGCCCTAACCCTCTGGGCAACAGGGTGGGGAGTTTTTGTGCTTCTGTATTGGTTAGGGAAGTCGTCCCCGCTGCCCATTGCCGTATGGCTCATGACCCACGGGCCATATTTCACGATCCAACCCCGATGTCTACTCCCGGGTCCCCGGAATATGAAGATCCTCCCCTATCATTAATTCCCCTTGGCTCGCGGCTCAACGAGGCACATCAGTAGAACCAGCCTTGATCCCTGCTCCTGCTTATGCGCATTTAGCTTCTTTTATCCATTTATGTATGTTGATCGATCGATACCTACTAATCATGAAAATTACCTGAGTTGCTGTTTCTCCTAGGCTCCAACTTGCTGTGTGGGATGCGGAGCGTCCGTAGAATCCTTGGGATTCATGTGGGTAGCATCGTCTACCCGATGGTGTAACGCTTGCGTGCACCTTGATAACGTTACAGCGATCCTCTGCCTCAATGAGCAACGGGACCTGCCGTACGTCTCGGCCTCTGCATCTCGATCCCTGGAACGAGTACATAAAGTCGTGTGGACCTCTGCGTTGAACCAAGACGACGACACTCTCCGAACATCGTACTTGGGAAACGACCGGATATTACCCATAGTCCAGAAGCTATGGGAGAATCAGATCACTCGTCAATGCCTACCCACTCTACACCTTCTGGATGGCCGAGTGTTGGCGGTGGGTGACCCCCGTCCACCTGTTTGTCCGGCGTCTCCTGATATGTACATCGACGTCGGGTGCCAGACCAGCATTGCAACTCACGTACAGAGTACCCAAACTGAGTCCCTCAGTTCATCTCAGCAAGCATGCCAGACCGATGATATACCTGTCCCATCACCCCAAGACCAAAGTAGCAACGTCAGCTCCTCTGTCGCCTGCATCTGCCAGGCACAGTCTCCTTCGTTTGCTGTTGACTTCGAGAACCTGCTGAAGGAACTCGAGGAAAGTTGCAGTTTTCCAGCGGCCCCGCCACAGGATTTGGCGGCCGAAGTGCTTTCTCCAACCTCACCACCTCAGTTGGAGCGTCAAGACCCCTTTGGGCCGTCTGGGTCTACTGTGGAATTGGGACTAGACACCGACATCTGGTCTTCTCCACCTTCCCACCTAACGGAATACGAGATCGTGGACACATGGACGCCTTCGTCTTCTCCTGTGACCTGCTACGAGAGACATTTTAACTCTCCATGGTGGTGATGAACTGGACTTTTGGTAGTCGGAATTTATGTTTTCTGCGAAGCCCCGTCCGATCTCACGGAGGGGGTGTCGAGGAATCTGGTATGGGTGTGAGATCTGTCCAGGTATACGCAGAAAAATGGAATAAAGGCCTGGGAATAACAGTATACCCTGATTAATGATTAAAAGATGATTATAAATGTTAAGTGATTATAAGTGATGATACTCATGCCAATGAAGCAATGTCTGTGATGTATGATTAAAAACATATACTCTGTACTTTTAATTAAAAGAATTGTATAATAATGTATGCTCTGTATGCTTAAATCCGTTAATTCTACTACATTGTGAAAGACTGAAGGTTACATTGTGGAGTTAACAATAATTAACATAACTATGTATGTTACCATATATTATTAAAATTGTGAAGACTGAGGAAAGGAAAAGAGAAATTCTCCTCACTGAGAGGCGAGAGGTGGGGGCGAGAATGGCGCCAGATGGCCGGTGAGTAATAGGCCTTGGGAAGGTCAGGCCGCCCGGTCTTGCAGATAAGGCAGATAGGCGGGTTCCAAGTCAGGCAGCCCAGCCTTGCAGGACGTCAGGATGATGTAAGGAAAGTAGGCGGGTTCCATAGAAACACAGTGCATAAATACTGATGGTCGAAAGGAAAGATTCGTACTTCGTCTCCGGCGCAGAAGAGGAGCCAGCAAAGGGAAGCAAACTAAAGGCCAGCAGAGGACTACACTCGGGACCGAGGAAAAAGCTCAAAGACTTCACGCCGATAACAAGGGACAAGTTCCACCGGCCACCAACTCCGGTTCCAGATTCGACCGAATCCTCTGCTTCTACCCACCGCTCTCTAAAATCATCGCAGCCGACTTGGAAAAGGGACGGAGGTCTTTTAAAGATAAAGAGTCTGCACGTTTAATGGAAAGCGTGAGTCTTCTCTCCGCTTCTCTTCATTAAAGAGGACTTTGCTCCGGCTGGACAAAGACTCTGACCAAGGACACCGAAAGATTACAGCTGCCGAGATCAAGAATCATCGGGTATGAGTTGACCTGCTTCCCCCAAAGCCTCGCTCAGTGAATTTAGTGAAACAGGTTAGGAATGAGAACAAGGAAAGGAGGTGATTAATCCTAGTTGATTCATTATATTTTTGCTTCTTTTATAACTCTTGGAAATTAATTTGTTGTTATATGCCCCTGCTAAAGCTTGCTTAATAAACTTGTAATTCTAAAATTCTAATGGATTGTGAACAGTGAGTTTAATTGTGTCAGTCTTAATTATTGTTGGTTCTCCTAAATATAGTAAAACAACATACATGATGCTAGAGACAGGGTGGCTTTGTGTTTTCCTCTGGTGAGTGTTAAAATAATGACCTTGGGACTTAACTCTAAGTCACTAAATTTAATCTAGCCGTTAACAAGTGCCGTTATTTTAGGAAAGGAGCTACCGTTAACAGGAGTGGTTGTAGGGGTTATGTCGTTGTGAGGGCTACTCAGCGGATTGCCCCTCAACTGTAAAAGGTCATAACTTCTGGATCGAAGGTAGTCAGAGCTAGACGTGTCCTTTCCGACCCCAGTTTAAACAGATAATTCACCACAAACTATCGCTAGGGTAAGACCCGAGTTTCTGGGGGTTTTCCGGACCTGTTAGACAGAGAACTGGGCAGTAGTGAGTCCAAAGAGCTCCATAAGCTCCATCGGTTTTCGAGAGTTCACTCGCAAGAGAGAAGGAATGCAAAATTGGTAAATGTAGAAACAAATTATCTCAACAGCCCCCTACGTAGTCAGAGAGGATGTGCAGCTTAAGTGCTTTGGTAAGTGCACACTCGTTTTAGTTCAGGCGAATGTCATCTTGTCCCTTGTTGCAATTTTGCAAAACTGGGAAATTAGGGCAGGAAATATGTCTGGTATCAGTCAGTTTTGCAATCTGGCTGAAGACTGCTGCTGTATGACAGACATGATCAGTCGGCAAGCGCTGCTAATCCAATTCATTTGCTTTTGCTGCTCCTTTTTAAATTTCTGCCTGACTGTTGGGCAGAGGCGGAGAAACGTTGAGTTGAGGGTATGAACCTTACCCATTATGACTGATGGAAGAGACTGTTTGAATTTCCTCCTTCCTCTTCTGCTCTTCATCCATGAAATCTCCTTTCTTTTCAACTCCTCTGGGATTCGGGGTTGTAGTTCAGGTATTATTGAACATTTTGATGCTAATGAACTGTTTCCAGAAGTAACAACCAGTTGCCACAGTTACGCATCGCAACAACTGCAAAAAATAGAAATAAAAAAGAGAGCAAAAATCCTTTTAGTTGCGCAGCATCCAAAAACAGAAGGAATAATTGTCTAAACATGCAATGACAAAACAAGACATTTAGCATCAATTTGCTGTTTTTGCCTTCTGCTATCAAGCCCCTCCTTGTTTCAATTGCCATTAATTGATGAGTCATTCGCTTATGATTTAGGTTTTTGAATTCAGAGTGTTGTAGAAACTCCTTGAACCCTATGCTGATGTGTTGTACCTTGGGCTGTTTAAAGTAAATTAACCTTCATGTCGATACATTTTGTAGAATTTAATTAGATCCTGACATTGCAATGTTCTATTATTTTTAAGCCTCAAAAAAATGCAACGCTATCAGTTTATGGCATAATTCAGTTTTCCAGCCCCTGAAGTATGGCATATTACTGCTACATATTGTCATCTTATTTTGCAATAATTAGAATTGTGGTTTGGGAATGTTTTTTTTTTAATATATATATATATACCCAAACTGCTTTACCAACTGTTGTCAACAAATAGAAAAGTAATATCAGCCTAATTGTCTCAATACAAGACAATATTCTGTTAAATTTGATGCTCGAGTCAGAGATAGTAGAGCAACTGGAGTCACTTTTTTTTTTTCAATTACTGTACATGATTTATTCTCCAAAGAATAAAGTCTATTTTTGGAATAACAAGAGATGGTGGGGCATGTGGAGGGATTGGAGATTCTTCTCCCACTTATTAAATAATTCACAGACCAGAGCCGTGTAGTCGTTGGATTGGAGTAGGCAGACAACGGAGGAATAACGATGGTCCGAGAAAGAAAAGGGGTCAGCTTTGGCGAGATGTCCACGAGGAACAGAGGGAAACAAGAGCACCGAGATGTTAAATAAAAGACAAGAAAACGGAGAGAGAAGAAGTTTTCTGGCATATCAGGAGAGGAAGAAAGAAAGAAGGCAAAAGCTGTTTCTGTCAATGCCATGATTAAAAGATTTATGGGACTTGAAGTGGAGGGGGACTGATTCTTCCACAGCCCTTCTTTCCTTTGTCTCCTTTGAACTTGGGAGTGTGTTGACAGGCTGGGGGAATTTTGGTTAAACCCGACTGATCGCAGATATGAGGTGCGGCTCCGTCTTTGAATTAGCTGGTTGCAAAGCTGACTCCGAGGGGAGAAGGGAGGAGGCAGAACGGAGGAGGTGAAGACGGAGCGCTGGGGGGGCCACAGAAGAACGAGGTGTGGCGGGGGGAGAGGGGGGGGGACGTGTGGAATACAAAGGAGGGGTGAAAAAAGAAAGGAAGTTAAGCTGTCTATTAATATTAGCAGTGTGCAGAGATAGGGAGAAGGTGCTCAGGAAGTGAAGAGAAAATCTAACCGTGTAGCTTCAAAATCACTTCCTGTGTTTACACTAAACGCCGCCCTGTTGGAGCTCTGAATTTACAGAGTTTTTTTTTTCTTTTTCAATTTGAGAATTCTTGCTCCCCGACTCCACGGATCTCCTTCCTCGCCGTTCATTGCTCCGTTCCGCGGCTGAGTCTGCATGGTGATTTGCAGACCATGACAAATCACCATGCATCTCCCACGTCTCCGCGTGTCTCCCTGAATATTTCATTGACGGCACGCAGCAGACGTCGTCGTGAGGCGCATGAATTCTTGATGCTCCCTGTCTCCCCTTGCGTTCCGGTGGCCGTGGCGCTCGCTCGCGTCGGCCTATAGCGGCTTCTGCCGCTTTTTTTTTTGTTTTGTTTTGTTTTTTACGAGGCGCTACGTTTGAGCCGCTGCTCAGCTCGTCGCTTAATGGGGGGAAACAAGTCACAGCGCTGTGCAAACGACAGCCGGAAGATCAGTGTGTCTGTTTGAAGGTAGCTAATTAACGAGGCTTTTTACTTTTTTTCCCTCCTCCTCCTTCCCCTAATCTCTCGGTTCAGCGTCTCATAACTCTCGACAAGCTCCTTTTAACTACATCCTGGCGCTGTTAATCAATTTCACCCGAAATTACAGAGAAGCGAAGAAGGAAAGAATTTGCGCCGCTTTGCAACCATATTTATGTCTCGTGAACCTTTTCAGACTTTGTTACATGACAACCGTAAAGTTCACTGTATTGTAATGAGATTTTATGTAATAGAGCAACACCAGCCAGGTATTGTGTATTTCTTTCAAATTAAAAACTAAAGGGTACCGGTAAGTTTCTGCTTAGCTCCTGCAGCTAACTCTGTCCTCAGGTCTTTGAGGGTATCTACAATCTGATACTTTTGACCAGACCTTCTGTAAAATCTCCCTGATTGGACTGATAAAATAAACGTTAATTTGCCACAAATTCCCTATAAATATGCTTTCATCAAACCCGTTCCAGTTCAGACTTTATGTTCAGTGTAGTTCTCCTGTCGGAAGAGGAATATCTGCCGCAAATTCAAATCTTTTGATAACTCTGAAGGGTAAAGCACATCAGCAGCACTGGATGACGCATGTTGCTCTTTATTTCGCCTCCTTAACTTTCTATTATCCTTGGCGATTATAGTCCTGTTCTCATATTGACCGTTAATGCATCTGATGAAAACACTCACAGCTGAAGACAGGTAATCTTTTTTTTCTTTTGGCTGACTCCAGCATTATGCGTCTTATTTTTTGGTTAAAAGCATCACCTGACTCATGTCTACTGATGTCCAAGACTCCACAAATTTAGCTTCATCCATCTTTACATCAACTTTCTCCAGGTTCCACATGCCTGCTGATCACGCCGCTGCCAGCGTTGTGGGGAGACGATGTGCTCAGGATGTTCATTTTCTGCAACAGGTGGTGTCTGCATCGACATCAGATCGTCCCGACTTTAGACTCGTCTAAAAATTGAGATAACGACCAAAGTTGGGTGAATGCGTGACTTAATAGTTATCCTTTCCACACGTTTTCCCACCTGAGCTGTGAATGTTTGCATCTCCTCCAGAACTGCCAAATGATGAGTGTGTCCTGGTTAAGGCTTTAAGATGTGCCATTTGCTGTCATTGTTTTTGGATCATAGACGGAAGTGTCCTCCAAGAAACGTTTGAAGCTTGTGATAATCTTCTCCATCGCTTTACCTCTGACCTGTCTGCCGTATTCCTTGATTTTCATGATGCTATTTGTTCACAAAACTCCTCTCACAAATCTGAGCAGATCAGATTGCTCAAATTGTTTACTGACAAGTTGATTTCTAAGGGCAGTTGCTTACATTGGATTTTATTTAGGGGTATTATGCAGGTTTTTTTTATATGCATATATTTTAATCAAAAATTGGAAATCATGTATCCTTTCCGAATATTACTTTCTGTTCATCTTTTGTCATGAAATTCTAAAAGAAAGAAATAAATAATAAGTTGCAAATTGATGTAATGAAGAGTCACTCAAATGAGCGAATTCACATCGGCAGAGTGACGGGCTGTGAATGAACATGAGACGTGACCGCAACATATTTCCAAATGTCAAAGTATTCAGCTTTTCTCACGATGCGCAAGCTTCACTCGTCATCTCTACCACATATGGCGTGCTCTTAAACCACACACTGCTTGTTTCAGATTAAAAGCAGATTAGAAAAGGGGCTTGGTAGGGGATGAGAGGGTGGGGTGGGGGGTCCCAAATTAATCTGGATTACCAGCAGCCTCATATTTCCCCCTCCCCCGGTCATGGCATTTCCCTGGAGAGTAAAAGCCTGGTCGCAATGGCCTTTGCTCTGACCCATTTGCAGCAGTGGTCGACGGTTGCAAGTTTGAAATATGGAATATGAATGAGTGCCTCCTCCTCCTCTTAAGTGCTTCCATTAGAGATCACTTAAGGGGCCGTGGTCCATTATTGAGAGGTTGCAGGGGGGTGTGAAGCAGCTCTTTCTGAAGCCAGGAGTGCGGGTTAAATATGTATATTAGTTGGACTGTGGTTTCTCTAAAGCACCGCGGTCAACGTGCGTCCGAAGCAGAAACGTTTTACAAGAAATCATTTACCAGTTACAGCCTTTGTCTGTCTCTAGGAATTAGGAGCCACGAGAAAAGAGTTTCTGCTCCCCTCCCCACCTCCACATAGCCATTACCCATGGGAGAAGCTGTTATGTAGCATCTAAGAGGTTATTAGGATCGCTGAATTTGGCCAGAGGATGAGCTGAAAGTGCAGCTGCAAAACGGTTCCATTTGACACGCCACCATTCCTCTCGCATTTCGGCGAACCGCCGCTTCACCTCCGTCTGCAATCGTGACATTTGTCACATACACACCAGTGGTTCGCAGGTTTGCGTGTGTGTGACCGAAATATGTCTTCGCCTGCGAGAGCAAAGGAGATTTTGTTTCCATGTTTGATTTCTTTGCTTGTAATCATTACATTCATTTTTGTTGGTGGGGAAGGATCAGCTTAATCCGTCCTCCTGGTGCACATTTCAGGTTATCATGGTGAATCAGGCTCATTCATCTTCTCTAAATGGCTACAGGACGCTACACTTTGTGTCTGACGACATGTGGCTGACCTCAAAGTAAACAAAGTCGTTTTTATAATGCAATTGAAAAATAAAAATTTACACAACGTGGTAACGCTGTCATTTCTCTAAAAGAGTGGCTTGGAAAATAATTCATTCCCTCAGCAGCTTAAACTAGGCAGCTTGTACCGTTGTGTTCAAGACAAAGATGACATTTTTACTGCATATCAAAGTAATCCTAAAGTTACCTTAGATTCTGCCCTCGACAATTTGCACATGTTGAACATGCATCCAAAGTGAAATGGAGTTATTCCTCAACAGGGCTTTAGTTTTCAACCTGAAGAACACACTGTATGTTTTCTTCTTTCACTTTTTGTCAACAAACAGCCTTGGGGAGAAATTCTCAATCCATTCTAACCGATCAATCACCAGAAAAGAAATGCCAGTGTTTGTAAAGAATTACAGGAATAATTAAAGTAATTAAAGAATTACTGAGAGAAGATGCGTTTATATGGTTTTAGGCTCCAGGAGAAACAAGTGATCCTTTTTAACGATTACAGTCAGGTCACGACATCCTGATCTTTGTAGCCCTCACTCCATTCTTAACTCCAGTAGAAATTCTATACAAATTGCAAAATACATGTTTTTTTACATGTAAAAATTGCTTGTAGTGAAAAGATGCCTAAGACCTTTTAAAATGAATATTCTGTAATTGCTTTGCCTTTGATTTGAAATAACGGTGATGTTTTGTTTACCTGCGGAGCTGTGTAAAACCCACTGCTCTTGCTCAAAATATGTGGGTCACTGCTTCTGGTCTTGGAATAAATAAATAATTACAAATCAAGGGTGCTTAGGGCTTCTTTATGATTATAATCCATAACAGATTTAAATAACTAGCATATGATATTAGTAATTCTGGGCTTCTTTGAACAAATATTCAGACTCTGCTGCTACGTTTAACTGTCCCTATTAAAAAAATATGGCAAATTTTGCAATGTGACACACTCATATGTCTTGTGCTGGGCATATTAAATAATGAAAAGCTATAATTTGTCTTGTAAATAGTAAGTGATGTATTTTGTAATTGTTTTTAGGTGGATTTTATTTATAGATGCAGCTGTTGTTTAAGATAGACAATTTTACTGCATTTGTACATTACAGAGATTTAGCTCTTGATCATTTTAAATAAATAAATATATTTTATTGTACAGATTGATAAATTTTCGGCTCATGCTGAAGGCAAGAGAAGTGTTTTTTATATTTACAGCTCTTGAATTGGCACCAGCTAAATCAATATCAGCAGGTCAGATATTTCTAAAAATCTGTGAACTCTGCCATAGAATCTCTGATCAGAGCATCAGTAATGTCTGTCACTGGAATTTAATGTTCGTCAATGGGCAAATTTTATTCACAACTCACGCAGTCATTTTCCCCTTTGGTTTTCCAATTAATTTCCCATCACTGTTTTCACTTCAGGCCTTTTTTTTCTCCCTCACTTGCAACTTAATTTTCTCCATGAAACACATTGTCCATTTGATATTCGTGTTTACACCGTAGTAACTTTCAAACAGACAAATAGGGAACAGTTTCTCTGGCAGAAGAACATTTTTAAAAATGTAATCTACAGCAGCCCAGAGTTAATTGCTGCCAGCGATTTTTGCTGTAATGAACTTGCAGTTTATGTGTAATTCAGTCTCATTTAGATCTTTATAACAGAGGCTTGCACACAGCCCAGTGCATCTCTGTGGAGGGGCTCTTCAATGCAACCAAGCAGGATCTACTTTATCATTAATGCAACATGACTTCACAATTAGTTTAAAAGCTCAGAGAAATGTTCAAGGTCTCCCATTTGGAAAGCTGAAAGCCATTTCTTTTTTTCTTCTTTTTTTTTTTAGAAAAAAAAAGCAGCTGACATGAAGGAAAATGAAATGCCACCAAACAAAAACTCTGATGTGCAGTCGGACATCAAAACAGTATGGTCAGATTTTTTTCCTTGGAAACTGAAAGAAAGAAAGAATTGTCCTGGATAAAATCAAAGCTCATTGTTCTAAGTATGCATCATATCGAATTTTCATTCAAAGCTGCCTCTGCTGTTTAAACCCAATATACTGCAAATAAAGCAAACCGAAGCAGCCCAGCAAAGTCCTTGAATGTAATATTTAGCAGAGCTCCCAGAGCCATAAAATCATGACCACACATCTTTAGGTCCAGATGAGGCTGTTTTGCACAATCTGTGTTACTCAAACGTTTACCGTGTCCTGACTCATAATGGCTGACATTGATTTAGTATGTTGTGAAAACGTTTATATAATGGATAATTTGCTCCCCATGTTCTTGTCTACGGCAAACAGACTTGTTGCTTAGATTGTCCTGCGACTTTAGTAGCGAAATATGCGGTACAACAACAACAAAAGGCCTCCGCCTGTTTTGAGGTGCATTGGTTTGTGTTGAGAGACTGAACAAAGAAACTTTGTGAAGTAAACGAACAGCTGGGAGGCCGATTAATTAATGAGACCGCTCACATTTTCAGTTTGCTTCTTATCATATCACAAACTGCTGAGCACAAATGAACTAACAGAGCCTGTAGAGAAGCTGGGTGACACCTCCAGAAGGCTCAGCGTAATTGAAACAAAGACAAGGCTCAGTTGGTTTAACCCTTGTACGTGCGAGGACTGAGGCAAACGTAGAGGACTATGGAAAATGAAACAAGCTTTACGTGTGTGGGGTCAGTTGGACCCCATTTTGACATACAAGGATTAAGGATTGTCTGTTTCATAACCTCACATCAACTGGAGACATTTCTGACTTCCCAACTTGGATACAACTCGCTTAGAATCAGTTCTGCTCCAGCAGGTGAGAGCACTTTGAAGAAATACTTTACCTCAAACAAATCAAGTATGAACTTGAATTGTTTATACTTGACACGAACATTCAGACGAGTTCCAGTCAAGGTTCAAAGCAGCATCATGATAAGTTGAAGAAAGAAAATATGACCACAGTCTGTCCAAAGGGGGGAAAGTTATCTGAAACAACACCTGCGGCTGGTAATCCCACCATTTTGGAATGTGCTTGAAAAACCAGCACAAGAAAGCGTTATAAAAAAACTCACGCATAATGCTATGACACATTTAACAAATCATTTCCCCACATTTTCAGCTCTTTTGCCCAAAATCTTTTAACAAATTTGCCTTGTGCAAATGTTTTAGGTGACACATTTCTTGCTTAGTTGTTGCCATAACTCAACTCTCAGTCGATGTAATATTTATACTTCACTATTTTAGCCACTCCTGAGTAGGATGCGTTATCAAGCTAAACCTTTGCCACCACATGCAGCAGCCAGGACGACAATGGAGTTCTGCAACAAAGAGTGGCATCTTTGTAACACCAAGTGTCCATATTTAACACCAGTAGCTACCAACTATGTACATGGCAATTTTTTTTTTTTTTTTTTGGCTGCATGCCAGAGCTAAAATAGCCTTTATCACAAATATAAACGTGTAGTTTGCTAAACTCTGTAGAGACTTTACTCATAAACATTCCAGTTGGGTCTAGAGCAAAACACATACACAAAAAAAAAACTGTGAAAAAGGATAGAATGGATTTGTGATGCTACGGGCCTGCTTCTCTTCTAAAGGCGGTGGGAACCTTGTTTGAGGGCATGGCATCAGAGTCTTTGAAAATCCAGGCCATTTTTTTATTTTATTTTACAATCGGGTGGAATCTGTAAGAAAACTGAAAATGGGATGTGGTCTTTTTTTTTTTGGGCCAAAAATTGAGATCAAGTTAGAGCAGTCGTCTAAAACCTCTGCAACAAATTCACAGAAAACAAAACAAAAAAACTAATTGTTTTTGTTTATGAAACTAAAATGAATGACACAACCAAACACAAGTATGCTAATTATAGTTTTTTTTGTTTGTTTTTTAAACGGTAATTTATTTGAAGTCCAAAGCCACACCGTCATGCACTTTGAGTCGGGTGCCTGATTGTTTTTGACTCAGTCTAACTGAAAAGCTCGTGGAAGATGCCAGCAGCTGAAACCTGGGGGGGAGCAGCACCGACACGGTGGGGTTGTCTCCCCCCCAACCCCTCTCAGACGCATAGGTACAGATGAAAGGGAGTGGAAATTGCCCTGCGAGTGAAACAAAAGCCTCCTCATCCGTTTGCGTCAAATCAACCCGACGCTTTGCAGGATGCTCAGCTGAGCAGGAAGGCTCAGTCAGCAGGGTTTCTCCTGGTGCTCCTCTCAGCCTTACCCGCCTGTTTCGTCTCTCCTGCCCACCAGACTGACACCTAAAGTGGCACTAATTGGCATGGGCTCTGACAGCTATCCAGTGTGCCTGCGAAACTTTTAATGACACAACTTACACCCAGCAGCTCCCAGACTATATTTCCCGTTAAGGAAAAGGCAATAATAATAATAATAAAAAAAAAAGAAATACGCACTCAAGCTGTGTGCACCATAGCAGATTGTTCTTTTGCGCTTTCTTTTTTCTTGCTCTTGCTGAAAAACAGGCGCACCAGCCTACACTGACAGACTCACTTACCCTGTGAAGCACAGATGGGTGCTGTCTGGCAGAGATGATGCATTAACCTAATCATTTATTTTTCATACTTGTTGACTAGAACTGAAATATGCATGTGTAAAATGGTCTGAAAAATGGAACATTGTCATGGAATCCATTAAAACTCTTATTTTCTGGCTGCCTAGTTATGTTTTTTTTTTCTTTTTTTTTTGCGTTGTGGACCATCAGATTAAGAAGCAGCTGGAGCATCAGCAGAGATGAATCTATTTACAGCTTAGTCTGACCCGACCAGTGGTTTGTTAGTGGGAAAGTTAAAAAAAATTAATTATCTTTAAAAAGAAAATCTCTTTCTCTTTGGTGTGGAGACTGTTACTGAGTGAAGGACACTTAGCAGTGACATGCGGTGAGGTTTGTGACTGGTGACTCAGATGTTTAACTCAAAGTAGTGACTAATGTTTCTGATGTTTTGACCTTAACTGAAACATTTTTTATAAGTATAAGTATCATGTTGTTATCAATTACATGGCCATACGTCTGGCCATTGGCTTCCTACGCAATCCTGCTCATACCTTATCTGCCTTTAGTTCTCCATCTGGGATTTCTCCAGTTGAATCAGCCAACACAAGGGAGATTTTAAACGGCGATGCCAATTTTCTGCACTGTTTCAGAACTGTAGTTTGCCGCGGCCGTAGTTTGGCAATGGCACAGCGGAGGAAGTGAACAAAGCTTTTCAGTTCGTGTTGGCCACACTTCAAATATTGAACTTTGAAGACCGTTCCGTTCGGCACGTCTCGCTTCGCAGTTGGAAATGGTTGCAAAATGTTACATTTCAACGGTGCTCATGCCTCTAGAAAACAATTGTTTCTCAACAGCCAACAGTCCAGACCATTAATAAGCATTTTATTTTTTTATTTTTTAACTAGGTTAACTGTTCAGTAATACCACATCAAAAACATCCATAAATATCTCTGTCACTTTTTTAAAAATCTCCTGTTTGCCTTCATTTTTAAAAGTATGCTTGCTTCTATGGAGATGATCAAAAAGGAGGACTACATCTGTCTTATGCCAACTGTATGTTTTCCATGAGTAGAGAAGAGCATCTGTTGTCCATTGCGCCTATGGGGCTAAGCAGTGCCCCCTATCAGGGCATTACGGTACTTCCTGCTTCATGTTCTTTGAAAAACTTGTTGCTGATCAGAAAAATTAAATACATTCTCTAAACATATTACAAAGTATGGAACTTGTGTAGTACATGTGTAATCAAATATATTTTAGCAGTACAACAAAAGACGGCAGTAGACATGCAAATCGCCTTTCAGTGTGTAGCACGGCACCATCAGGGATGAGGCACACCTCATCCTTCACCCATATATCTGGACAGATAATGAATAAATTCATAAAGTTGAAACCAAACGACAAACATATTTATAACAGTCAAGTGGACAAATTGATTTTTTTTTTCTTTTAGTACTTTACTTGTCTTGACAGCTGAGGCAGAACCTCGCCTACCCTCCCCTGATTGCAACTTAGCCATTTTAGTTAATTGTTTAAATATTAAACCTGATTAAACAGACAGCTTTTATATATTTTCTGTGACACATCCAGACATTTCTGCAGTTTGTTTTTTTAATCCTTATGCAATGGCAGATCAGTACCAGATTTCCCTTCACTGCCCAAAACAAAAAAAAAGCAAAAAAACTTTTAAAGAAACATTCAGTAGACTGATGAGATGAAAAACATCCATCCTCTTACATCTGACGTAAAACTAATACATCATTTTAGAAAGATTATCGCACTGACAGTCAAATATTCTGCTGGCCCTGACAGTATGTGGGTTTTGGGGTCTTTTGCTGCGTCAGGACAAATTACCGTAATTGACGGAGCAATGAAATCTGCTCACCACCAGAAAATCTGAAAGGTTTCTGTCGTGACCTTTTAGCTCAAGCATTTTTGCAATTTCTGAAACTTTTGTCGAATCAGGAAAGCAAATTTATTTACGCCTTTCGCAGGGGTCACCTGGCACTTCACACAGCATGCTTGAGGTTGATCACCTCTTTTTTTATATCTCTTAGAAAGCTGCAAATATCCAGATTTAACTGTTTTTCCAATTAATATTAAATCAAATTTTCACTAGACAAAAAATTACCTCGTTAATTAGTTTCTGTACAAAAAAATAAAATGTGATAGTTCATTTACCTGATGTTTTTTGTTATGTTTGAAGCCCTGGAATCTAAGACAACATCAGTTTTCTTTTTTCTGGTTTCAGTTGTTGAAATTGTAATATATTTAGAAGAAGCCACTCTGCAAACGCGGATCCTGGTGACAGATTGTCCTACAGGCACGCACGCAGACGCGTCGACAGGGAAACAGGGATGCACAGATGCGGGATCGTCTACTGCAACGAACGCGCTCTTTCCATGCTCGAGCACCAAGACGAAAACGAAAAGACATACTCATGGCCTAATTATTTCATGCTCTTTGCTCCTCTGTCAGTTTCCCTCCCTAATACCCCTGTCGCATCTAATCTGGCTTTCATAACTCCCACGTTCTCAATATTACCCTGCGAGTGTTCGCACTCTGCAGCACTCTCCCCATTTCATTCACTTAGGCCTTGCACAGCTACACAGTCTGTGCCTTCGCCTGCACATCCGAGTGGAAAGAGAAAGTTTTAGAGAATACATTTCATCAGCAAAGGGCTTGCCGTTTCAAACATTTTCCCCTCTCTCCCTTTCTTCCCCACGGACCCAAGCAGGAAATATGTACGGCAAACACTGTGGAATCACTGTTTCTATTTACTCTGGCTCTGCTACAAACGAGGGCATGTATCTTTCAGCTCATGGTTCGGGAATTGTCGCAAGAGAAGGTGGGGGAAGAATAATAATAATAATAATGAAAAACACAGGGGAAAAAAAGAGAGAGCAGTAATAATAGGAGAGAGGAGATGATGATGATAGAAGAGACAAAAAAGGTCCTCACTCCACAGCAGGTGCTTAAATTACCTCCTTCCTCTCACAGCTGGCCTTGTTTCAGCCTGCAACAAATAAGAGCAGCTGGAAACGGGGAAGGAGCACCATCTTTCCTTCTCTCTCTCTCTTTCTCTCTCTCTCTCTCTCTGTGTCTCGTCTTTACATAAACCCGCTCCTTGGCATTACCGCCATGGCGCCCCTGAGAACCGCAGAGAGCTGCCTCAGCAGGGTCACCTTGTGGCAACTTTGGAGCAGCTGGTGGTAAACAAGCTGCGTTATTGAATGTCGGAGCTCAGCAATTAGATAAATGGATGACATAATTAATATCGGGGGCATGGGGGGTCTAGCAACACACTCCAGCTCATGTGGCAAGAAGGTGCATGTATAATGTAGAATAATTGTCTCTGTATTTTAAGACTTGAGTAGGCCATGCGTTGTTGCTGCCATAATAAACCCCCGAGAAAGAAATCCAAGCGTT
This sequence comes from Poecilia reticulata, assembly GCF_904066995.2. Lineage (NCBI taxonomy): Eukaryota > Metazoa > Chordata > Actinopteri > Cyprinodontiformes > Poeciliidae > Poecilia > Poecilia reticulata. The sequence goes on from NC_088841.1 coordinate 8,329,441, forward strand.
TAAAAGGCTCCTTCTTTGGATTATTTTTTCAGCCAGAGCTAACTATGGCTAGCTTTGAGGAGCAATTGTCTGAGGCTGTGAGAAAATACACACTGTTGGGACAAAACCATAGATCACAGATCATAGATCATAGGTTCTGGTCCAGATCAGCAGACGAACGTCCCACAGACGCCTTCCATTTTTATTAGTTTCATTTTATGTAGAAAATAAAATAATTTCTTCCTCCTCTGAACTTGCGAACTTGTAACAGCTGTTCCTCTCTGCCATAATTGCTCTGTTTATTGTTTATAAATGTCTAATAATGCAGTGAGAAGCAGGATTTGACAGGAGCTCGGCTCGGTATGACTTGTGGACCTTGAAAACAACCGTCTTAACCATGCGACCACACTTCGCCCTTATGCCCTCCATATTGGTCCAATAGGAAGGTCAAAAGCAATAGCTAAGTTTTGTATCGTTAGCTAAATGTAATTGTGCCTTGTTTGATACTTTGCAACAAAATACCTTTACTGGCTGGTACCCGTAACAGTGACATAAATCTCAAAAGTGGAGTTGTATTTAGAGAGTTGTTAATCAGCAAATAATCCTGACAAAGTCAATTCTGTCTGAGTGGAGGAAAGATTTTTTTCTGAGGACGTAAATTATCCCGTCAAACTTTGAGAAACTTAAACATTAGAGTAATGACAAGCTAGTCAACCTAAAACACTTACATGAGTCAACATTGTAACCATGTGAAAAGTGGGTACCCATTAATATATATTTTGTAAACCCTGTGTTGCTTTTATTTCACGTACTGGTTGTAATTCTAGTTTTTGTCAGCATGTGATGCTGTTGTTACAGAGAGGTCTAAAATCACCGAAAGTTGAAAAAACATCAAGTTTACCTACTCTGGCATTCTGACTGGTAAAACGGAAAAGAAGGACACATTTGAGCCGAGATAAGATAAGATGACTTTATAGCCACATGAGTGAAGAATCCAGATTTGAACAGTATTATTTTCTGTGGACATGTATCTGTTTGTCCCCTTTCAGAGATGCCACTTCCATTTGTTATACAGTTTTATTTCCGTTTTTTGTGAAGCTGAGTTGCTACGTATCCAATGCTAATAGTGCTGTTAATGCACCATTTTGTTTAAACGTCGCTATAGTAGGAGCTTTATGGCAGTATTATACGTAAGAAAAACCAATTTTCACTACATATCTTGAATAGTTTTCATTTTTGCAACACAGAGAAAATAACTCTTTTTGAGAATAAAGAATCCCTTTTCTTTGAACTTCTGTGTGCTCTCGTAATCCCGGCTTCATCTGAATACTAGTGGAAGCACGCAACTACAAGTACACTTTGACTGATGTAATGTCAGTAAGGATTTTTCTATTGATTGTTGGAAAAAAATAGAAATGATGTACAACATGCATTTCTAACATCAAGTGTAGAATGTAAAATGCAAGCCCGAGTTATGTCTGAACGTTTTGTCAGGCGTCACATTGCTTTAAGCTTGCTTTAAAACCCACAGTCATTTTGGTTTCTGGCAAATTAAAGGTAGTTATATAAAAGCAAATGTATTTAAGAGTTTGGCCACATACAAATACAGTCTGTGAGTTGTTGACTGGTCGGGGACACAGTGGTGAACTGTAAGTCCAGCCTTCTCATGTTCGCAGTCATGAGGTACAGACACTAACAGGCCTCACTCATTAAATCTAACAGGCAAAGCGGGGATGAAAGGCATTAATGCTGTCTGATGAAATGTAGACCGGGATCATCTGAGGCCTCGCTAAAAAAGGAGACAGCTTTTAAATTAAATCCTAAATTAAACTGGGAGCCAGTTTAGTGATTTCAGAATGGGGGTGAAATGAGAACGATGGAGATCTTTGTAAGTAATCTCACTGCAAACTTTTGGACGTTAATCAGCTTAATGTAATCTTGGCTAAGACAGCAAGAAAGAAAAGTGCCGTCGCCTTCAACTCAGAAGCTGTAATGAGCATTTCAAACTTCTCCGTAGATAACAGGAGCCATCGCTGTGAGATTTCTCAGTTCAACGAAGTGTCAACTATATTTTTTTATTTTGCCCTATTTTTCACCTACAAGAAAATACTTTCACAAGGGTCTGAAGGTGAACACGTGATTTATGATTTTGTGTAATTATTTATTGTGTGAGGCTAAGGGACAGATGGCAGGTAACTTTAGGTATTTTCAACTTAGATAGTGATAGAAAGAAATTTGCAATCAGGTGTTTAATCAAACACCCTTCGGGGGGTCGTCCTAAGACATATGTGAAGAGTATAAATGGATTTGCTGTCCTGAAATGACATTAAAATTTCAGTTAGATATGCCAAAGTGCTTTAAGGTTAAGCTTACAGTCACAAACATTCTCCATTTAGGGCTGTCTGGACCACAGAGAAGATTCATTTACAGCAGATGAAGCAGTAACACCAAACCATAACATTCCGACAGCCATGTTTGATTGTCACTACCATGCTCTTTCTCCACAAGTCTTCTACTTTCTTGCATGTTTAATTTGGCACACAGCATCTGAAATATAGCACTTTTACTATATTGCGAGTGGAGTCTTTCTGTTATTTTTGGTTTGTTAACGTCTTAAGTCATTAATCCAACTCTAACCACCGTGCGAGGCCTGCAGTGTTTGGGCATCCTGAGAGGGTTGACCACTGGATAATGGTTGTCATTTGTTGAGGTTTGTTGAGGAACTGATGCCTTCAAAATGGCATTTTGATTATTTTCAGACTGTCGGATGCCATTTTTGTTCTTTCATCCGTTTCATTGGCAGCAGTCAAAGAGTCATTGCCAGATATCCCAACCGCTTAAAGGCAGATGTTGCTGCCAAAGGAGGGAAACCCAGCTTTTCTAGACAGAGTGATTGGTCTTAGTAACATTTTACTGAAGGAATTCATCTTATTGTACCTTTTTTCATATTAAATTTTTTTTTATCTCAAAAGTATGACAAAACTATTCTAGATGGTAAGCATAATTTTATGGCACTGTTTATACCTTTTAATGAAACATGTTGCTGGTTTGACATTTGCCTAATAATGGGTTAAAACTGTAACGTCACATCAATCCCGTTAGGTCGGAGTGAGGTGTTTGCACATAATGATGTACCAGTTTCTTCTAACCTCTAAGTGCTGCAGCAAAGCAACAAACTAGGAATTGGAGAACACAGTGGTGAATGTAAAAGCGAAGCAAAAGAAAAACGGTCTCCAGTCTCTGCCTTTGCTTTGCACTTAAAAAAGATAAGCAGAAACATTTTCTGTCTAAATAAAATCCAAACCTTTAAGAAGGAAATTCTCTCTCAAAAGTGAGACAGAAAAAAAAGCAGTAAGACTAGATTAGGGGTTGAGGGTGGTGGCTGAAAGTTAATAAATAGTTACAAACTGAAGCTACATATACAAAGATGGATTTATCCATGTCAGTGTGCACTCTTTGAAACCGCTTTGCTCCTATTTTTCTTTAAAATTTCTCTGATTTTATAGTTAACTTCAGCATTTTATCAAATCTGTAAAACATAAACTCCAGATTGTAGCTACACTGTTCATGCAACTTGAGTATCTGTCAGGTTTAACCCCTGACATAAGTATATAACTCTGCAAAAGAAACACGGAGACAGAGATTAGAATTCAACTCGCTGCGAGGAGAGGTGTTCGGAGATGCAACCAGTCACATGCCCCAAACAAACTCTGGCTTGCATTCCGCTCTCCCCGCTTTTATTTAGGGAAGCCCTGTTTACAAATGGTTTCTAAAGGTGGGGGAGCAAACAGGCTGAAACTGGTTTACAGTATGCATTCCTCTTCCTTCTCCAGATGCCCCCAACTGGCCTTCTTCTCCTTATAAGGTAATGGTCAGCATGCATTGTTGACACCAGCTACTCTGTCTGCTGGCGTCCTGGAGCGGGGGGTGATTTCACAACCACATGAAACAAATCTAAATCCACACACTATTCATAAACAGAAGAGATACTTTTATAGATAACTACATTATTTAGAATGAAAACTAATAAGTAGAAAAAGATAATATAACATTTATCCAACAGTATCGCCATATTTTCTTCTATAAGACTTTATTTAGTTGATCTTCACCTCCAAAATTCATTATTTTTACTTATTTTTTTCTTTTCCTTTACCTCTGCCACTTCCCCCTGATATATTTTCCTGAGGCTCCAGTTTAGCTCCTTCAGCAAGGGCATGAAATATTGACTGCTGTGGATTTTTGGAGAACCTTAGGTTTAATTCCAAACATTTTTTTCAGATAGGTCTGCAGCTGAACTTGCATCTAATATTCAGTATCTGACTCCAGCCAGACATATACATGAATGAGAATGTGGCCATATCCAGAGACTGAAGGGCAGCAGCAGCAGCAGCAGCTGGGGTGTGAGGGGAGATTAGGCCACTGAGGAATTGTGGGTTAAGATCACACAGATCAATCTTGAAAATTTAAGCTCATCACTGCAAATAGATTATGCATGATCCACCACTGGCAAAGACTAGGTTGTGCTTTTTATTTTTTTGCAACTAATAAATACTTCAGCTTCATCTAAAAGCAGTCTGAAAAGCGGGACTTTAAAACGTCTAATTCTCGTGTGTTAGATTTGCGCTACGTGCTCAATGACCTTGAGGGTCAGGGGAATGCGAACCCTCCCACCCCCAAACAGCCCATCCCCCTCCCACATCCTCACTGCCGAAAGTGAAGCTCTCAACCTTGGACGGGGATCAAACAGCATTTGGATGCAGACGGATGAAACAAGGCAGCGGCCCCGCAGCTCCCAAATCAACCGAAACAGCACGCACACACAGCTTCTGCAAACACACAGCCGCGCTGTAAAGTAAAGAGCTCCCACACTCCGATTTTTTTATTTTTTTATCTGTCTTAAAATTTCGCTCCAGGAAAAGTTATTGTGCTGTCAAATGACCACATTTGTCTGACAACACAAACTGGCACGCACTGCGTACACACAAACCAGCGCTGGGTTCACTCTCTGTGTATTTGTGGACTTGATGTTGCCAGGCTAAATCTGTGTTTTTTTTTTCTTCTTCTCTATTTTGCAACTAGTACGCTTTTGATCTGACTCCAAGGTTCCAGCTGGCTTTGAGGATCGAGGTCCTCCACGTCTTGGCTAACCTTTAAAGTCTCATGTTTAGTAATTAATCTGCAGCACTTTGTACATCGGATTACCTTGGATAGCACAAAAAAAAGAGAAAAAAATTTAAAATGATTATGTGCATCATTAACTTGTTCTGGTTTCTTATGTAAAAATGGCAGGCTTCGGCGAACAACTGGACAACAACGTGTTTTGTTTTTTTATCGGCTTCTTTGTCTATTTCGCTCGGGTGTCATTATGCAGAGGTAGGAATCGTACTTTGTACCTTCGACGGAACATAATGTGTTTATCTGAGATCGATCATAAAGTGAGGTTTAATATACAGTCCCAGCAGAAAAGACTCAAGAGTATACTGAGTTTTAAATGCATAGAAACACCAAGGAGGGACGAAAGAAGGAGGACGTGTGGGAACGAGGCGAGCAGAGAGATGTCGACGGAATTACAAGAGAATTAAAATGACTATAAACCTGCGCTGATCAATACTTTTTATCGCAATAAATGAAAAGCGCTTTATGTGAAAGCATTTCATATGCAGGGCCCTGCGGCGAATCGTCCTTCCAGTTCTGTGGTTTTTCTGAACACACACACACACACTATGTGATATTCACTTAACCGATGCGTTTTAAAGGCTCTGATCATTCCTGTTCCGAAACAGTGCTGACTTTTGTCCAACCAGCGCTCACACTATTGCAGGCCCACCTTTCAATTCTAGTTTTTCACTGTTGCTGATGGAAATATTCATATTCTATAGATTCTTCCAGCAGCAGCAGCAGCCAATGGAAATTTGTAAGCAAGTGACCAATTCCCAACCCAAGTGTATACTTGCAAACAGAGCTACAAATTTGCATCAATCCCTCGGAAATCATTAGCATCGAAGCAGAATCTAATCTCAGCCGTCTACAAGTAAACAGATTCTTATGTTTGCTCGCGTATCTAGTAAGGCATTGGCAAACATCATTTTCTGAGCAACATCTAATCACATTGTGCTTGCTGCTTTGACTAAAGATGCTGCTGTTTTGATAGTGCATGATTAAGTGAACTGACAGTGAGATCTCTTGTCTTCCCTTTCCATGTGTGTAAACAGTTAAATTAGACAAACGCTCCATTGGAAAACACATTTGTGTCCCATAAGATAAAAAACATTTCCATTCTCGGTCCGTCTAAAGACCGAAGGTGTCACGTGTGAACGTACCGTCAGCTGCTCTGAGGTTACTTCAGATGAAGAGGTTGAAGTTTCAAGCTTCTAGTTGTTATGTGACATAAAAAATTAACTATTCAAAAGGATAATCAATAATTTTCCATCCACAGGCTGCTTTATTAGGTCTTAAATGGCTTTTTTTGTGTTTCCAAATACAATACCTCCACTATCTTCTGCTAAGACCGTTACTTTCCTCCAGATGGAAGATAAATTATTCCCTGGTATCTGTCTCACTGGTTTCTGCAGCTGACTCATTCAATTGGCATTCAGATTCTTTAGTTCCTTTTCTTAAATAATTTCCTGCTTTCCGCTTCAAATGTACAACTTCATCTTGGGATTCATTCTCAGCTCAGCTTTGAACTCCGGTGTCTGTTTCTGTTTAATTTGATGATTATCTGGGCCGCTTGAAGTCCAATGCCTACTCTTTTATCTGTGTGGGTTTTTTTTTTAACACAGCTTTATTTGCCTTTCAAACCCTCCTTCTTCCTCCAGCATTATCTTTGAATTTTTTGTATATCTCTCATCATTTCTCCTTCTCTGTTTCTGCGATCCCTCTGCTCATCCTTTAACTCTCACTCCATCTGTTAACACCATGACTGTAACCACATATCGTAGCATCGGGCTAACACCGCTCGATAGACGAGGCAAGGAACAGTTCACGCATAGCAAAACAGAAATGCTTGATGCTAAGCTTTTCATATCGAATGTATAAATATAATGTATTTATAGTTGTAGGTTTGTTACGCTTGTCGTTTGAGTCCTCTATCTGAGTGTTCCCAGCCGTGCGTTCTGTTGATGTACGGGGGTTTTGTTCGTTTATCTTGATGTCAGCCACAAGTTCCACTATCCACTCTGTCTTCTTGGCGTTTTGGCATGTTGCTGCTTACGCTATTGATTGATTTTTAACATGTTGATGAAAAACTGGTTTCCGTGCGGCTTAAGAAAATACAATATTGAGATCTTTACGTTTTTCCAATCTCTTTGAGCCTACCCTTGCAGGTGTTCTCTAATCATTGTTTCATCAGAAATGTTTTGTTCCATAACCCACACCACCCAAATCAGACTTCTTTCGTCTGTCCAAAATGTAAGAGGATTGCATGTTGGAGGGATCACGAGGTTAAAAATGGCCGTCATTCATCAATCTGCGGTAGGTTTTAAAGTAAAGGGAAGCTGTCATGTCAGGGGCACCGTAAATCCTAGATTGAGAGTGTGCATCAATGCAGTTCCATTTATTCTTACTGGGCAAAACATGCCGGTCTGATGAAACCTGGGCCTTGTGAAACAAAGTAGGATTAGCGAGGTAACTTCAGATTAATTTCAGGGTTTTTTTCTTTTATATTACGATTCCAGTTCACATGTTACCTGTGTTTATCTCCATGGCAACTTACGACGGAAACTTTGACCTGCTACGTAGCAGGTTGAGTTTTGCACATTCGTTTGGTGTGTGTGTGGGGGTGGGTGTGTGTAGGTGTGTGCGCGTGTGTGCGTGTGTGTGTGTGTGGACTGCTAGAAACATTCAGACTTTTTTTTCCCTGGACTTTCATCAAATAAATGTTTTCATCACAGCCAAACATTCTAGATTTTTTGCTTCTTTTAGCTTCGTGATGCTGCAAGCATAAGGAAAATGATCCCATTTTCTGAAAGATGAAGACCTGCAAAATCTATGAGATGTGTGGGTGTTGCTTTTGACGCAACCCAGATAATTAAATGAAGGGTGTTTAATTCACACTGTTCTACTGTTTTTTTTGTTTCTACTGTCTGAGAATGAAAGCTCAATAAATAGTCTATGAATACTTTCAAGTGATTGAATATTACAAAGCCTGTGTTGGAAAAGAAGACTTTCTTTTTTTCCCCACAAGAAGCATAACACCACTGTAAAGGAAAACTGGAACACATCTAAGAAAAAAACAAGAAACTTTGACTTCTGAAAGGATATGGTGGGTGCAAAAACTTTGGATTTATGTCAAGGTTTTTAAAATAAAGCAAAAAACTTTTGTACGACTATTTGTGTCTTATCTGGAATATTTGTTAATAACTACTTATGTTGAATAGGTAGGTTTGTTATTGTGTGATATCCAAGCTTCTCTACTCGGTCCACATATAGTCCTTCTAGTGTCGCTGTGCAGAATCAAACTTTTCCACATCCACACAGCGGCTGGAGTCTGCGTTATGTCTAACAGCAGCAAAACTATAAAGTTTGAGTTAAGTTCATTCTTTCCAAGCTGCTTTCCTAAAACAAATAAGAAACTTATAAACCTCATATTCAACCCAAACCTTTTCAAAAATCTACATTTTTGGTGGTTTATTTATCTTAAAGAGACAACAATGATGAGTTTGAATCCTTCTAATGTTAATGGGAGTGTTCAGCGACCGCATCTCAAATTATAACTGCAGTTCGGCCAACAAGACGACCTTGGACTGACAATGCCCACTGATTGCAAAGGGAATGTGATTGGCTGTTTAAATCATCAATCAGAATTTAAGTTTCTATTCAGTTCAAGTGTCAAGCTATTCAGAGAGGGAAGCAAAAAGGCTTCGAATTAACAAGCTTTGACTGTAATGCAATGATAGAAAACACAGAATATAGCTCTATTGAAGGCACTGTCTGACAGAAAAGCTTTCCTGTGATGATTTGAATTTATTTTAAACACTTGTCGTTTTATTTTTTTATGTTTTGTATTTATTTTTATTTCTGTTGTCGTATATGTGAGACCGTATATGTGGTTTTTTTTGCACCACACTGCAAAAACACAAAATCTGACAAAGTTCTAGAGCAAATATCTTGGCAAACTTGAAATAAGTCAAAACTTATTGGCAAGATATAAGCTCTGATTTTAAGTAAATAATTCTTTAACACTGATGAAAAAGTGCTGGTTCCATTGGCAGATTATTTAACTTGCAACAAGATGTTTTTCCCATGTTATGAGTAAATTTATCTGCCAATAGAACAAGTACTTTTTCATCAATATTTACTATGCCTATTAAATAAGCCTCTATGTGTATAAAACGTTGCTTGTAAGTTAGTTTGTCCTATTCCTACTGTAATAAAGTATTTGCACTAGAAACTAGATAAAAAATACTTGGTAAAATTTTGTGTTTTTGCAGTGCATGAGGCCGTGGACGCTCAGCACTGTCACATTGTTGTGCTTTGTGTTTGGTTTTTGGGATATCAAAATACATATTAAACGATTAATTATGATGAACTGAATGAGAGCTGTAATGATGAAAGACACTAAAGTTGACAAATGGACAAATAACAATAAATAGAGAATTGTTCAGAGTGTCCTCTTTCAAGTTTTGGAAGGAAGGTTAAACAAAATTCAATCTGGCGTTTACAGGATGGATGTTGTGGAGTATCACCTGAAGGAATGCTGGATATCCTGAATTTACCTTCAAGTGCAGGGCCACAGTCCCGCTGGGCTCTCACTGCAGCGTTCCCCCATCTTGTTTGGAAACTAAAGAAAAGCGCCGTGTAATAAATGCGTTGCTGCCAGTAAGGATTCAGAAGTGGAGCATGTTGAAACTTCAGCCACCAATGACTGAGTGCTCTCATTTGCGGCGAGGCACACATCTTATGCATCAGCTCATTTTCTTGTCGCGCCCCCCGAAAGACATATTCTCTTGACACGTGGGTCTGCAGAAAAATCCGTCATCTAATATACCAAGTCTGAGCCCTGCAGGGGCGACAATCTCCCAGACGCACGCCGGCGCCCTCGGCAAACGGGCTGGCGTTTTATAGACCTAATGTGTGTTCTGATAGCTGAAAATGTTCCGCCTATTTCAGCTACAGCCACATTACTTTGTAGTAATTATGATAAATCTGCAATCTGATGTATCAGCTTGTTTATGCAGCTGATGAATGAGGTGGAGTTAATTACTTACTGGAATAGATGCAGTATGTTGTGGTACCGCAGAGGCGCACAACATGAGGTGAGCTCCATGTAGCGGAGGGGGGGAAAACCGCTTTTCATTTATATTACCTGTCCAAAGTAAATTGAGCCACAATTTACTGTATCTTTCAGTTTAATAAAAACGATGCCCCGTTTCTGAGCGCATATTTCTCAGGCCGACACCGCGTACGGCACTCTCATCTCCATTTCCGTCCCCGAGACAGCAAAAGATCAATTTGTGCAGAGCCAGCTTGTGGGCACAAGTCTCCCAGTAATGTGTTTGGGGTGGGGTGGGAAGAACGCGCGCCGCTGCTTCCAAAACACTGATTATCACGAGAGGCCTGCGGTGGGGGCTGATCTCAGTGCGTTAAAGTCAAACTGTGTTTTCATGTCATCCAGAGAGTTGTCATGGGAAACACAAATCCAACAATGATTTACAAGCAAAACACAAAAACTGACGCATAGCAGATATTTAAGTGAAGCACAGTCTATGTGAAAAGCAACGTCAGATGACTAAAAATTATTATTCTTTCTATTTAAACTCTGGTACATGGCTTTGACCGCGTATAAAAACAAAGGTCGCATTTTCTGAAATTCTTTTTAAAAAATACTTTTTTAATTCAAAAGGTAAATCAGATGCTTCTTTAATTCATATTATACAAGCTCATTTAAAGAGTCGCTGTAGATTACAACTGATCTCCTCGAGTGGTTAGTTTTAAAGCAGACCTGTCCTAAACTTTTTTTTCTTATGTAAGTTCTTTAAACATCCTGTGAATAAATATATTTACCCATTTATCCAAAAAAACTCTGGAACTTTCTATAACTAGCAAGTTATTTTTGCAATTTACTGCCTATTAAAAGACGGTAAGATTAATTTCAGATTAATTTCACTCCTTACTACAGTGGGGCTGAAATGATCATAATAACCCGATATTGGCTGGAAAGTGCAACGTCTTCCCTTTCAGAAACCGTTGGAATTTTTCAGACAGCGCAAAGTGTGGCGGGAACGCGGTACTGTAAATTTGGCTGGATCACTGGCTGGATCATTTTAGGACTTAAAGATTTAACAAAATTACATTTTATGACGTGAAGAAGCAAGGCTTTTATATTTCCAGGTGGAGAATGCTTGTAATTTATATTTCATTATTCAGACCTGTTCCTGGTTTTGTGTAATCACCTCCTAGTTGGTTCTTTGTGCTTTAAACCTCAGATATTTTTCTTGCCTCCTCACAGAACTGCCAACATTATCAGCTGCAAGCTCATCTGGAAAACTAATTTCTTCAATTAGCAACCTGACCTTCACTTTTGTATTTGACCTCTGTTGTTCACTCGCCTGGTTCAGCAGAGGGTTTGCCGCCTCTCTGTCCCAACTCCAACAGTCCGGTTCCTTCCTTCTCTGATTCCTTACCTACAAGTAAGAAGAAGCCAGTATTAAACTCATGAAATGTAATTAAAGTTTTCCTGAGATTATTGGTGAAAAATAAGTCTTCCAAACCTTAGGAGACCTGCAAACAGTGGCGCAAAAAGTGGGTATGCAGGGTATGCAACGCATAGGGGCGCAGCACCAGAGGGGGCGCCAAAACCCCGTCTGGAAGGGGCGGCGCGTCGATGATGTTTTCCCGTACACTTCAGCGAGCCTTACGCTCCTTCACCTCGCGCACATAACGAGGTAAATGTAGCGAGTTTCACCCTTCACGTATCGTCGCCTGGGGGGGGGGGGGGGGGGCCGATCTATGTTTTCGTATCCACCTAAATAATGACTGGTTGCGCCACTGCCTGCAAACACGATATTTATAATGTGTACAATGCAAACATGGTCCAGCTGAACAAATTTGCAATCCATCATGTCTGCTATTTGAATACATAAAAATAATAACAGCTTTTAGAGTGAGAATTCTTTTTGTCTTTCATAAAAACGTTGACCATTTGGCTGCAATTCGTCTTGTTCAAGATTAATCTTGTTCAACCTACAAAAACTCTTCACCTCCTCAACTCTCCCTGCTCGCCCCCCTACCATTACCTCTAAACTTTGACCTTAACTCTGCCCTCTCCGTGGCCTTGTGTACCACTTCTTCCCTTACTATTCTTATCCCATCACCGTCTCCTACATGTATTTATGGGATCATAATTAAAAAAAAACCTAAAGGCAAAATAAATGTGAATTTATCACCTTTGCTTTAGTCTTTAATTTTATGATTTATGGATTCATCAAAAATTTAAAGCTGTTCTACAGTAGAATATTTCATGTGCAGAGCCTTTTCTTTTTGCACTTGCTCCTGACTACGGCAGGAGCAAGTGCACATTATCTCACAATAATGTGAGATTATTGTTCAAGCACGTTTCTTGAACAAAACAAAGGAATGTAATCACAGCCACATCTATCCCTGTGACATATTTAATCTCTATAAGTTATGCGTTTATGCAATTTTTAAATTTTTCAGTGGTACTTCCTTACTTTTTGCAGTTTTTCACTTTAAGTTTTAAATTCTTTACGCTTTTTAGTTTGTACCTAAGTGGACCTGAATTGACTTACTGTTCAGGCAGCACTTGGTTTGAAACTGCATTTTGTACAGCTGACTTTAGCAAACGGTTATCTTTTATCTTACCTTGGACTTATTAACATGTGGGACCTCAGGTTTTTTTTTTTTTAAAGCTTGTAATCCGGTTGCACATTATTCAGCGTTTCAGTTTAACGTGCTGCTTTGGTGTTGGCGTATAAAGCAATTGTTTTAGTCTCTTTGACACTGAAATGTGGAAGTTTGTAGTGACCTTATTCAAATACATTTCAGGGATTTTGTAGTTTTATAAAGCTCCCTAAGATCTTGGTGCAGCTTTTGAACTGGCTCATGACATCCGAATCAATTAGCGCATGATGCTGGAGCTTGTCAGAGGAGTTTTAATCCTACCTTAGAGGCAAATCTCTGCCTCTTTCAACAAATCATCTGTACCTGTGTTATCCATGCAAGGACAGAGGGAGGGTTTGGTGCTCACATCAAAGGTTAACTCAAAAACAAAGAGCCACATTTTCACGTTATGCTTAAGTACAAGTTACATAACGAAAAAAATAGATTCAGCTCTTTTGACTAAAATGTATCCGAAACCTTCGTATATTTTCACCATCAATTAGAGCAGAGGTTCGCAAACTGTGGGGTGCGCCCGCTAGGGGGGATGCCGTGCCATTCCAGGGGGGGGAAGCAGTCTGGATGAAAAAAAAAGAACATGAACGCTGTATGCGCTGGGTTTTTACCTTAGAATGGCCAACTCTCTGTTATTCCTATGTCAATTTAATACAGTAGGGGCTTCCACACTTCCCATATCTGTGTCCTCTGTCACTTTTATCAGCAGTTAAAACTGTTTAATCCGTTGTTAACATGTGGTAACCTGTTTTTCCGAGCCGCCTTTAAACGCAACATGAGCGCTACGACGCTCGCGCTGGGTTTACACCTGTACGGCTGCAAAGGAGACCTGCTGCTGCTGCTGTGCAGAGCTGCGCAGGTGTGTTAGAATCATGGCAACAAACCAGCAAAACGCAAAGAAATTTTCACAGTTTTCCCCCCAAACTAACTGACTGAGTTGAGTAAAACTGCTGGATGCACACAATGTTAGCTAAAAAATGACTAGCTAGCTAATATCAATACAGCAGCTTAAGCTTAACAAGTAGCCTGTAGGCTACCGATGTTGTTTTCTATGCCCCCAAAAACCACTGGGGGGCCTAGGAAAAAAAGTTTGGGAACCACTGAATTAGAAGCATCTTTGCGTTTTGTTTTTGTGTGTCACAACTGGGCCTGTCACAATATCAAATTTTACTGGATGATAAATTGTCCCTCACGTTATTGTGATAAACAATAATATCGTTGGTTTGAGACCATTTTCTAGCAATATAGAAGTAAAGGCACGATGATGCAAAAACACGTTCTCAAAGATGAATAAACTCTAAATTTTATTTAACATTTATCACTTGGAATAGAAGACGTTTTTAAATATCCAAAATAAACAACAGAAAAAACAAATAAAATGAATAATGAAGTCTTTGTAAACTAAATTGTCCTTCAAAAAAAAGGGATAACACCAGATTGAAGACTTTTATCATCCAGTTTTTTGAAAAAGTATTGAGAATAATTGAACTCGTTTTAGTTTATCATGCAATCAATTGATATATTGTTTACTGTGACAGTAAACAATTCTTGTTGCCTGAACCAGATATGACCTGTTACGCCATCATTTTAATAAAATCAACTGAGCAACAGGAGGAATGTTTCATTTTCCTCCTGGTACCAACCAGACCCACCGTAATGTTTGCTGAAACTGACAGGGGAGTTGAATAAAGGAGAGAATATATTAGGCTTTTCCTGTGTTTGTGCATGAACACTATCTGCATCTAGAGCCAATTATACCCCAGTACATACAGGCTCCATCTAAATATTTTTCAAATGATCTCTTTTCTTTGCATTTTCTCATTTCCCCCTGATGTTATGTTCCATGTATGTTCAATCACGTAAGGTGCTCGTCTCGTCTTTTCACCAGCGTCCTCGGCTTTGTGTTATCTCGTTGCCCTCTCTGCTCAGATTTAATTTCCATATCCTTTTAATAATAAAGAATGAGAATACATAAATACATAAGGCTATATCCTCAGACTTCTCTCATAAAGTTGCTGTAGTAATAAAGTAGGTCACAGCGATCCTTTCCGTGCTAATAAGAATGATGGATGTTCCACCTTGCCCCTTCGCTACACAGAATACACCTCAGCACCAAACAAATGAACGTAATCGGAAATTTTCCATCCTTTTCATTTAGCTTCACACATGATGGCACTACAGATATTAAATAGTGAATTTTTCCTCATTATTCATGCCGTAAGCCCCTTATAACATCTGCTAACCTCCTGTCTCCATCACACACCCTCTTCTCTGCTAAACACGAAGTGATTCAACGGCCGATAGCGTCCGATGGCAGTAATTTGTTTCACAGTGAAGCTTCGTCCTCTGTGAAGGTCATTTCTAAATGAAATGGAAAATCTAAAACTTTGTTGACCTCATGTCTCTTTGTCTCGTACACTTTATTTCTGTTAATCCCTTTTTGAGCACCAGCAGTTCAGTACAAAGCAAAGAATCAAGGCTAACAGGATTAGAACTGTTTTAATCTGATGTTTTTCTTTTTAAACCTGTAAAATAGCAACATAACCAGCACAAGAGGTTTCTGGGACTTGTTGGTGAATTAATGTGCAGCTCTTTCATTCATAATGTGGGAGTATAGTTGAATAAATAACATGTTTTGTCTCATGGACCATTTTCAAAACCACTAATGGAGCACTTATTAGTGTTCCCACTGTTTGCTTTTCTTCCGGCCCAATTTAATTTTTCATACGGCTGGAGCACAGAGACAAAATGATCTTGCAACATTTGTCTTTGTACAGTCCCAAAATCCTCACCTAGGCGTCTCTTTTCCACTTTACAAAGTTTTTTTTTTTTTTTTTCTAGGTTTAGCACCTGAATTGGTAATGAGTTTGTGTGTAAATAATTTGATTTGGTCTAATACTTTGCATACTTATTCTGTTAAAATTCCCAATGTTTTTGTATTCTAACATTTGAATTGGAGCTTTGGGTCGTGACCGAAAGAACGAGAGCCCAGATACAAGCGGCCGAAATGGGTTTCCTCCGCAGGGTGGCTGGGCTCTCCCTTAGAGATACGGTGAGAAGCTCCGTCATCCGGGAGGGACTCAGAGTAGAGCCGCTGCTCCTCCACGTCGAGAGGAGCCAGTTGAGGTGGCTCGGGCATCTGGTCAGGATGCCTCCTGGACGCCTCCCTGGTGAGGTGTTTCGGGCACGTCCCACCGGGAGGAGGCCTCGGGGAAGACCCAGGACACGCTGGAGGGGCTATGTCTCTCAGCTGGCCTGGGAACGCCTTGGGGTTTACCCAGAGGAGCTGGAAGAAGTGGCTGGGGAGAGGGAAGTCTGGGCCTCCCTTCTGAAGCTGCTGCCCCCGCGACCCGATCCCGGATAAGCGGAAGAAAATGGATGGAAGTTTGATTTGATTTTTATAAGTTGTTTGTTTAATAATCTTTTGTTGACTAATTTTGCCCACAGTAGTTTTGTGTTGATAAAAAAAAATCAACAAAACTAAAACCAATTTTAATTGGTTTTAAAATTGCAATTTCACTTTTGATCATTGTACAGTTGGATGAAATGCCTCTCCAAACCGGCTGAATTTTAATTTAATTACTGGAGAAATTAAATTAAAACTAATCTGGAAACCATTTAAGATTCACACTTCTACAGATATTTAAACAAACAGAGGTAACAAGAGGAAGTGTCATTCAGGATTTTCAGGATTTCCTGCATTGTGTCATGTGTAGTTCTGTAAAATTGATCAGGCCGCCCGGGACTGCCACTCGGCCACACGTGTCCTCTTGCGAGTTTCTGATCAATAGAGCCGAGGCACCAGCTAAAAATATCCCAAGCTATCCCGTTGCCAGAGTGGGTGCAATCTAAAACTGTTGTGATGAACTAACAGCACGGTATTCCCTGTGAAAGGCGCTAAAGCAGAGGAAAAAAACCCCACTCTGAATCGTCGGAAGGGATTTAAAGCAGCATCGCTCTCGTCTGGTCAAGCATAAGTGAATCTGTCGTAGAAAATCAGCGCTGTGATTTCGCTGCTCTCACAGCACAGTCAGGCATATCTGTCATGTGTCTCTAGATCTCTGCATATCATGAAATGCCTGATGGGATACAGATTATTTAACTACAATTTCTACATGTGGGTTTAATAATATGCTGTATTTGCCTTTTGTCCAGTAATGGTCACTTTGAAATGTTTAATGCAGGGGTGTCAAACTCATTTTCCTTTTTGGCCAAATCAAGATCATGTATGTTCTTAAACAGCCGGTTGTGCCAGAATGTATCGATGAAACCAAATATAAATAAATAACTTCTTAAAATGAAATAAAATTGAACAGTCTTTTCAGTCCCTGCAGGATTTTGCGATTGTTTTTGTGATTTTTTTTTTTTTTTGCAATAAAAAAGGGTTTGTGGTGGTAATTTAGAAATATTTGCGCTTATGCATGATGGTAAATGCAGCTTTTTAATACTTGCCATATCATGGGTTATAACGTCAAGTGAGGCAGCTATTTAGTAGAAGTAAGAAATACTGCCACCTGCAGGTGGGAGTAAACCATCACTTTTATCCAATGTTTTTCACCATGTTTGCGACTCACAATTATGCACTAGTGTGAAAAGGTGCAGGAATTTGTTGATTTCTTGTGAGTTTTCACAATAATTCACAAGAAACCGGAGGAACAGATTGGTGCAGTTTGGCAGTAAACAGATAAAAACTGTGCTGAATCAATTGATAAAATAATATTTAAGCACATTGTTACCTTGACAGTTCTAATCATGTGTCTCTTGAGGCTGTAGGGTCACATAAAAAGCTATGGCAGAGCGGATTTGGGCCTTTAGTTTGACACATGTGGTTTAATGGATGACCACAGCTTACTTTGTGCTTTGGTTTGGATTCTGTGCTCATAAATGTTGTCAAGACACAAAGAAGTAAATGTCATCAGTTTCAGAGTAAGAGTAGTTGTGGTGCTCATTGTGACGCACTGAAGTAATTTAGTTTCGATTCCAGTTTCCTTCAACACCATAAGGGTCCTCCAATGGCCCTTTGGAGTAGCTTCAAAAAAATGGGGGCTGATACCGGCTGATACCGAGGGAAAATTCTTATGACCGCCTAGAGCCGAGTCAAAGCGTGTTGAATAGGCACTAGTGGAAAAGAGCTTGAAGTTAGCCATCATTGTATCTGTTTGTGAATGTGACTCTAGGGTGACATGCTTTGAGTGGTTGGAATCACTAAAAAAAAAAAATGCTATAAAAGTTCAGGTCCTTTACTGTTTGCAGCTTTATGACTGACTCTCACTCGTTTCTGCACATTTTCCTATTTTCTTAGACAGTAGTGTGAGATGTATTCCAGGCTGTTGGTGATGTTGGTCAATGTATACTTTTTTATTTGATTAACTCCTTTTGACCATGTAAGACCTAATTGGGTTAAACTTGAGGTCGACGGATGCTTGCATGTTGTTATTCGCAACCAGTAGTTTGATATGCAGTTAAGCCTCAAACTATAATTCTATGCCAGATTTCGTTGGTATAAAGCAGGGGTAAACTAACCAAAAAAAGGGATTCCCATGCCAGCATCATTTCAGCCTTGGACACCATACTCTATGCATCCCCCTAACCAGGAGCTGATAGTGCCTTTAATTCCAGTTCCATGTGAAGCAGCAAAACACAGATTCAGCCTCCAGAACAACATCAAAACCTCTTCAGATGTCGTCTTTCAGAGTTCAAAACCTCTGACCATAGCCTCTGCAGCAATCCCACTCGAGACATTGAATTATACACAAGTGGGTGCACATTTCAGGTCCGTGCTGACCAGAATGGAAGTTGGCCACAGCAGGTAAATTGTTCATAATTTAAATGCAGTCGTTTTATTTCAATATTTATATGTTGTCATTTTAGTTACAGTTAGTAGCTACATGCATTCATCTGTTTTATATTTCATGGAACAATATATTCTCTGTTTAGCTTGTTAAATATTATTTCAAATGGATAAAAAAAAAATACCATTGAAAAAGTTGTTTTTATCATCTTAGAAATTGACAGGTATAAAAATAAATGATGATTTTTTTTTTGTTTGTTTTTACTCCATCTGTCAAAATGGGGTCAAAATCATTTTGGCCCCCAAATCTGTTATTTTGGGGTCAAAATCTGTCATTTTGACAGATGGGGTCAAAAAAGACGTGTGACAAAAAAAAGTCTAATGTAAGGTAGGTAAGAATTTTATTTATAGATAAAATCCACAAATATGAAACCGAACACCAAAGCTTTGTATTGCACACGTACTCAATATTCAGCCTTTTTTCAGATACTTAAAGAGTTAACTAGCAAGTCATTTTAGATGTCATCAGATTACATTATATTTTTATCATGTTTCTTCAAGAAGGTAAATAAATAAAGATGAGCCACTCATTGCTCTTTTATGGTCAACCAAACAGGAATCTGAGCAAATGTTCCAATTTCTAATGACGTCACGTGAAACATTTTTGGTAAGACCCAACACACTTCTAGCATTGTGCTACGTCTGTAGCAGATTAAAAGTCGAACTTCTCTGGTCTCAGAAGATGTTCGTCTCGGGGAGAGCGAACTGCTGAGTGACGGATAAAAGAGCCAGCAGGATCCTCCGTCAGTGTTGGTTTTATAGCTCAGATAAAAACTATAAGGTCGAGGAGCTTTGATAAAATCTCATCATTAGTCTTCTCACAGGCCGGGATTTAATTATCTAGACATCGAAATCGTCCACTTCCTTCTTCTCAGCAAATTATTCTGCTCCTGGAGGATCATAACCATCACGCCTTTCGTTTCTTTGCTTGCATGTTAAAACAGCATCACAAGGATGTCCTCTTTATATGCGTGTGTGTGTGTGTGTGCGTGTGTGTGTGTGCCTTGAGATAGTAACATTGGTTGCATACTGAATAGGTGCGTGTTCACTTTCTGAGTACCTTGATGGGTGTTTTGGGAAGCTCTGGAAATAGGCTCATGCATAATTAAACCTCAGACTGAAAATTGACCCAGATGTGGTAGAACCGTGTTGGTTCCAGTGGCGTCAGATGTACTCCGAGACAAAAAGAGAGGCGAGAAGTGACAAAAGGGACTAAATAGGGCTTCCAAATTAAGAAGAGAGAGAAAAAAAAACCTAACCGCAAAAACAAAGATGGGGGCAGGGGGACGAAGGATACCGTTGGAGAGCTGATGAGAGTAGAAAGTGAGGACAGAAAAGAGTTTTTGCTTCCTCAGAGAGAATTGTAATGCAACTGCTTAATGTCTTAATGTTGATCTCGCCGACTCTGGAGGGACCTCATTAGCTCAAGACAGAGAGCCGTGTTCAGCCATCTATTGTCTCACAGGGATATACACAAATTATTGTGTTAGCTCACGGCAATGACTACAAATGCTGCTTTGCCCCGAATCATCAAAATCTGAAGCCATTTAACTCACAAAGCATTTAGGATTTCTGAGAGATTAGAATAAGACATAAACAAAAACCCAACCTGTTTTTGTTCTGGGAACATTTGAGAGTATGCCACTTCTAGACCTTAATGCTGTGATTATTCAACATGTCTTCCAATGCGATGATCGAATTACTGCTGCAGCAAGATGGAATATTGGTGCAGTAAGTGTCTCTAATTGGTAGTACAGGCAAGTCTTGCAAACTTTGTTCTACGCTATATGTCACAGCAGCATTTGTGAAGTGAAACCATGACATTTTAAAGACGCAACTTGAAGACCCATGGATTTGGCTCAGTCGATAGATTCCGAAAACGCCCAAAATAGTGAATTTAATAAAGGGGTACAGGAACGACAAGACTGGAAACAAGACAACATCACAACAGGTTTGGTCAACAGATGGAGCAAAAAAAAAGATGGAGGAGATACAGGACTATATTTACACACATGGGCTGAAGAGACAGGTGGGAACAATTAGGACTGGGCAGACTGGTGGAAAGAAAGGTAAGTCAAATCACAGAAAACACCAGGAAGGAGACGTCGTTTCAAAATTAAACAGGAAACAAAACTATGGCCTGATCTGTTTAAAAATTAGAAGATATATAATGCATGAAGAGACTAGCTAAAGAAATTTGAGAATCTGTATAAAAACATCATGATTCCAGTATGTTTGTTTTTTATTTTTCCTTTTGTGTGCGAGTGTTAGATCTTTTCCAGAGAGGATTTATGTTAGGAGAGCAGGGTGACCTGCACAGCTGATTTCTATCAACCTCATCAGTGTGTTGAGGATTTAAGGAGTTGCAGAAGTTTTCCCCCTCAGTTTGGTGCCTTTTGAGTTTCCCTACTACCAGCTTATTTGCCTGAGCTCAAGTCTCTTGTGCTCCAGGATCAAGTTCTGTTTCCGGACCTATCTGTGAAACTGATTACTTTTGCTGCAGCTCTAATGTCCTTATTTATTCCCTTGCCCTGCCTGCTCTCTACCATCAAGCTCGCCTTCTTTCCGGATCATTGAGCACGCCGCTAACCTTCGTACTCGCTTCTGGACTCCAAATAATCACCTTCGATTTAGAACCCGATCCTCTACTCCCAAGGAATCATCTGCCTCAGATCACAGTCAGCAACTCCCTTTTTGAAAAATGTTTATATGAGTCAACTTACCTGATCAACAGATAACCTACCTCTCCTCGTTCAGACAAAATTGTCCCCGGATCCTCGCCGTCACATGTCTCATTCTCTGTGCGTATCCTTTTTAACTCGAGTCCTGAATGTGATTCTGCCTGTGAGTCCGGAAACTAAATCCCAGTTTGATGCATCTTAGCCAAAATCTATTATCATGAAAGACAACTTGGGCTTCAGGTGATTTCTTTCCCCCAAAAAACTGTGACAGAAACTTTGTTAAAATGCTTTTTCATTTCGCTAATACCCCCCTGCTCTTCTCATTCACCACCACACTCTGACAGGTACAAACACACACTTGGACTGATATCTAGCCTAAACAGTGTGTACAATGAAGGACTACATGGTTTGTCATGGGCTTTGTACCGTGAGTATCCTGACAAAAATAATGTGAAATTGTCTTTAGCACTCATCTTCACTTTAAACAAGTTAAGTTTTCCAAACTTGACTTGAAAATGTGACTGTATTTCTAACGTTTGTTGATGCTGCTTTAACTCATCACAACTATGGTGATCTATATTGGACCATTTGTTGAACAGAGGTAATAGATTACACCGTGAAAATATGAACAGTAGCAGAGCTGATATATCGGTATGATGGCATCTGCTTTTGCTTTCCGTGTTGTACTGTGGCCTGATGGGTATTAACGATACCTCACCATCTGATGGGTGTTTTAAAACCCACCAGTGGGCTTTTTGTGCAGTTGTACATGTTTTACTTTGGATGTGTTGCTTTTCTCTGTGTTTTCTTGGTCGGAAAACATTGACTTTATGTCTATGGTGACTCTAAATGACCCTTTGCTGCAGGTTCGCTCCTCAATGTCCTGGCAACCTGTCCAAGGCCAGCTCCAACTTCTGACCACTGACTGTTGGGACGGAGAATTGTCGCTAAAAGTGATGTTAGGTTGCAAACAATAAGTTTAATCACTCAACAAAACACATTTCATCACCTATGTAACACTTAATCTACAGTCTGAAAACACTGAAGAAAAACCTGACCTTTCTTAATGATTACAAAATAAATCTTTTTATATATAAAATTAAGAATCATTCTCCTCATTGTTAACTCAAAATTGACTTAATCCTTTTTTTTCCATAAAGTATTTTGAATTGGTTTAAAGTAGGACATTTTTTCAAATCCTCATCCAAACTGTTCCATCATTCGACTCCATGAACATCTGTTTTAAAGTAGTCTGCACTACTTTACTTTTGAAATCATGCTTCCTTTGGTTATATCTGTCACTTGAGCTTAAGACAAATTGTAAATTAAATGGCAATAATGTGTTTGTAGCTTTAAACATAACTGATACAATTTTTAAATTGACTAAATACCTTAATTTCAAAATATTTGACTGAGTAAACAGTTTATCTGTACTCCAGCATTCACTTTATACACAAATCAATACCATAACACTCAAAGCCTTTGATGGGAGTTTTGTATCGTCAGATATAAAACCCAACACTCGGATGTTCTTGGTGAAACTGTTTTGATATTAACTTTTCATCTTTAAGAAAAGTCAACCCTTTGTAGATATGTCAAGGATTTGGTTTATTGAGTTAATATAAGAATATTCTCACCTAAGGAAAACATTGTCACTGGGATGTCATACAGTTCATTACTCTGTGCTGAGTTATTTGTGGCTGTCGAGCGTCACTTTTGGCTGCCGTAATTTTCCACACCTCATCTCCCCTTCTCCGTTCTCTCTCTCTGTTTCCCCATTCCTCCCTGGAGTACATGTCTGTGGATTCATGCGAGAATGCCATTTCTCTAGAGAGGGTCTTGACGTTCGTTGACACGCCGAAGGTCACCTGAGGGTGGCTTCCGAAAACCGCCTGAAGCCGAAGATAGAGACTTACTCGCATTCAGTGACTCGCAATAAGCTGCACCTTGAAGGCAACACACTCAGCCTGCTGAATGTTTTCAACATAGCATCCAATTTCAGTTTTTCTCACCGTCTGGTGACGAAGAGGTTCAGAGATATACAAGCCTATATCTGATGTGGTTCTCGCTGATGATGAATTGGGTCGGAGTTATGTTAGGTTGGCTACACTTCTGAAACAATGTGTACTATATTGGACCGTTCAATCCCCTGTGTCACCCGCTGTGCAGTAAACATTTATCTCTGTGTGCGGCCGAGATATTTTATAGTTCGGGACTGAAAACAAAGAACGGTGCAGATTGATGCTGCAGGGAGCTGATGTGCAAACACCTCGTTTATCAAACTTGAATCTGCCCGGGACCAGAATTTACCAGATTAGCCCACCTTTTTTTATTCATTTATTTATTTATTTTTTTATTTTTTATTTTTTTACAGAATCTGCAGGGATTCGTGGTTGGATTTTCCTTGATGCAATTTTCATTTATCTGCCCAAGTGAAACATAAAACAGCCTGCAGCTTTTCATCTTCTGACGATTATGCTTGCTGTGTTTCCCTGCCAACTATCAAGAGTTCCAGGCTCCTGTAAAAAGTCCAAGCAGTCCAGATGGTTAGTTGTGTAACCCATCACATAAAAGAAGCACGTACTGCAATCCATCCATCCATCAGAGATGTGTTGAGACTCAAAGACTTCAGACTTAAGTGTAGACATTTGATCTGAAGTCGTTACCTCTGGAATCCACCTGGGAAGATCCTCCTCATTCGTCATTGGATGATCAATTCATAAACTTGCGGTTACAATACTTAATGATGGTGGAAACAGCATAACAGCTTTTTTAAACTAATGATGTGTTCATTAAATTGTTACATTGTTCCTCACTCTTTTTTTTCATTCATAAGTACATTTTTATCAGCCTATTTTGGATGACGGCTTATAAATGCAGATTTAGAAAATAATTCCTTAGAATTACAAGAAAGTAAAAACCAATTTAGTGCAAAATGTAGATAAAGCAGTAACAAATTAACAGGTGTAAATTGTGTCACCACACAGAGATATGTTAGAAATAGAAACTATGTTTAACTTGCCACTACCTAAGGCTAAAAAATATATCTGGTAAAATTAGGATTGTTTTTGTTTTGAGTTTATTTTTTTTGTTTTATTTTTAGTTTTTTTTAGGAAATGAAGACTGAACAAATAGAAAAATGGATGTGGGAAACGCCGCCAAAGAACAACGGATGGATGGAAGAGGAACTTCAGAGCATAATCTTAAATTATGTCCAAAAATCCAGTCTGCTTAGATAAGCCGTTTCTTTTTAATCACTCTTCTGTTCATAAAGAATTTTTTAGATCAGTTTTTGTTTCTGGAAACACTTTCTACACGACTGATGGAGATGTCAACATAGTAGAAAATCATTTTCTATTAAATATGTGCTGGCATAGGCTAACAGTCATTATACTGCTTGGTTCCTAGAGATGAGTAGGTGGAACCACAAGGGGGCGCCTAGTCCCTTTTTACTCTACCATTGTACAGATTAAGAACTCATCTTCCACGTTGTAGAGAGGAGAAACAACGGTGACGATGAGGTGCAGAAACTCGTCGTAACTATCATTACTTTTCTCATGTATGAGACTATAATGTTTAGTACCGTGGAGATCTGGCTTTACGTGGACAAAGTGAAATGAAGTGAAAGTGTGGAATACTCCCAACAGTGCGTCCTGCCATTTCGGGTTAGAGTGGCTAACCACCACTGCTAACTCCTTCTCTCACCGTCACAAGACGCGGTCTACTCCACTTGCGTGTACATTCAAACAAGTGTATTTCCGCACAAGAAAAATGCAAAATTAATGAAATACTAAATATATAGGTTCCCTATATATATATAATAACTTTCAGAAAAAGTTGGTATGTAACTGGGAAATGCAGGGTCATAAAAAGGACGCCGTCAACAACGGCACACCAACTCGACCTTCTCCATGACACGTGAAGCAAATGCGTCTGCTCTGGTGGTCACAAAGCTGATGGTTGGAGGCGTAACAACTGACTCGACTTTGATATGAAGATTTTAATATGAAATTTCTGCTTTAAAGGCTTGCAGTGGTTTCACCCTCTGGTTTGTGGGCTTGTATTTATAAGCTCGGATTTTACAAGATCTAACAAAAAAGGAAAAAGCACGAAAGTAAAACCTCAACATTATGTTGCAATATTTCACCAAATGCTCTGTTCAGTTTTTTTTTATCTATCTATGAAAAACGGTGATAAAGACCATAATTCTAGTTAAAAAAATGTTTTCTGAAGCCTTTGACAATAAAACATATTTTCATTTTTTTTACATGGACTTACTGTCTTACCTGCTGATCATTTAATGACAAGCAAAGGGAAAATGTTTTACTACTTTTTATATAGATTTTATTTTTTATTGCACAAAGTTGAGAATCTGAGATGAACAAGAAGATGTTCATCATTGATACTGAAAGCCCTCAACTAAAATATACTAAAATGGGGAGTTATTCCCAGTTTCTAATAGTTTTTTTTGTCACTTCTTCGGCCATATTTGACTTGAATGTATACTCATAAAGTACATCCTTAAAACATTTCCTGATTTTTGTAGTCTAATATCACCAGCATTTTTGGTACTAATGATCAATTTCTCTACATTTCTTTCCTGAATGGGGAATTTTCAGTTCCTGATCTCAATATTTCACAAGATACTGAGCGCTCTGTAAACTTACAGCCACATCCTGCGTAATAAAACATAAAAAATTTATAATTTATCTTACCATGTTTCTTCATGGCATACTGAACTATTTCCACAGAAATCAATGTGCGTATTTTCTCTTTTGTTTCCAATTACACCACTAAGTTTTACACTTGAACATGTTACCTCAGTGTAGAAGATTAAAAAAAAAAGCAAACTGAATTTGACACTTCCATTGGTAGGTGTGACGGCTAAAGGTGTGTGAAAATGTGTCTGAAAGATGAGTCACTGTGAAGGAGACAGTCACAGTCAAAAAGAAGAAGAGCAAATATAGACGCCGTGTTTGTCCCAAACCGAGAGGGATTAGCTGCTGAACCGTCTCCGCTGCGGTTGTCGCCAGTGACTTTTTGGCACTGTGTGATGAACACTCAGTGAGGAGAAAATAAATTTGAATAATAAAGCAGTGAACTGTTAACTGTATTTAATTATTCGTTTCACGTTAGACAAATTAAAATTGCCGTCGACACCGTTTCTTACCTTGCCACATATTGGCGTATCTAGAAAAGCATTTGTAATCGATATAGTCTTGAATTAATTGAACATTTGTGGCTATCGAGGCCTGTCACATCCACGATGCATGTGTTGCTTTCAAAGTTTGTAGGAGAAACCTTGTGAGATTTGTAGTGTTCTGCTGGATCGGGTACATTACTTAAGTTTTTCTCCCATGCTGGTTTATGTCTCCATACATGTCGGAACAGAAAGATCAATGTAAAGTTTAGACATTTGCCTTGTGGTCAAAACAATACTAGCTGATTTATCAGAAGGTAGACCAGCCTGCTCTCAACTGAAGCCAATACAAGCACTCAGCATGCAGAGGTGAGGGACTCTCCAACAGTTCAAACAGATGATCCATATTTTAGCATAAGATTAATTCTGTAGCTCCAGTACATGTGTCTTATGTTGATTTTTTTTTTGTTTTGTTTTTTTGTTCTTTGGATTGGCAACACTGAAATATACATTTCAGTAATAAGGGTATTCTAGATTAGCGCTAGCTAAACACAGACAAGCTTAGCCCAGCTGCAAATTTTGCTCAAATTTCAGTTCAGGTAAGTACAGCTTAATTTAATTCACTTCCACTATGTATGCTATTAATCATTAAATGTTGACTCTAAAAACTCCAAATTCTAAAAAAAATTATATATGAAGCAAATTTCAAACACTGCATTAATTATTTCTGGGCTATGTAGACAACCTTTCTGTAGCATTATAGTTAACTGTTATACAAATTTCACTTGTATAACACTTTCATGCTAACATTATCCAGGACGAAGAAAAAGTTAACCTTTTATAAAAGCACCTTATCTATGCAGCATTTCTGTGGAGAAAGATTGGCACTGAAGTGTCTGTATGTTATAGAAATCAGTACATTTACGATGTCGCTGAGCCATTAATAACAATGTTAAACTTTAATACCAGCTATGACTCATTAACATCAAACCTTTCAACTTCAATTCTAAATAGAGGGTCTATTTTGTCAGAGACAACACAGTTGAGGATGTAATTTATGCGACCAAATTAAAAACGAGTCATTTGGGAGCAAGTTTTATTCATCCTGAAAGAGGATCCGCTGTAATTTATGACAGCCAGGCCTGGAGTGTGATGGGAAAGCGATCCCACACTGCGGAGCTTTTGTGTAGTCCAGCGCGCATCAACTCGAGCGCCGGGGGAGAGGAAGACAAATGCCATCCATGTTTCAGCGTCTCACACGGCAAATATTTGTCTCTTCTGGTGTTTGTTGTGTCTACAAATTGAATGCTGCGATTGTGTTTGTGAATCTGGCGCTCCTTGGACAGGAATCATTAACAAATCTCAGTTAGTGTGAGAGAGAGAAGCAATCAAACATAGTCTGAGATCTGAATTAGGTTTTGCCAGAAACCGCAATGCTGAAGGTCAGTCAAGGAGAGTAGAAACTTGATTCCCTTTGTTTATTACAGTTAATCTGAAGAAAGATGATTTGCTTCTGATAAAGTACATTTTCTAAGTTGAAGAGTACCGATGAGCAGGAAGCGTCCATCGTCCGTTCAGCGGGTGTTAAGGCAATCTTGCTTTACTCTCCATCAGGATTTTTTTCCAGATATCTGAGGGCAAATTTTCTGACGTTTTCAAGAACAAAAACTCACATAGTGTGACTGTAGAAGTTGTAGTAAAGATTAATTCACATCTTATGCTGACAGCAGTCCTGTTGTCAACATTTGACTCTTCTCTCGGCTTACAAGCAGACATCGCCCTCTACTTATCCACGAAACCACAGTAAAAAGTTTCTTTATTGAAGAACCAACATTTCACTCTGAAAATCAAAATCCAATATTCAATTTAAGCACATTTAATTAGTGGTAAATTAGAATTGCACACATTTTTTTTCTCCCCCTGAAGCCATACAAATTGGCACTCGGCAATTATTCCTTTTAAAATAAATGTAACAAAAGCAGGTTGTAAATTTGACTGTAATTGAACAGAGTGTCCTTGGACTTTTTAATGAACAATCCACTATAATGTTTCCCTGAGGCGTGACACAGAGGCCAATTCCTCTATGCATTTCAGATTAGTCATACAAACTTGTATAGGATTATTTCAAACTTCATAAATCGGGGAAAAAGAAGCTACTCACACAAACAGCCAAGCAATGACCCAAACGCATCTGGATGATGACATCGTAGGATCAGCTCCTTACCTTCCAAGGAGGAAGGTAAGGAGGATGGAGAAAATCTTCAGAGCTCACTTTAAGAGAACATCTGTGAATATTTCAGGAGGAATTAATGCTACAGTTATTAGCATTCAGTATCTGCAGATTTAATTTGTAGAACATATCAGATATTTTAAAGAAAGTGAAAGTTGGGAAGCCGACATACAGAGGTGCAAAACTTCTCGGCATGCTGCTTTATTGATCTTAATCAAGAGACATTTTATATGATTCAACTTCAAAGACAGGAAAAAATGTCTCTGTTCTATAAACCTCTGGTTTCTGATGTATATTTACAGAACTTAATGCACTATCTAAAGAAATATTTATCTGCTGTAAAACATATTTTTCCATACACACAAACACAAACAAAACCCCCCTATCTGCAGTGAGTGTGATTTCCTATATAGTTTGACCAGACCATGTGGTGCCTCAGAGAGCAGAAGTAATTCACAGCTCCGCTCTGAACTGAAGGGATGTCTCCGGAGACTGGGCCTACTTCCCCGGCCCTCAGAGGCAGTATTAAACTTACTACAAACACAAATTGCCTCCACTGTGAACACCAGAGGCATTCTTTGAACACCTGCAGATATTTGAAACGGCTCGCAGAAAAAAAAAAACCTGAAAGAAGCACAGATTAAATACTCTGTTGGGTGTTGGCCGTGTGGCGAGATGCGCTGCCATGACATGTGTATAATACTCTGAACTTATGATCCTGTCTTGATTATAACATTTTTTAAATGATAAAAAATATATGTAAACATACTCTCAATCCTTGGTATAAAATTGATTAGTTATTTTCTGCATGTGAATCGGGAGGAAGAGGAAGCTAAAATGTGTCACAGATTGTAAAATGAACCGAGAATCTTGTTTCTAATCCATAATACAATCTGAAGATCTGTGACACAAAAGCAGTTTGAGTTGAAAAACTACATATTTTAACCAATTCTGAAATCACAACTGGGCAGGAAAAAAAAATGTTGACGCAAGAATTTGGATGCGGCTGAAGCATTAAGCTGGTCCTACGATGTCATCACCCAATAAAACATTAATCTAATCTCACTCTGCTGACCTGACTATTTAATATTTATCCTTCTGTAAACACTCTGGCTACGACCGCCGGCTTAGTCTCTCATATTTATATAATATTTTGTTATTT
This sequence comes from Poecilia reticulata, assembly GCF_904066995.2. Lineage (NCBI taxonomy): Eukaryota > Metazoa > Chordata > Actinopteri > Cyprinodontiformes > Poeciliidae > Poecilia > Poecilia reticulata. The sequence continues at coordinate 8,359,336 of NC_088841.1, forward strand.
TTACATCAGAGGCTCCAGTGTGAAAACCTGATGCGTCTGCCTGTTCTAGTTTTATTTTTAACTTTTCATTATTTACCGTTTCGTCTGTCCTACTCTTTAGTAGAACATTTATAATGCTGTGTGGCTGGTGCTGGAGGGAAAACTAGCAAAAGCTCAATTAGCATCAGGAATGTCGTCTGATTGCATTTGTGTTGCAAGTAGAACGATTCTTTCAGATTGTATTAACGTCTTTATTTATATAATGAAAAGGCTTAAATAGTTACGTTGTTTGTTAAAGATGCACCACATCTAAATGAGGTGTCAAGCATAATATATCAGAATTATTATTTTTGTCCCTGCAGTGCTAATGTTTGATAGCCTGGATGCTATTGCGTATTTGAATATATGATTTTGATTGGTCGTTCTGTGCATGAACAATCAGATCACTTTCTGAGAAAGTTATTTAAAACATTTACCTGTTTATTGCTGACTTTTGGCTTTAAAAGTGGCTGTGTACGGTTTGACCAACATGACAATTGAAAGAAATGTTGGAAAAACCTTGAACATGTCTTTCACAAATCAGTGTCCCCCTCAAAACCTAACCACAACCCAAGAGTTGACGTTTAAGTCAGCCAAACCTGTCGTCTTTTTAGCGGAGGTTTGCCGACAGATTCAAGAAACTTCCACACCCATCAAGGCCCAGGCACTCATTCAGCTACAAATTACAGAAAAGATTCAAATATTCTCCGCCTTCGGTTTTCCTGCCTGTTGCGCTTCTTTTATTCAGAGCCTCGCCTCTCGCAACAACCGGCTCGTCTCTGCATCCCATTTAACCCCCACAATCATTCTCAAGACACACAGGTTTAAGACATTCACCCCGTCGCTCCCTTCCTATTATTCTTATAGGAGTTTTTCTCGATTCCAGCCCCGAGGGACCAGCGCCTCTGCATTACACGACGTCTCTGCCTCCAGCACACCTGACTCAAATGGTAGCTTTAGCTCCAGCGTCCCGTCAGCCGCCTCTTAATCGCCCATTTATTCAGGTCAGGTATGCAGCAGAAGGAAAACGCCTAATTCATGCAGAGCAGCGGTTCCCAAGATACACCCCAAAGGACCAGGCATCTGTAATGTAGGTAAATGTGTTTATAAAGTGATGAATCCACGGGGTTAAGCACATTTAAACGCCACCCTTTTCTGATTTATTGAGTAAAAACTTTTACAACTTTTTTTTTTCCCTCCCTCATTTTTATTTACCTCTCAATCATGCACTGTATCGTGCTCTTCTGATCTGTCTCATAAAATCGAACAAGAAACGTCTGGCATGCAAATTAGGAGAAAGTAGAAGGTAAAATGTTTCACAGATTTTAAAGCAAACACTTAAAATCCCACACTTTTCTGATTTACTTTCTAAAAATGCTTACAACTTTTTCTCATTTTTATTCACCTCTCAGTCATGCGCTTTATTGTCGTTCTGATCTGAATCATAAAATCTACCAAGAAATGTTGAAGTCTGAATTCATGACACAGTGTGAAAAAGTTTCAAAGGGTTGAGATAAAAATGCTGTGCCATCGTACTATTTTGACGCTACTGCAATGAAAGGTAACTTTTAAAATAAACTGAAAATTAATACTGGAACTTGAGGTCTTTTTCAGATCTTAAATGTGTGGTTGTCTGAAAGGGAAACTCCATTCATACCCCATTCAGAAAACAAAACAAAATAAAGAAGTGAAGACTGACTTGAATTAAAAACACATTTGCTAGAAAACAGTCCAGTTTTCCGCAGTGAAATCAGCTGATGTGAGGTTATGCTACGACTGAAGACAAACATTTTGACCCAGAGTTGAGACATGCTAAGGGGAAAGACACAGAGATATTTGATCTCCCTCGCTCCTGCTCCTACACACTTCCCTGCTTTGTGTGATATGCAGAGGTATGACATGTATCAAAGCAGAGTACCTTGTCTCAACAAGATGGCACAGAAGACTTGTCTGATTTCAGTCTGAGTGGCTCTGAGATTTGCTGATCTGTCACTCATGTCTGACTTAGTTTCCTGACGGGGCACATCTGTAATTCTCTCTTTTTTAAATTTTTTTAGGTGACGGACATGAAAAGATGGAAGTCTAGTTAATTTACATTTAGCGCAGAAATAGATGAAGTACTGAACAGCCAGCGGGTGACGACCAGGTGGATGGGTCGTTTTATTAATAATGTTGCTTGGAGGTGGACCACTATGTCCTTTACGTTTTTAACTCTTTGAGAAATCGCTCATAATCTTTTTGCCTGATTTAGCTCTGCAGACTTTTATCCGTCTTCCTTCAGAGAACTGAGATGTTTAACACAGCTTTTAGCCTATACTTTGGCTTGAACGATTAGGGATTCCTCTGGAAGTTCTCTGAAGTATTAAAATTTGGCCCAGTGCCATCGTTACACATCAAAACCTTGATTAATGTTTCATTTATTGTTCCAAAAGCAACTCTAAGCAGGTGAGTTATTAGTCTAGATTTAATTGACAGGAAGGAGCCTGTATGTAACAATAAAAGATATGCAACGCTCACAAAAACATTCTGGGCCAAACTGGCAGACATGATTGTCTCAGGTAGATTTGTATCTATTTAATAGCGAACATTATGGTGACCTTTCAAATTTGCACATGTTGCACTGAACTTCAATCACCGTAGATGAGAATTTTATAGAAACGCTAAATTGCAGCTGCTGCTGTTATGGCTACGGCTTGTAGAGAGGACAATGATAAACCAGGCAGTAACGATTACTGTTATGATGAGGAGGATAATGAGGATGATGATGATGATGCAAATAGCGAGCGTTGTTAAAACAGGATTCTGACCACAAATGTAGGAAATTGAAGGACTATTCTACTTCTGATTTCAGTGTCTGTTTGGGTTAATGCGCTACAGTAATTTGGAGATGTAGATAAGCATTCGTTCTAAAAGCAACGCGGTTTGAGTTAACACTTTTATCTGTATTGTAAGTGTTGATATAATGATCTGCTGGAATAATAATAAAGAAAATCACAATTCTATACCACGCTAGCTGGAGATGGGTACCAGCACCCCTCCCGACCCCACAGAGGGACAAGGGTGTAAGAAAATGGATGGATGGACAATTTTATACCATGAGGTTGTGATTGTCACTCTGCTCAGAAAGTAATGGACTGACAGAACTGATCAGAAATTATTAGGGATCCTTGAAGAATTATTAGGAATGATCATATTACACTGGAAAACCTCACAAATATAATAAAACATCTAAAAATATCCTTAAGAACTTAAGTATTAGCATGCCTCACATTTGAACAAGCCAAATATAATCGTTAAATCTTCCGGTGTCCAGACTAATCAAAATGTCTAAAAAAATGTGTTATGCTAGCCAATCTCTTATGTGCCACAGACAAAAAAAAGAAGGAAATTGTCAACGGATAAAACCGTAGTCTGAGGTTTAGGGGAGTTTTATTAATGGCAATTTATTTATAAGGTTAGAGAAAACGCTGATTGGTTAACATTGACAATTCAATATTTTCTATTTTGCAGATATTGTAAAACATTGTTAGTATAGCTTTGTAAGAACACTGTAAATGTAGAGAAGTGAAGTCAGGAGGCAAAAGCTTCTAAATACTCTTTGAAAACTCATCAAACTGAGGTAGATGCTAGGAGTTGACTTTTTCCTCCTCCTCTAGCCCTTACAATATTTTTTGCCTTTAAACCCACATTTTTCCCCAGTTTCCTAGCAACCAGCACAGCTGAATGCAGAGGTTGTTTTGGTATGTTTTTTTTTCTCTATCTTTTGGAGAACATTGTTGAATAGCATCATTAAGACCGAAAACTAGAGTAGACGGGTCAGGAGGAAAGCTGCATTAGTTTCTAAAGCAACTTCCTGTCTGGCAGAGATCCAAAATGGAGAGAGCATGACTTCTGGATCTGGACCAGTGCTTCCATGCTCTGTCTTCACAAACCCTCAATCCATAAGGGGTAGACGGCTCAACTTAGCTGAGTTCTGCTAGCGGATTCTTCCTAAGAAAAGGGTGTTTTCCTTTCTGCCGTCAGTACATTCATGCTCAATCCGACAAAGTCAACAAATATGCAAGCAAATCAGTGACTCGTTGCAATCCTCTGAGTTTCCTTTGATAGATCTTCTTAACCAGTTTGAAAAATAAACTGAACTGGACTGCATCGGTCGCTAGGTTCAACTTGGAAACCATAATAGGAATTGACCTTTGAGGCAATTCCTATTACTCGCTGCGAATTGCCACAATCGTACAAAAGTTAAAGGAATACTTTTTTTAAAAAACTTTTACTGCACTCGTCAAGCAGAACTGTGAGTACGACGTTGAATTTTGCAGAGACATGGCCGCCTGTTTCGCCGGTCCTCTTCACCTCTGCGGAGCCACTCCGCAGCACAGGGAGGCCGCGTTTGATTGACAAGTGGTTACTCTTTGTCCCTTTGCTGACCAACGCGCTTCTTCTCCGGAGTTCCACCAGATGGTTGTCTCTGCTGCAGATGGAGCCCAGTGTGCATGCAGGTCAGAGGATGTCTTTGAATTTATAGCACTCAGTGTGCAGCAGCTTATATAATGATTAACACTGCGCCACTTTTAAAGACGTGTCCACCGATTTAAAAGAAGTCCACTGCAGGTGTCGCCGACAACGCAGCAGGAAGGGAACTGTAAAGGTTATCTGTTGCATAATAATTTAATTTCCCTAAAGTGGTTCATAGGAGCCTATAAATTAAGCAATCTTATGGGACTGGCTGGCTTGGCTAAAAGTAGGTCATAAACATCACCGCTCTATAGTAGGTAGTATTTGCCTATAGGGCCATTCTCATTCCTTCCAATGACCTTGCAGAATGTGATTATAAAACCCACTAAATGACGGTCTGATCCTTTTGTTCCTGCTGTGAAAAGCAATACACAAATTCCTCTCTACCAAATCTGCCTCAAGCAGTTGGTGGGGGGGGCTATCAACATTTCTGCTAAGTAAGACTGAAATTCTTTGCGGTATTTTGTTTTGCTCGATTAGAAATCTGGGGAGTGTTTTCTGGAATAGGACAGAGTAAACGACGTAGGGAGGTTTGTTCGTCCGCTTAGGGAGAACCTTAACGGAAGTGCAGTTGCTGTTTGTTTCACTTCAAACAGTCCGAGTTCGGCTTTGATGTATTTTGAAGTTAGCTGCATGCTGGAAGGGAAAAAAAAAATATATATATATATATATATATATATATATATATATATATATATATATATATATATATATATATATATATTTACCTCACAATTCTGAAATGAGTCTATTTTTCAGCCTCAAAAAATAAAAAAATAGAAATAAAAACTGTGAGCCTGCCAAGTCCTTTTACTTCTTTACTTTTTGCTACAGTCCAAAAGTCAATACACAAGGAGCTGGAATGTGGTGTCATTAGCATTTTTGTAGCTCTTGAATAGAACAGATACAAAAAGGGATTGATGGTGTCAAGCCTCAAAACCTCAGTTGGCGACCAGATGCTCCTGGTGTCAATTGTTTTATAGAATTCAATATAAAATATTTACAAAAAAAAAATGTTCCACCAAACTAGGCACAAGTTTTGAGGTTTTCTACATGCCAACATGGCGTACATGTGGAGGAAGGAGCCTACGGTTGGTGATACCAAAGTAGAGTTATTTGAGGTACGTGCAAAATATTATTTGTGATGGAAAACTAATACTGCACATCGTCCAAATTCAAATAGTAAAGAATTATTTGAGAGGATGAGAAGTTTTGAATCTGAAAATTATCTCAATTTAATTCACTTTATTTACATATCGTCATTTTACAACACATGTAATCTCAAGCTTTATAATTAGAAATAAGCTTTGAACACCCATAGAAATCTGACATTTCCACCAATCACAAAATCCAAAATGGCTGCTTGCTAAGTGTTTATGTTGTAATTGCTGAAAGCATAAATTTCATCTTCTGATGAATTTTCTCTTCTAGCTACATAGTCTGCTTAAAGGGAACCTCTTGCTGCAGTGTATCGATGCACAAAATGATAAGTAACACGTTGCACCTGCATTGCATGGCTAATGCTAAAGCACCGAGTCCAACGACGACATTTACAAGTGGAAAATAGTTCAGTGGAGTAGGACATTATTATGACATCAGAAATTAAGTTAAATAATCATCTATTAAATTGAGGCTTTGAAGTTGGTTAGCATGTTCTTTTCCTTTAAGAAACCAGTGGCTTCATAAAACGGCATGCTGTCAGGAGACACTAACCCAAGATAGGTGGGAAAAACAGGCTGAAGCTTAGTGACAAGGTGTTTTGTTCTTGTTACTTCTGCAAAGGTGGGAAAACCTGGCATGTTCTGTTCTGGTGTTAAATAAAGAAAAGAACATGATGACTAAACTGATTACTGCTCTTTTCTGGTTTCCTTGTGAGTTTTATTTTTTCGGTTTAAAAAAGATTTTGTCATTTTATGATTAAAATAATCAGAATTTTACACATAAACTTGTTTTCAAGTATTTGTTTTTTCTTTTCTTCCTTCCTTTCTGGAATAGGACAGAGTAAACGATGTAGGGAGGTTTGTTCGGCCGCTTATTTAGAACCTTAACAGAAGGTTAAGGTTCTCCATAAGAACTCATGTCATATTAATGACATGAGTCATTAATACAATGACTCATGTCATTGTATTAATATTTTCACATTTTGAGTCCATAAGAGCCGAGAACAAACACCTTTGATAAAAATATCACAAAGACCCCATACACCTTATTAAAATACAAAAACACCCTTTCACAAGTCACTGTAGGTCTGATTACTGATCTCTCATTTGGGATAAACTTACACAAAACATTTGGATTCGTACTCATAGTTTTTTCAAACTAAAACTATCTGCACAAAGGAATTTGACTTTTTTTGCCACAGATCCACTGGGTAAGACGCGAGCACACATTAGGACTGACTGTAGCTAAATAAAACAATTGAAAACAATTTAAAATATTCCTAAGTCAGACATACAAACTGAAATAATTAGAAAATCGATTGGTAATCAAAACTGGCTTTTGTATTTTCAGTTTGCATCGTGGGGAAACGAGAGGTTTTGACTGAGACGACAACAATTTCAAACATTGGCAGTAAAATCTCTTGAGGTCTAGACTTGTTCGTCGCAGCCCATGTCCGTATGTTTACAACGTTTGTGTTACAGTTTGAAAAAGAAATCATCGTCATCTCGTTACTCCTTTTCACTATCGTCTCAATGCCATTCAATTCTGCAAGGGTGCTTTGAAATTTGCACAAGGAGTTATGTAATCAAAGCACTGGGCAGAGAGCAAATAACTGGAGAACAACACTCGGGTTTTCTCACTTGATTTCTATCCGAGAAGACACTCGTGAGGAGTGAAAATGTTGCTGTTTTTGGACGAGGTGACATGTCTGAGGATTGCGCTGAACCTTTGAGGTGATCCTTTCAGCTCTTTGGAACGCGGTCACTAACGGACTGGCTCCCCTGTGGGGAGGACTTCTGCTCTGCAGTCGATGACTCATATTCTTCCTCAGAAATTGCTGGAGCAACTACCCAGAAAACCTTGGCTCCGTCAGAACGGGAGCTGCAACATTTTGGGACAAATTAATAAAGCTTACAATTTAACAACATACTTGGAAAAGGCACCTGAACGCTTGTCTCACTGTTTCTGCCTCCTCCTCAAACACATCTAAGAGGAGCGTCCAAGGATTCCACTCACAGCATGCTGTGGCCTCATGAAACTTTACAGAAGAAGACTAATGTTGCACTGGCAAATAGAGATTTGACAAATTATTAATATCAGGGATGCCAATAACTCTAGTAGATGATTTTGTGCAAAAACTAAAGTTTTTCCTGTTTGACTAGGCTGGTAAAAACCAGACCTGTTCCTATTAGCTTCAGGAGGTCTTTGCTGAAAGAGGTTGTTGAGAAACGATCACTTCCTGGAGGTGTGGACTGTGTTGAAGTTTTAAATTTGACCCAATCGCTAACGATTGGACGAGATGTATGTAATGTGCCAGTTCAACGCTATGAAGCTTACCAGAAATAGCCTGCGTTGTAAACAACCGTAGACAGGAAGTGCTGATCCGAACGAGGCAGCCGCTAATGTTAATTCAATATTTGGAGCTGTGGTCAACACTGCAGGAATGCCTTTGATCACTTCCTCCACTGCCATTGCTAAAGGTACAGGAAAACTACATTCCTAAATCAGCACAAGCTTGGTAGGAAATCTACCAGAGGGAAGGCACTGGCGAGGCTGCTATGTGATCATTGCAGATGGAAAATATGTAGATATTTGAAAGGCTACTTCAGAAAACATGCGTTCATTTTTAAGCTTTTTGACCCCTTTCACCAGAGAGGCCAATGCAGGTAAAGCGTGTTGTCGCCATTTGACATCGCCACCAAGTTTAAACTTAGTGACTTTAAGTGAGGTGTCTCCTGACCAGTGTGTGTTTACATAGGGTTACCACAGTTCATGTATCAAATACTTAGCGCTGCAGAGGAGCAGCACTGTGGTCCAATGAAGAAATAGGGAGAGGAGAGCCACCGAGCAGAGCCTGGCACGTCCAGTTTGGGACAGATGGCTGAGGCGGCCCATATGCATCAGAGATTGTTTCCAAGCACTTTACTGGCATTGTCTACGTGAACAGATACGTGTGCGCACGTTAAAACGGACATGGTTTTACGCACCGTAGGATCCCTTGTGGGATTGTTCAGGTGAACAGAATCGTTTTTTTTCTCTCTCTCTCTCTCATTTCCGCTCACTTTGTCCATCATAACCAAACAGAGTCCTTTCCGATTGTTCTGTGACCCGGGGGCAGTACAGACACCACGGGTCAAGCTGACCCTCAGCGGGAGCTGCTTGGCTGCGGCGCCGCGGCCAAGAATAATACATTACTAACGTCAATTGGTGAGATGCGGTTCATTATCGCACATGGTCCATCAAGCTGGCCCAGCAGCACGCGCAGACGAACACGCATGAATGCGATCACGAGCCAGGAGGAGCGGGGCGCTCGCCTGCAACGGCTGTGTGTAGAGAGAAAGTGACGCACAAAAGCAGAATTAGATTTGCTCTCGATACGAAGAGCTGATTTTCGGAAATGGGAAAAAAAAACTAATAACGTTTTAAAAACATTATCATCTCAGAGCTTTGAAACAAGCAAACACAAAATCTGCTTGCGTCATCTCCGCGCATTGCTTTGACTGGCACCGACTGTGGATGTAATTTATGTTAGCATTCCTTCGGTGTGCGCATCCACGCAGTTTCGCTGCCTCGCTTGCCAAATCTAATCCCGGGAGCGGCGCCCCGGCAGCGGCGCTGGAAAAGCGGGAATGTGAACTTTGTGGGGGGGAATTAGATTTGGTACACAAAGAACAAAACGAGCACGGACAACCAGGGGCTCCCAGATGCTCGTGATCATGTCTGATGCCGTCGTTTAGGATAAGCAGAAGCTCACGGACAAACGAGCGCAATCCCCTTCCTGAAAGGAGCTTTGGAACGACTGCATAATGAAATGTATAATTTATTTATTCTGAGATGCTGGAGGGCCCCTTTGAAATAAACATGAGAGAGGGAGTGAGTAAAGCAGAATGAGATCGGGCCAGACGGATGGAGAGGGAAGAAGAGAGGAGAGGAGTGAAAGGATGAGTGGAAGCAAACTGGAGACAAAATGATCACTAGTAAGAAAAGGAAAGTACCAACTTGACCTATGTGCTGGCAAGATCCTGATTGAAGAAGACATTTCTTCAGATTAAACTATTTTTTTTTCCCTCAATATATAAACTTCATCAGTGTGTTGGTTAACGCGGCACCAAGGTGGACAGACGTTAGCAGTGACCTTATTTGTTTCGACCCGTCAATGTTTAAGAGGGTTTGACAACAGAAAGTGTTATTTGCAAGCGGAAACCTTTCAGAGCTGCCGACAGCCTTTAGAGGAAGACGATTTTTACATAATGAGAGTAGCTCCAAGAACTGCTGGTATAAGTTTTAAATCAATAGGATAATATTTGAGGGGAATAGATAAGGGATGCATATTTTGGCAGGTTGGAAATTTTGCCCAAAAACGATTCCCTGTGCTAATTTAAAGAATTCAAGAGTTAATAGTGAAATAACTTTTTCTACATAATCTGAGTAGTTCCAATAACTGCTGGTATATGTTTTATATCGATAGGATAATATTTGAGGGGAATAAAGAAGGGATGCATATTGTGGCAGGCTCAAAATCTATATTGCCAAAACATGCATCCCTGTGCTAATTGGGGGAAATAAAGAGCTGAAATGATTTAATCTCTTCTACGTAATTACACTTGTTCTCTGAGCTAATGCTATAAGTTTCATATCAACAAGACGGATGCAAATATTTTCAGGTTCATAAATTAAGTTGCATTTCCTCCTACATTAACAGACTAGAAGTGAAGCATGATATAAAATGTTCTACATAATGGGTCTCTGTTGCAATGCTTTTGAGCTATTATGGTGTCAAAAGACAAAGTAGAGAATTTCAAACCATTTGCGGAGAACGTTTACAACAGACACGGACTGAAAAAAAAGTTCGACTCACATGTGTCAATAAAAGTTTAAAAACCGAATTTATTTCAAATAATTTGCGAAATAAAACCCACCGTATTAGGGATTACACGGTTGAGAAACGTGATAATGTTACAATTATCTTTAAAATGTTCTCTTCGGTCATATTTTTATCCGTTTCCTCGTCAATATGCGAGAGTTTAGAGCGATGCGCGCTCCCGCGACAGGGGATGCAAATTTGGGCAGGCGGGCTTTTCTGGGCATAACACCTGCACAGATAAGTCGGGAATTCCAAGAAAATCAATCACGTCTTTTGCGGGGGGGGGGGTTGTTTTCAGTAAATGTTCAAGTTCGTTGTGGTACACTTCAAAAATGACTGAAGAAATGTAGCATGTTTCACAAGGTTAGCTTCTCTCTACACAAAATGTGGAGGCGCAACGTCGCAGCTGCGTCCGAACGAACGACAAGACTTCTGGGGCAGAATGAACATTTTTAAGTTTGAGGGAAAGACGGAGCGTATCCGTCCAAGCACCAAATATCAGGTGTCAACCATGAACACATAGCAAAGACCGATGGTGCCATTAAACCTTTAATCATAAAAACAGCACAACAAACCTAAACACAGCAGTAATTCCCAAACGAAAATGGCCAAAGGAGGGGGAAAAAATGCAACGATTAATTCAAAGTCCAGACCTCATAATGGCGCTTCTATAAATGTTTTGCAAACTTTAATAACTTTAAATATTCTAAGGTTGATTGGACTGAAAAAGATTATTCCAAGTTATTGATGCTGTCGATGTACTTTGAAAGAACACTTAAGTGTGCTTTGTTTTTCCAAAGCATCTTTTCCATTTCGGCTCCATTTGTGCTGTTTAAAAAAAAATAATCCTCACAGCAAGACTTAATGTAAACCTACTAAAAGCTCAAGAACTATTACATTAAGTATTTTGCCAAGGTATAAAACCCACTAGTAATAGTCAATTTTCAAAGAACACGAACAAAATAAAAAATGCTAATGCACTCCTTTCTGCCAGTATTTAGAATAAGCTAAAATGCTGTTGCACCAACAAATGAATATTTAAATGGTATATTTGAGCAAATAGAGTGTGCATCTCAGAGCAAAGGAGGGGTACGACCAGAAAATGTGGGAGGCAGACTCTCTCTCTCTCTCTCTCTCTCTCTCTTTCTCTCTCTCCCTCTCTTTCTCTCCTCTTTTCCCTGGATAAAAGTGAATGTTAACATTACAGTGTGGAGATTGCCCATTCAACAGATGAAAGCTGAGCATAAGTAACAACCTGTCACCTCAACCTTTGATGTTCAGAGAGCAAACACTGAGCAAAGGAAACAAAGAGAGTCAGGAACTCAGGAGCTTCTTCTTCTTCTTTTTTATCTAACCTATATATTTATAGAGTCTTGGTAAATATAACAGGAAGATGTTCCACCGCCTCAGATGAAAGGTATTGATGTGAAGCTTCGCATTTCAGTCATGAATAAACACGGCGTAATTAGGTCTCAACCGAAACACAAATCTGTCAAACACATAAATGAGTGTTGCTACGATTTTGTAGCCATGGACTCTCATTGAAGATGTGAGCATTTAAGTTTTCAAACCTTTGCATTAATACATGAAAAACCTTTGGATGGAGGTACAGGTGTAGCAGATGTAATGTGATCCAACCTAATTATGGGAAATGTCCATAATTTTTTAATTCTGTATAATGAAAGCCAGTTACGTGTATGCACCTTTGGAAGCAATAAACAAATATGATGTTGAGGTAGGAAACGTATCATTTAAAACGGGCCCTGATGCACATGTGAGGGCATGGATGGGATCTGCCTTGACTCTTCAAATAAAAGTCCAGAGAGGAATCAGTCACCCCCGTCTACCTGAGAAACGTGTTTAAACTTTTAGCAGTGTACCTTTTGTCCGAATCCTCGTTGGGAAAAATAAAAATAAAAAACTTCCAAAACATTTGTTTTCATCTCACTTCAGTCACTATTTATTTTCGGGCTCATAAAACATTTCTATTCATTGGCTGTCTTTTTAATAACGCCTCAATGTATTTAAAGGCACGTTGGGTAAAACTTTATTTGAAGGGATGTGAATAAAACGGACATGGTGCTGTCATAAACATGACATGACACCAGTTATGAGCATGAAAGAGTCTTCATGAATGTTTGACTGTGTCATGAAGTGTCATTCTGTAAATAATGACACTTTTAATGCAAAGTTGACACTTTTAATGAACTTTTAGTGCAAATTTTAATAAAACTTTGCATTGAAAGGGTCATTGATGAACAAATAACGAAAAGTTGACACTTTCAATGAACTTTTAATGTAACTTTGCATTAAACGTGTCTTTGTGACTTCTCAGTCAGCAACATCTCTCCATCAGTCTGCGTTCAAATTCTCCATGGTAACCGTATGGCGGTTACTGTAGATTAGAGGTGGCAGAGTTAAGAGGAAATTTGCTGTTGTCTGGGAGACAAACAATAACGGGAGGAAAATGTATGTAGCTTTTATTTATAAGCCAACAGCTCAGTTATCCAGCCTGTGTGACCTCACACACCTGTCAGCTGGCTGCCTCCTCCAGGTGACGATGTGCAGCTTCTAATCCATAACAAGCAACTTGTTGCTATATGTTCAACTTTTTTTTTAAAATCTCAATCTCCCTCAAACACCAAAAGTCCCACCAATAAAATAAATAAATGAATAAAAATCCTCTCTGTGCTGCTGTTCTCTAACTGTACTTTAATTTACTTGTTTCCTGTGGAGTTTGACCAAAAGCAGTAACTCACACTTGAGCGTCCGCTTCTGCTGTCTGCCTTCACCCACGTCTGATCCCGTTTGTGCTGCACAGTGAAACCTCTGCCTGTCGACGGTGATTATGTAACTGATAACTGAACATTTTCTCAACCAATGTTTTTCTGTTGGACTGTAACTAGAAATCAATCCCTTTGTCTTTTCACTCAGCGCTTATTGTTATAACTGCTGTAAACACGTATTAAACACTGTTGTTTTTTATCGTTTCAGATCTTTTCAAAGAGTTATTTTGTTTTCTTTTAGGCTTTTTTCATGTCTGTATATAAAGTCCTCTTTTTTGTGTGTGTTTTTTCTATCTTGTTCCTGGGTGCAATCAATTTTAAATACATCTGAAAATCCGTGCGGAGGAAAAACCAACACACTCACAGAAGAGAGGTGTGTGTGAGAGCCCGAAAATGCATTCCACTTAGTTGTGCCTCCAGGTAATTTGCTATTTACACAGTGTGGAATTGTTTAGTTTGTTTTTTGGGGTTTTCTTTTTTTTTTTCTTACTTTTTTTTTTATTTCCTCTCAACTGCCCTGGGGATATTCCCGGTTCACAGAGAATTGGTTTTATGGAGCCTCCCTTAAAATCCTAGTTTTCTGACTCATCAACTCTGAGAAAATGAAAGATCACAAGGCTTCTGTTGCATCTGCTTTGTCGGTAAACGGGTTTGGGAAATGCATATTTCATGTTTATGACTCAGTGGTTTCTGGTTTCAAATCCAAAACGGGGTCTCAAAGGGCAAACCGACAAAAGACGAATCATATTTCAGAAACAAATATGAAGTTTAAAAAGGTTAAAATATTGCAATTATTGTGATTTATTCAATCTGTACTTCTATAGATCTGCTATTTTTTCATTATATATTTACATGTATTTGACTTGTTCACTGAAGAGTCAAATATTGTATTTGTATTTGGACTATGTTGAATTTAATATTTTGTGTTGGCAAACATCAGCGCTGACACTTGTAGTTTCTTTGCTGCTGGGAGACAAGCAGATCACATAAGAAGAAATGAAGGGAAAAAAGAGGGAGGGAGAAGAGTGAAGAGGAGAGAGATCACACAACCTTTTCTTTTTTTTTTTCCAAAAATGGCACCGGCATGCATTGCCAGTTTGGCACTTTGGCAGTTGTGAAAGCACAAAGCAGAGTACTTCCAGTTCTCTGCAAGAACACACTTCTCTGTTTAGAAAGCTGAACAGTGGCTCTTCACTCCGAGGTCCCAAAGACACCAGGAATGTTGTTATCCATTCCATGAAAGATGAAAAAAAACAAAACAGGAATAATGCCTTTATTTTTTTTTTGCAGGTTTAGAAAGAGTCAAGCTTTTCCTCCACATATCTATTTTGCCACAGCAGGTCTGTGCTAGTTTACATTTGTTCCTTCCTTTAATTTAGCAATAACAAGTGTTGGAGTGAAACAGACATGATTTCCCCTTTTTGATACTTAACAGTTCATTCTGAGGGATCCCACATTGTAATATATATGTATTTTTGGATCTCAATACTAACAGTCATGGTTAGATGTCTGAGTTTTATGAAAAAACTTTAATATGGTAAAATGTCTTTCCTCTATAAATGGTCTGTATTTAACAAATCCCTCTGAAAAGAGCGGGAAAAATCCCCAATCGCATTCCTATTGAATAAAATGTCACGAATATGTAAAGTGCTTACAAGGAGTGCTAACAAAAGTCACAAAAAAAACAACAACAAAAAATGATATCGTCATTTCTGCTAAATGGAGCGACATTGTAGAGGAGGCATACCCTGTAAAACCAATTGGAAACAAGATATTATTATGCAAAAGCTCAAGTCTCATGTGAGCAGATGCTAGATGTCCCATGCTGTTGACACATATTCACAAAGCAGACTTCCCTCAGATAATTCAGTCTTCTTGGCAAAAATAAAAAAAATAAAAAAAATAAAAATAGATCTGCCTGGAAAGCGCTGATGAAGATGTGCCTCGCGGTTCACCGTAGGATGCGCCGAGTCATGCTGAGCAAACGTCTTCCTGTCAAACCAGCAAAATAAAAACAGCTCATTTCCAAACATGAACATCAGGTACGTGTCAAGAAAAAAAAAAAAAAACTGTTTTAAGAAAAGAACTAGGGTGTCATTGACAACAATATGGAGGCTGTCATCACAATACTCCTTTTAAGGTTAATTGTAAAATATGTCCTTACCCTCAGCATGAGTGAACCCTGGTGAAGTATATATTTTTTTTATATAAGAAAAGGTTTTCCCTTTTAAAATCCAGTAAATAACATTGTCAGTAATTGCAGCTAAACCATTCCTCCAATCCCTTGTTCCAACAAACATTTTATTAAACATATCCACTGTTAAAAAAAACTCCCACACATGACCTTTTTCCCATTTATTGAGTAAGTAGTAAACCGCCTAAACTTGTATAGCATTTATTTAATCTCTTTAGAACTCATTTTTGTGTTTGTTTAGGCTCATGGTGCGTTCACGCCAAATGCGTTTGAGCGTCAGGCTCGTCAGGTTTACATTCAAAGTATATGTGGAGGCGCGTCGAGGGCCCTTGTGGCGCGTTTTGAACCGTTTGGAGAGTTTGACGTGTCTGATGTGTCCGACGTTCAGCATAGACTTTCAATGTAAACCAGATGTGCCTGACGCTCAAAATGCGGTTGGTGTGAAAGCACCATCATTCTACCCAAACTTTATCATTCCATCTGGTGTTTTTTTTTTTTGTTTCAGATATTGCTTCAATATTTTCACATAATGCTCTTTGTCATCATTCTATGTGTTTTGTAAAGTGACCCAAGTAAAATGTCCCCACACCCTGGTGCATTCAGCCACCACATGCTTCAGCCAGAATTTTTGGAAAATGTTTTTTCTTTTTGCTTTGGAGATTCCTTGGCTTTGAAACAAAAACACCTTCATTCCTTTCTGGGACACCAAACTTGTCTCCTTCCTGAATGGTGTGACAGCTGCACATTCTCATGATGTCTGTTGCATGCAACCGTTTGAACGGGTGAATGTGGCAGGTGCAGGCATCTAACTATGCACAACAATGTGCCAGACCTGTGGAAGTCCACAATTCTCTTCCTGACATTTGATTTTCCTGTGAAGTCGCACAGGGAGGCAGAATGCGTAATGTGTTTCTTTACAATACAACCAGTCAGCTTGCAAAACCTCGACATCATTCCCAAATAGTTCAAATGCATTTAAATGTTTGTGTTTTGATCACTAATATATATATTCTGACACTTGGCAAAGAGAAATAATTTGTGGAGTCTTAACCCGACAAATAAGATTGAATCTGATTTAACGTGTCTATTTTTAAATCTATCCACTCATTCATCCGTGCAAGGGTTTGATGTCAGTGCGTATTCACCATGATTCAACTTGGATTTGATTCTTTCATGGGGACACGAACGCCTCCGGGCTTCGTCTGACGGAGACCGGAGCTGACCGGTGGCGGCGGCTCGGTGCGCTCTGACTGCACACACAGCTGAACAAAACCGAAGCTGAATTATTGATGCGCACTTGTAAGCTCAGATAGGCAGCACGTCCCGCTTTGATCATATGTAATGAAAGTCAGCCCTGATGGCACCAACCTGCAGAGAGTTCACAATAAATAACCCAAGAAGTTGTTTGCCCTCTTGTAGTGTAACTCAGCAGTTTTTCATGTGCCGCATACCTTTAAATCGCCGTGTTTTGTTCCTGACACCAGAGTGCTGGTTAAGGTAGTTAAGTTTTGCCGAGTTGCTTTCAGAAGCAACTTGGCTGCAGAAACTTAGAGCCTTCAGGCTGTTCAAGGCCAGAGGCTTCAGAGTTGAAAGAAGACAAAATCAAAAACTTCTGTGTCTGAAACAAGTCAAGCGAACTCATTACATAATCTGTTACCTCTGTTCTCAAATAGAAGCTCTTTGTATGCTGAGAATTTGAAATCCTGTTTTTAAAAATGCATGCTTGTTTATGCATGAAGCTTATTCATGCGGGGTAATTTAACAACAAAGTCCACATCATTATGCTTCTTTCACTGGGTAAACTGATGTAAGTTTATATTCTTTATTAATTTTTTTTTAAATAAATGCCATCTCAAGTTTCACTTTCATGCAGATTTCTGCAATATATTATTGCATATTCAAATTCAGGGCTTTTTTTAATGGTTGGAATTTATGAATAAACAGATCAATATGTTTAATTTGTTTGGGATTGAACAAAATCAGATTTCTGACAACATGTTCACTTATGCACTGTAAAAGTCAAAACTTCTCGCTGTGGTTCTAATCTCCCATAGACTCCGTATGAAACTTTGATGATCTCTATAAGGAAACTGGGTCACCGTGGCAACATCGAATATATTATGAAATAAATCAGCGTCCTGAGAATTAAAAATAAAAGAACAACGTAAAGGATATTGTTGCCATTATGGGTGATGTGGACTGAAATAGATACGTAACTGCACTCAACCATGCCGTGATCTTTTGCTTTTAATTAGGATTTTGCATTAGTTGTCCATCACCAAATTATGGTTCACATTTAGTTGTGCCATTTTTTTTTTTTGCCTTATTCAGTCTTCACCTTGTTTTGTTTGTCTGAGTTCTTAAGTCTGTGTTATTCAGCTGTGAATTAACAAAACAGCCAAATTCTACTTCTTATTTGTCTCACTAGGTATTCAGTGTACGTTCTGTTAAGGTGTGTGGAACTTCCCTTAGAGTAGTTTTCTTTCTTCTTCTATGGTTTTTTTCTCCCGTCTTCTAATTTCTTTTTTCCCTTCGGAGTGCAACAGGCCATTGGTTTCTGCTGATGGTTTCAGCTACACTCAAGAGAAAAATGGAGATGACACTGCAGGAGGGGGGAAGAAGAAAAATGACACAACAGACAGGTTGCGCTTTGCCGCGTGATTGTGATGTTTAAACTGGATGGTGGCTTTCAGCGATTCTGATGGCCGGCTCGACGTTTCACGGAGTAGCAATGATGCACATTGCACAGAGTCGAAGAGATTTTCTCCTTTTGTTTTGTTCTGTCTATGTTGAAAAACATTTGATTCTTCAAATGCTGGAACCTCGGGGCATTTTTATGACTGAAACTTGAAACCGACTTTCTAACAACGCCTCTCTTCAGAGGACAGTCAAGCTGAGGACATACACATCGTGTCAGGTTACAAATGAAAACGTATTCTGTAAATTAAAAGTAGGTGCAGGAAAACAAAATAATGGTTCAGTCTTACAAATTCTAATCATTGTTATGCCTTTTAAAGTGTGCTATGTGCTTCTCAAAATGTGTAGAAAGAGGAGAAATCTAGGCGCTTATGTAATTCATTGACTTTTTTTTTATTGTTTTTTTTTATACAAGCTGGATGTATCCTCTGTTGCTAGGTAACGACCACCTTTACAGGAAAGACAAGCAAGGCTGACAGAAAAGTTTGAACATTAAAACCAGAGGGGAAAGGCATTTTTACACAATCTCTCTGTAATCTTGAGAGGACTGAAACCAGCGCTTCCTGCTACACTGATTAAAAACGTGTTTGCTGCCAAGACAACTTTGCAACGCTCTCGCTCTCTCTCAAGCACACATTCTCAAGCTTTTTTTTTCTTCTTCACGAACATTGTTCACACCTTCACTTTCTCCTGCAACTTTTCATCTTGTTATTTTTATGGATTGCTGCTTGCATTTTCTCGCCATTTTTCTCCCTGCCTGCCAGCCTGCTGCTGTCCCGCAGACCCACAGGCTGACAACGCCGCCATAAAAAAGTAAATATAATAATAATAATAATAATAATAATAATAATAATAATAATAATAATAATAATACTCTAGGAATTCAGCTGCCATTGTCTGGGGACTAAATCTGCAATTCTACATGATGCATTGATTATGTTTGTGCATATTTTGACGCCAACACAACATTAACCATTTACGTTGCACGGAGAACATGTATAAACGTAAATTTCAAGTTTGAACCATTGCATCTTTGCCATGGCTGACTTCTTCTGGTTTTCTTTCAGCCTTGCTTTTCTTTTTGACAGTTGTTTTTATTTTTGTGTGTGAGGAACAGATTATCCCAGTGGAGCACCTGCTCTCTGCAGCTCCTCCACAGTCACCTTGGGTCTCTTGGCTATTTCTTTGGGTCATGCTTAGACATATACACACACACACACACACCACTGGTGGTCAAAGCTGGTCAATATGGACCGAATGTGGTAAACTTTATACTTAAGTTAATAAAAAGCAATGTTGTATATGCGCTTGAAGTCTCAGTAGCGCGTAAGTGCAGTAAAATAGCACATTGCATGTAATCAGCATCACACTTTCTGACTTACTAACATTTAAACTTGCTCCTCCAGTTTTTTCCATTTGCTAATGCTAACAGATTTGTTTTAGCCATCAAAGCTGCCACTATTTTCATTATTTTTATTGGTAATTAGGCTCAAAACAAGTGCCATTGCATTGCAATCAGTCAATCAAGTTTATTTGTATAGCACATTTCAGCAAGAAGGCAGTTCAAATTGCTTTACATCATTAAAAACACAAAAATCAACATCTGAATCGTTGCATATTACCAAGTGCCGTCCAGAGCGCCGTCACTCGCGCAGGTTCTCTCGCTGCCACCGTTGAACCTCAGTAATGGAAACATACTGGTGCGGCCACTCCAGCCAGTCCCCGCTGGGCTGCAGGCCTCATTAAAGCTGCTGGAGAGCTCAGTGGCCTGTCACACCACATCTAGTGACCCATTTGTCTAGAGAGGGGGCGACCGGAACGGCTGTACGCACGGAAGTGTGTCAGTATGTGAGAAAAAGCAAATGTGGAGCTCTGAAACCAGTGGGTCACTGTGTTACACATCTTAATAACAACCTGCCGCCATTTATTGCTGTTATTTCACTGCATTTTAATTTGAATTGCAATTTTATTTCTCCAAAGTTGTGCAACCACACATAATATCTTATGTATATAATAAAATTGTGGGGTTTTTTTTCTTCTTCTTCTCTTTATGTTACCGTGGCAGCATGTCAACATGTTTTTGACATTTTTCACCTAATTAGAATTCCCTGCAGGTGTTTTTCAGGGATGTTGCCGTTATCTGGGTGCATCATTTCACATGTCAGCCTTTTATTTCTGCAGGAAAGAAAAAAAATGTAAACAGCATGTGAGCTAAAGTAGAGAGGATTGCTTCTCCCACATAGAGAGAGGTGTTCGCTATGTAAACCCAAAATGCCAAAAAAAAAATTATACAGTATATGAAATTGGTTAAAAAGCTAAGAAAAGCTGGTATTTAAAATGTTTGGATATCAATGTTTTGACACAAACTAGTCAAACTTTGCTCATTATGATAAATGCAAATTGTAAGACTTTTCCCAAACATCTATCTTTAATAGAGATGGATGATCCGTTTTAAGGCTGATTGTGATGATACAGCTTTGACCGTCCTGTGGATCTGTTTACTGATTCCCAATTCCTTTGCAAAATAAAAGAACAGGATTAAAGATTTTTTATTATTATTTTTGTAGCCTTCCTGCCACAAGTAGACATCAATTATTTGTATTTGAAGCACAGATTGTGCCACACTCTGTTTTTAACCGGACTCTAGCTGTAAAACAGAATTTTACTAGTTGTTGACTTTTCAGTTTGTCTTCTTGTGTATTCCCAGACGGTGAATACTTTTCTAAAGTCTGAGATTTCCAAAACTCCAATCAAGTGTGTTTCATGACAGACAGAGGGTGAAATGAAATGTCAGAGCAGCATGGCTGTGCTGCAACCAGTGCCAGATTTTCTAAAGGTTTGCACGTACAAAAACAGGTGCAAACTTCATGGCTCCTGCAAAGCTGATCAACAAACCACACATAGGGTGAAATACGTTTGTCATGTCTGCCTTCATGGATGTGAGGATATGCTGGTTTCTATGTCATCTTTCTTTTGTAACTCTTCTTGCAACACGGGCAAAACTCGCAAAAAAAAAAAAAGATAGTAGTACTTTTGCATGTGCAAACTTTGTGGCTTGTATACAACATACTACTTTTATTAACTGCTGTTTTTGCTCACACAATATTGTGGTCCTTATTTGTAGTGGCGCAACTACACATTATTCAGGTGGATGCGAAAACATAGATTCCACCCCCGGGAAGGAACGTTAGGTTGAAGGAGCGACGCTCACTCTAAGAATCATCTAATGATTTCTTAGAGCATCTCCAGCGTCAAAGCTCTCTGCTCTTCTCTCTCCATCAGATGAAGCCAGTAAGTCTGTTCAACCATGTGATTCAGCCATTTAGCGCTGTCAGGGTTCACTATTTGTTTTCAAATGATGCTTAAAAACAGACGGAAAAAAAACATTCTACCGATGTTTTTACCTGGCATTATTTGTTTGCATTTAATTTTCAAACTTGAGTGATATTTGTCATTGGAGATCCATGATTCTGGAATCTCTTCTCAGATGACCCATTTCATTTTTGTAACTGACGCCAAAAGGGAAAATGACATTTCTCAAAATATAATCTTTTGTCTTCGCCAAAATCAGAACTTAGAAACACTTTTAGATAGTTATGCTTTACATAGCTACATGAAATCAAAAAGCGGAAATTAACCTCATTTTTAACCTTAAAAGCTGGTTTTTAGTTTTCAAATCTGATGTCTTTTGCATTAACACGACTTCACTCATTATCACACAAGAACAAAAAATAAGTTATTTTAGCAAACCTCAGACTTACATCAAATACTCTGACTTATGTAATTATCAAAAATAAGTCAGACAAATAAACCTCACAGAAAGTTGAAAATGAGTCAGACTTATAATGTTTTAGGAATTTGTATAGTCTTTCAGAAGTAGATGTTTAGATTAGCATTTATCTGACTAGGAGGACAAAAAAATAAATAAAATGAGCATAAGCATTTTCCAAATTAAATCAGTTTTTGTCAGTTTGCAACTTAAATAGCTATAAATTTGAAAGTGTATCAGTTTGGTGTACTTTCCAGCTGTTCATTGCAGAGTTTTTACTTGTGTGGGAGTTTTACTGCTAAGTCATCACCAGCTCTCTCAACAAAAAATAAATAAAAAAATACATCAATAAATAATTGCTCTGTCTGCTCAGCACAGATAATGCAGAGGGTTAGCTAACATTTTATTTTCTCTCCAGATGGGCTAACGGAGCTAAAAAACACAACAACAAAAAGACTGCAAAAATCACACTGATGAGATGGTGAGAGAGGAATGTTAATGTTGCTGTGCAATATTACTGAATAACAATATATTTTTTCCTTTTTTCATCTAATGATCACAACAGTATAACGGTTGCTTTCAACAGTTTGAAACAGCCGATTACGGACCAGGAATAATAAACTGCAATGTGAAGGTTGTGTTAGGGGGATGAATAAGCTTACAAAGCATATGTTTGCATTGTTTCACAAAAAAAAAATCAACTTTAACCAGAGAAGGGTGTACATTACGTCAAAAGCTGTGAAAATCACCAAATAAGCTGTCACAGTCTCAGGCACTTAATAATATTCCAGATTTTTCTGATTTATTCTGGCACTAAATAAATAAATAAATAAATAAAAAACACCAGGATCTGCTTTGTAAACTCATATGACATGTCCAATTTATTTTTGTAAAGTGGAAAATAAATTCTGGTGCAGTTTGCCTCTGGATGAATGCGAGGTAAATGACTGTCACATCAAATACTTTCATTTTAGTTTTTTATTCTGTTGATATTCAGCTTTTATGGTGCAAAAAACAAGAAATAAATTAGGAGGCTCTCAGGAGAGGGTTAGATGGAGGTTACCTACAGAGATGGGGAAAGTCAGCAATAATGTCTGCATTCATCGCTTTCGGGTAAAACCCATGAAGCTGATGATGAAATATTAAAAAACTGAATCCTGAGGTGGAAAAAAATGATCAAGTTATATAATCTGTTGAATTAGATTTCTAATAATTAAGTAAATACAGTGTACAAAATGTATAACATAGGATGAATATGATGGGATATGGACAGGATTTGCTCACTAAACTGAGCAGATTTTCTGTTTTCTTTACCTTTATACATCCAAGGAACATATTTTACAGTCACCATAGTTTCAAACGTAGTTAATTCACAGGTAGGGAAAAACAATTTTTATTCTGAAATCTATGACATTTATTATAAATGGGTCTCAGTTTGTTTACAATCTTATTCCAGAGCACACACCTTCACTGTATTTAAGGTCAATTGTTCTTATGTTTTAGAATTGGAAAACCAAGAATGTTGTAAACATGAGACATTATAGATTCCAGTTGACCTTCCCATTGTTTTTTGAAGCATAATGTCATTTTAAAATACACTTTTTGGACAGAAAATGAGCTTCTGGAGCCAGCTTTTCTCAAAAACAGGAAGGAACTATCATACAACTTTTTTTCTTAATTGTTTTGTTAAATGGACATGTGGCTGCTCAACTGGAAATAAAGAAAAAGATTGACTGAAAAGTTAGAGTTTACCCAAAGGTCGCACACGAGGGATAAGTTGGACAAATTGGTGACAGTAAAAAGGTGAAGAGGAAAACTTCTTTCACACACACCCACTAGAAATGTTTTCATTGTTTGATCCAGGAGTACAACAAATATGAATCTGACTCATAAAAAGTAACAACACAAGTGACGGGGACACAACACAGCTTATCCTATAGTGATGCTTGGGAATCAGGCACGTGCAGAGCGGGGAAGCTGCTTGAGCACCTGCCCCTTTTGCTCCTTGCCCCCAAGTGCCCTTTTGGTCAATTTGTTTTGGCTTTTTTTTTGGGGGGGGGAGGAGTATTATTATTTTCTAAGCCCTCTTCTGACACATAATAACATGTACTGAATTTTTTATTATTTTTTTTGTACAACATAATAAGCCCTCCAGTCATCTTGTTACCTTTGACCTTTTGCCCGTGACGCATGATGCAATTGCTTCTCGCGCATTGAGATAACAGTTTTTGGTGAATTATAAAAGAAAACGTTTTTGATGAATAAAGTGGAGTATTGCTACTTGTCAGATGACGGAAAACGTTGAAGTAACTTTTCTGCTTCAGCTCGGAGTTGCGGTTTAAGCAGAGAGGTAATGAAATACAACAGACACTGACAGGCCTCTGCGTCTGCCTTTCTCTGAAGAACTACTGAGGGGAGGAGACAGCCAGGTGAGGAGAAACTGTTCTTATCTATCCATTCAGTATTTTTATCATACAGACATTAGGCTGTTGTTGATGTGCTGTTAGCTAGCTGCTAGCTAACGACTTTGCTAGCAAAGCTAGATAACTACAAAGCTTCTTCCCTGTATCTTTAATGATATCAGTCATTCTTCAGAATCGCTTATGCAATAAGGGCACATCGCCCGCCCAAAACCGATCATCTCCATAATGGATATATGTCCGATCTTCTAATTTCCTTTACTGCATAATGTACATTACATTTATTCTGGCGTTAGGTAAATATATCTTGAAGGAGAATAACACTTAAATAGTCCAACAAGGATATTTATTTAGAATTAAAAATAACTCACCCTGAATTACCATGATAGATATAATGAGTGTAATAAAAGTGACATTAATGAAGGGAAAAAACTGAACCCAGACTTTAAGTTTAGGGTCTGGTTCTGGAGTATGAAGTTAAATTTTTTTTCCCAATTATTCAATGGGGGGAAAAAACTAACCTCAGTTTAGTAAAATAAAATTGTAATCAAAACTTTTGGAATTGTAATGATTTCTTTTTAAAAAAACAAATCGTTTTGTTTAAAAAACTTTTTTTAATTAAATAACTAATTTTTGTCTTGTGAACATAAAAAGTTATTTGCCAAACATAAACATTTATTTGCACACATCAGAAATATTTTGCCCACGACTCATGTGAGAATCACAAGCAAAACTTTGAGTCACAAACAAAACCTTAGAATAGCAAGAAAAGATTTCTGACAAGCGCAAGTAAGTTTGTTTTGCAAAAAAAAAATTCACTTCATGAGACAAATGTGTGATTTACATGTTTAAAAAAGTTTTTTTAAGCAAAACGCTTTTTTCATGGTGACATATATTAATTAAATTTTCGCTTTTATTTTTTATTTTTTCTGCAGTTCCACGTTAAATTTGATGCAGCTCTGCTTTCCTGAACAGACCATCTTCATCTCCACTGCAGCAAACAGGCAGCTCTTTTATAGATTACAGTCCACTAAAAGGTTGCATTGTGCCCTTGTTTATATTTTTAATAGTGTAATTCTGTAAAGACAAACTATGTCTGGTGGTCTATCTCTGATTTACATATCCTGCTAAATTGCGGGTTTGAATATTGAAATACTTTCCTATAACAAAATAGACCTGCAGAAAAAAATACTAATAAAATATCTTACATATGCATAGTTGTATGCTCTATGTAGAGATTCTTCTTAGCTTTGATTGTATATCTCACAATTTTGTAATTTATCGTTGTTTATTAAACTCTGAAAGCTGAGAGGCTGTTAATATTCTGTCCTAGAATGCAGTTAGATGTGCCCTTTTTCTTTTTTGAGCACCTGTCCCTTTAGTGGGCTCTGCACGGCCCTGCTGGGAATTGTAGTGAAGTTAGCAGTCAAAAAATGAGGCTGATGTGGCTTCTCAGCAAAAAAATCACAAAAACTCAGAATTTCTCTATTCAAAGAAATCTGGTGATGTCTTGGAAAGATTTAGGCCAATAACTCTCCTCATCCTCCTCTTCCTGCTCACTAAAGATAATTAGCTGCAGAAATGACCCAGTTTTTGTCCTCAGTATCTGAGCCATATGAATGACAGATTGCATTTGCAGGCACAAACTTTTCCCATTATTATTTTTAATGAACTTTACAACTGTCATAACAACAAGTACAGCTGAATCCTGTACTGGAAACTCTGACAGACTCCACAAATAGTGTGTGCTGTATTACATGACAGCTTTGCTCCTGTAGTGCGATGAAACCTACTGGATGCCTTTTAGCGCCATCGTGCCTGGATTTCTGCGGTACAAGCTGGAGCTATCAGGAGTGGGCACGACATGTGAGAACACAGGGCTGTGTGTCTGACAGACCGACCAGCAGTACGGTGGCCCAGCGGGGAACTGTGCTGACACCTTTTCCTCTTCACCCTCTACAATGCAGACTTCTCTATCAACTCCCCAGGCTGCCATCTCCACGAGTTCCCATGATGACTCAGCCCTCGTCGGCCTCGTCGCAGGAAAGGTCGACTCAAAGTACAGGCAGCGGGCTCAGGACTTTGTCGACAGACACCAAACTGAACCGATGTCCTGATTAACGTGGGTAAAACAGAGGGGATGATGGTGGGATTCTGCAGATGCAGCCCCACCACAATGACGACAATATTCATGGTGGATAGTGGATAGGTCAATTGTATCAATACTCCAATTCAGCTGGTCTTTTTGGTTCAGGTCTACTTTGTAATTCCCAGGATCAGAACCAAACATGGAGTAGCAGCATTCAGTTTTTATGCTAAATTACTCTGGGATAAACTTCTAGAAAACTGCAAAAATGCTGAAATACTGAGTTCCTTTGAATCAAGGCTAAAAGCACATTTGTGCAGAGTGGAATTATTAAAGCTGGTCTTCATTCCAATATTTTCTGATGATTTTTGATTATCATATTTCAAAATATGCAATGTTTGTTGCTTTTTTTGTTGCTTTATGTTAACTTCTTTCATTTACTGCTGATGTTTGTTTGTTTTTTCTTTGCAAAGTCTTTAGCTTAGGACACCGTTCAAAACAGAAACCAGGAATGACTTTTACCTCATTTTACAATGTTGATCGTTCTTTTCATAAGTGTCCATTTACTATCAGTTCCTGCACTGCAACAAGTGCTTTTAAATCCCTGGTTAGAGTGCCAGTCCATTAGATCTCCAAACTGCTGTTCTCAGACGTTTCTCTTGACTTCATCCATCTAACTAGAAACCTTGACATGTAAACTTACTTTGCTTTTTGGAGAGTCTGTTGTGTTATGCATCGACTTTTTTTGTCAACTCACTTTTGTCTGCTTTCCTTCTGTCTCTTTACCCAAAAACTGGATAAAATGTGACACGATAATCGGTGCGTCACACGAGAAGAGTGAAAAACTATCAAAGATATTTGACCTTTGCTATTTGAAATTTAAATGCACAACGTGAGAATGCGCACAGCAGCATGACGTAGTGGAATCATGAGATGTGTTAGAATCTCATGGAGAAAAATTGCTCAGTGCCACTTCATTATCCTTTCAGTGTTGATAACTCATGTCCATGCCTCCAAGCCCCTGTCTGACCAATCCACTGGGTTACCATGGTGACCAACCTGCAACCAGACAGAGGTGATGTCACTAACTCTTCTGTCAGTGTCATTAATTAAAGGAGAGCAAAAATCAAATAGCAAATTAATTGCTTTTTTGGGGGGGCAGGAGGGGTTTATATGTTTTCATACAGATGCATGCATTTCAGATCAGATTCTGATACATACACTCTGCAAAATGATACATTTTACTTAAAATTAACATATGCCTGAGCTGAAAATACACAACAAATGCAGCAAGAACTCCTGTCATTTGATGCATCATGTCTAGTCACTGCAGCACACACACAGAAAACATGCTTTACCATTGTTTTACATCCCATCACAATTATAATTGATAAAAATACACAAAATGGAAACAGAATTACTGGTCTAAAATCAGTGTAGCGTTTTACAAAATATCCGTGTTCAGGCAATGGATCAGATTCTCTTGCTAACTTACCTGTTTCTACAGCGAGAATCAATGGTTCACATAGGCATAGTTATCTCTCCAAATGTTATTCTCGCAATTCCACACAGATATAAAAAAAATAAACAAAAATGAGAGCTTTAAAAAAAAAAATCCATTTTTTTATCCATTTCTTTATTCTGTTTTTCTTCATTAAAAATACAGTATGTGTGTGAAGCAGTGCTCCAAAACAGTGTGTGTTGATAAAAATCCATATCAGTGTGTACTGGGACTCTAAACTGATAAACATGAATGCAGTAAATGCAGAAGCATTTTTTTTGTCTGTGTTTCAAATAAATAGCCATTTTACATACTTTCTAAAAGCAGCTATTTAATTTTACTATAAAATATATTTTCTTTTTCTAGGTAAAGTCTAACATTTTCCCTCATCTGCATTGTATCGTGCTTCTGCAAAGTGTTCGGCTAGTTGTCAGTTCCGAGGCAGAATTGTTCTTTGAGTTTTTTTATGTAGGTCAGAGAGAGTCTGAGAGAGAGAGAGCACAGAGTTTTGGCAAAGAACACATCCTGACACATGATTAAACTATACAGATGTTGTTCTCTCCCAAATTAATATATTAGAAATGATAGGAACAAAGAAAATAAGTTTACAAAGCTTCTGTCACTTTGGTAAAGTTTTTTATTCCCTGCAACTAATGTGTTTATTTTATTGAGATTTCAAAATTATTCAGCAATTAGACAGCATGTACAGTGCACTGCAACATCCAGAGTTTTAGATGTACTTAGATGTCAAGAGTTCTCTCTTATTTAGCTTTGAGCACAGCATGGGATGCTTCCACTCAAATACCGTACGTGTTGTTTGGGAAACTAATTTCTTTAATTTGCATAAGTGAGTTGTGGCAGGTCTCCGGGCTGCCGCGGGAAAAGCTGTAAGTGAGCCTGATAGATTGTTCCCAAGTTTTGTGCCGTTTTGAAAAGCGCTGCCCTTTGTGCTGGCGCTCAGCTTTCAGAGTCACCGTTCGTCGACACGTTCGTTTATTCCAGGGTTTCTGCGAGACGTAGCAACACCAGTTACATTTGAACACCTCAGCAGACCCTTGACATTGTTTTACTTGATGTGTCACAACATTTACATGAGTAGATGTTTCATTTATAAATGTAATTGCCGTGTGATGAAATGGCGCCTTGCCCCGGATGTGCTCTACCTCTCGTCCAATGGCTGCTGGAGATAAGATGCATGGATTGATATTTATTATTATATTAATATGTTCCTTCCTGAGCATTAACTGCATCATGAACATCAGTGGGAAAAAAACAGCATCATGGTGACCAAGGAAGACATCTGAGACTTGGACAACTGCAGAGCAATGTCTCTAAGCATCCGATCAGAGCTGCAGTAGAGAAGTTTAGATACTTGTTGTTGCAGCAAATCCCTGGATATGAATCCCTGTTTGGGCCTTTCTGTGTAAAGTTTGTATGTTTTCCCTGGGCATGGATGGTTTTTCTTCAGTTTCATCAGCCGACTGTTAATTTCCCAAAATTTTGTAGTTTTACTGGCCTCTCCAAATGCATCTGTTCCCCAGCAACCTGCAAAAATAAAGCGGTATATATAATGTGTGGCTGGATATTTACAGCTGAAAGCACATGTTTATGATTACTGAATGAAAACACACACAAGCCTTTATTTCTCGCTGTCTGTAAGGCAAGGTAATTTTATTTATATAGCACATTTTTAGCAACAAGGCAATTCAAAGTGCTTTGCTTGAATTAGACAAAGATACAACAAAACAACAAACCAAAGGAAAGAGCAAAAGAAGAAAAAAAACAAAAACAGTATAACCCCATGTTTAAGATTAAGTCTGTGATTTATAAACTAGTAGGGATTTTTCTGGATTCTTGTTCTGATAATGTTGATCTGAGGCACAGACGTCAAACTCCAGGCCTGGAGGACCACTGCCCTGCAACTTTTAGATGTGCCTCTGCTGTACCACACCTGAATAGAATAATTAGGTCATTAGCAAGGCTCTGGAGCAGTTATCTACACAAGGAGGAGGTAATTAAGCCATTTCATTCCAGTGTTTTGTACCTGTGGGACATCTAAAAACAGCAGGACTGGAGTTTGACTAGCTAAAGTGGTTGCAAAATGGCCGCAAGATAAAAAAGTAAATGTTTTGGTGTGGCTTTGTCAAAACCCTGATCTCAGAAGTGTGGAGAAGTTGTGGGGCAAAACTCCACCAAAGCATCATGAGAGGTTTGTGAAGGGAAATCCAAAAGACTTGACCCAAGTCATACAGTACCAAAAACGTTGGAAAGCTATGCAAACTTCTGATTTTGAAGACATTAATATATTGTAGCATTAAACAAATAGACATATAATTTTAGCCATTCTAACTTCTCTAGGACATGGGAACATTTGGTTTTATTTATAAAAGGTGTGTATCTTTATATTCTTTGTTTCTGGTTTCAGCTGTAGGTTCTGGAACGCACAGTTAAAGTTGTCACATAAATCCAACGTGGGATTTGAGAAGACGATGGCAGTTTTCCCATCCACTCTGAGGCTGAGTAATTTTGCGAAGATGGAAAAAGGCAAAAAAATATATATATTACTGAGTTCATTGTGTCTTTGACTGTAGTAAAATGTGATTCTTCAAAAGTTTTGTCTTGAGGCCTGTAACTAACGCATCATGGCAGCTAAGCCGAACAGCATCAGGGTCTTGCTGCTTTATAAGGTGATGGATTTTCCATCTGTAGAAAATGTTGGTTATTTGAATAAGTAAATACCAGACCACATTTTTAATGTTGTGTATTAAGATTGTTTCACTGTGTAACTCTAAAGCCCACTGGACAATATGAAACAAAATGTAGGAGAAATTAAACTGTGCTGCAACCAAAAATCATTTTGTTCTAAAAGCTTAATTCAGCTGTTATTCAGTCAGGTTTCTAATCATACAGTGTAGTATGTACACTCACCGGCCTCTTTATTAGGTACGCCTTGCTGGTACCGGGTTGTACCCCCTTTTGCCTTCAGACCAGCCTTAATCCTTTGTGGCATAGATTCAGCAAGGTACTGGAAATATTCCTCAGAGAGTCTGTCATTATACTCTCATGTCCATATAGTTCCTTCAGATTTGTCGGCTGCACATCCATGATGCGAATCTCCCGTTCCACCACATCCCAGAGGTTTTCTATTAGATTGAGATCTGGTGACTGTGGAGGCCATTCGAGTTCAGTAAACTCAGTGTTGTGTTCAAGAAACCAGTCTGAGATGATTGGCGCTTTATGACATGACGCGTTATCCTGCGGGAAGTAGCCATCAAAAGATGGGTACACTGAAGTCACAAAGGGACGGACGTGGTCAACAACGATCCCCAGGTAGGCTGTGGCGTCGACAAGATGCTCAATGGGTACTAATAGGCCTAAAGTGTGTCTGTAAAATATCCCCCACACCATTGGGGGCCTGCACCGTTGATACAAGGCAGGATGGAACCATGGTTGGTTGATCGTGAAAATCCCAGTAGATCAGCAGTTTTTGAAATACTCAGACCAGCCCGTCTGGCACCAACAGCCATGTTTGAACTGCAGCAGATCGTTTACATGCCTAAATGCATTGAGTTGCTGCCATATGATTGGCAGACTTTTCCGTTAATCAGCAGTTGGACAGGTGTACCTAATAAAGTGGATATATATATATATATATATATGTATATATATAACACAAATAAAATGCCTTTTATTTGTGTTCAGGCATCTGTAAAAAATACCTCACAAACAAATAAAGGGCATTGCATATAAATAAGTGATGTTAGACCTCATACACAACTTCACAGCTGCAAGGTATCATAGTTGACCAATAGTTTTCATAAACACCTTCCTATCTGCAGTGGGCCATTAGTTGCCTGAAAACAATAACGGCTCAATCCGCAGGGTCCGTCCACAATATGAGCCTGGGAGAGACGGAGATGAAATGATAGTGTGGAAATTCCACTCTCGGCGGCGATAAAAGGCAGCATGCTCGTTTGAAAGAACACCCGTCTGCTTTGAACGACAACAACACAAAAACATTTTAATATTTCAGAATGGACTGAACACCAGAAGATAATGGTTTGGAAACAATTAAACAAAAGGACAGGAACTACTTTTGGGAACAGAAGAAAGGAGGGCCTGGTGGGAAACCTTTCAAGACGAGTCCCCTTCTGACTGAGCGATCTGTCTCAGATTGAACGCACTGAGCCAGTGACAGGCGCTGGAGCAACAATGGATTTGAATCTCGTTAACCTCAACACAGACCTCCTGTCAGAAATGCGGCTCTGGTCAAGATATGACGCAGCCTCCGCTCTGCTGGGCGCGTCCGTCCAACAGTCAGTCTGACACCTCCTGGTGGTGTGACTCCCATCAGCTGTGAAGGGCCTTTCATTGCTCACTGATCAGCTTGTCCATGTATAGCTCTCAGACTTTTAGCAGATGACATTGTCCCACAGTTCCAGGCTTGTCTTGCCGCCAAATCGTACCCAGATTTCTCTCGCGAAACTTCCAAACGCACACGACAATTTCTGGAAGGTCTGATGCTGGCATTAAGCCTCCGCGATGGGAATAAAAGAGACTTTAAGCCTCAGCTGTTGTTTTGACTGCAGCAAGTCTCCAGTTATAGATTAGAGACTGAAAAGAAGTTGCCCAGCGATGAGGAGGGGGGACAAAATGTGTCATTATCGGCGGCCGCTCCATGAGCTGCTTTCTTCCACTGCAGTGATGAATGCAATTCGCGTGGCCAGCCCATGTTTATCTGTCTGCTTTCAACATGAATCAAAGGCAGAGGGAAATGCTACATTCATACAAAAGCTGGTGTCTACAAAGAAAACCATTTAAAAACTCGCTGACCAGAGAAATGTAAACACGAGACAAGCATTCTGAATGACTAATCCTCTTCTTTTCTGGCTGGAAGATTCGCTTTGGATTCTCGTTTTTTTGTTTCTGTCACTTCTGTCACTATGAACAGCACTGCTCAGATGTTTGCATAAAGTCACCATGCTCATAAATGATATATTATTTTGCTGTTTCAGTTGTGCGTTTTTTGCCTTTTTTTTCTCCACTGCATTCCAACGTTCTTCAAGTATTGGGTGCACAGCTCAAAAGCAACATATTTAGAATTAAATATTACACAGGCTAAGTCAAAATGGGAGAAGGAACTGGGAGTAAGGATTACAGACGGTGATTGGCTTTCAATGTGTGTGACTCTTCAGACATCTACCAGCTCTAAGAGATGGAAGGAATTTGAATGGAAGTGCTTAATTAGATACTTTATTACGCCTGAAATTACTAGTAGATATAGAGGAGAAGTACAGCAATGTTGGAGACAATGCGGCCACCAGAATGTCAATCACTCACATGTATTTTGGTCCTGCCCTAAGATGGCATCGTATTGGGATGGAATCTGCCGGACTATCGGGATAATTTTGGGGTATGCCATCCCCAAAGACCCCAGAATCTTTATGCTGGGGCTGATAAGTGGAGAAGTGTTTCAAAAAGAAGATGAATACCTTTTTAAAATGTTATCAATTGCAAGCAAAAAAGCTATTACACGGTCTTGGCTAAAGAAACTCCCTCCCCAGCAGGTCCATTGACGGGAAGCTGTGGAAGAGATCCACTCTATGGAGAAACTGACATATCTTTTACATATAAAAGGTCATGTGTACTACAAACGCTGGTCTAAATGGCTGGCATATAAGAGCAAGGAAGCGTAACTATGTGCAACATCTTATAATGTTTTCTTTTACTCAACTGTAAATCAGCGCCCCAAGTTTGGTGTGTTGTATGTACCATTGTAATAAAGAAAAATGCTAATTAAAGAGTATAAAAAAAAAAAAATTACACAGGCTATCGCAGCAATATTTAGTTAAATTAGCCTTTCGCATGTTCAACCCAACCACTCGTTATCTAAAGCTGCAAAAATGGCTGAAATGACCTAAAATCAGTCGTAAACAGATCGATCGACATGATGTGTACTGGTGATTTTCATGATGACATTTGACTAAATGTTATGATTATTGCTTGTTTCACCATCAGTGACTGTATGTTGTTTTTAATGATGTGAAGCAATTTGAACTTTCTTTATGCTGAAATGTGCTATACACATATATAAACTTGACTTGCCTGCATTTATTCCATCTCCCTTCTCAATCACATTGGTTGAAGTTATTTTAAACGAGTTTGTTTCCTGCCAGCCTTTAAAGCCTTTAAAAGCACAGTTTTTAAGTATTTAGAAGAAATATGGTCTTGGCATGAGGAGACCAAAAGCTTCATAATACTCTGTTTTATACATTCAATACCAGTTTTGATGTGAATTCGTGGTCCTGTAGGAACGCCTCGTTCAGCCAGCTTTATCGATCTAGCTTTTTATGTGAGAAAGTTGAGGAATTTAGAGGTAGTCGTACATTATGCCGTCCACTTTGTGCCGTCCACTTTGTGCCGTGCCCATAGAATAACACCGCTACTTTAATTGACATTTTTGCTGCTCCTCAGACAACCACATTGGCCTGAATTTTCCAAGCAACTGGCATGGATTTGCCTGGTTTTCTCTCACATACCCAGCTTTCACAAAAACAGTTCATACATATTCAACTGGCAAAAGGTTGTGGATATTTTATGTAAAGTTGATCAAATCTCAGCTCCAGACCATACAGACTAAACAATAACTATTGTGCCATGGGAAAACGTCATCTAACAAACAAAATACAATGTAATGCGCAAATCGTACTATATGGACCGGTTTTCTTTTTCAGGATCCAGCAGTTAGTTGGGATAAGGGAAAAATATTGACAAACCAATCTGATCTTACAAAAAAATCTGTTTTATTTTTTAAGGTTACAGAACAAATTGCCACTTCAGACACAATTCCTCTCAATGTGCTCAAGGTTTTGGCAAAACCATTTCAGAAGGTTAATTTTAGGTAGATATTTCTAGGTCAGACAGCTAACTGGGTCTAAGCATCAACTTTATGTCCCAAAATGTCACCTCAGATAAATCATCTGGCTAAACTGTAAAAATAAAACAAAAAAAACAAGCAACAACCAAGGAGTGATTAAATCTCGTCCCTGTCATAAAATGGAAGATGCTAAAACACCAGGGGCACTATCTACATCAAAAGGCAACCAAAAACAAGTGCCTGTTCTGAATTATGTACCAAAAATGCCATTATGAAAACATTTGGTAAGACTTTATTTGACGGGTGAGAATAAGACCAATACGACTCTGTCATGAACGTGACATAACATTTGTTATGTCAGATGGAAAGTTGCTTTAAATGGAAAGTTGCTTTAAAAGTTGCATTGAAAGTCCACGAAAAGTGTCAACTTTGCGTTAAAGAGTGATTATTTACAAAATAATGCAACGTTGTCACTTTTAATGGACTTTCAATGCAACTTTTAAAGCAACTTTCCATTAAAAGTGTCATTATTTACCGAATGACACTTCATGACAAGTCATTAACATTCCTAAAGACTTCTTTATGTTCATGACAGGTGTTATGTCATGCTTATGACAGTGTCATGTCAGTCTTATGCATACCTCCTCAAATAAAGTGTTACCGAACATTTTTTTTTACAGTCAACTAAGGCTGTTTTGCTGCCTTTTTACTCCAAATTAATGGAATCATAGTCATAATCATAATCCTCAGGAAGATGGTGGAAGTCTAAACTGGGTTTTCCCATCGGACGACCATCCCAAATATTCATCATAACTGCTTTCCGTATAGAGAGGGAAAGCTATAAAATAACTTCCACCTTTCTTTGATTTCTTAAAAAAAACAACATTAAAACAAAGAATCAAAGTACATGAAGGTGGTTGATTTGTTTATACATGGAAAACGACTGAATTGCTCTGATTTTGATAAATTTGTTAAGTCAGAACAGACCCAATCAACATTCATAGTCTGGAAAATGAATTGACTTATCTCAAGTCTTTAGTAAACATTAAAGAGTTTTTGATAATTCTGTAAGGAATGAACCGAAAACAGCTTTCTTTTCCCTCACCTGTCTTTACACAAACATTTTTTTATAGTTTACCAGAACTGAATTCTGAAAAAAAAACAAATCTTACTTTTCTAAATTTTCCGAGACCTGTGTAGGATTCCTGTCAGTGCAGCAGATTTTTGCTTGTTGTCAATTGAGCCTGATGGTTCTCATAAATCCATGGATTATCTTGCTTCACAAAACATAATGAACCCCAAAATCAAAATTATATTTATTTTTCTGAGGAGTTGATATCAAATTCTGACCGGTACTGTAAGCCAAAAGAGCAGTTTTTGAGGAATAAGTATTTGCTATGATTTTGACTCTCATAAGTCAGCTATAAGAATTAGAATCTGCCAGCTGCACTGAATCTACTGGCAGATTTGAAAAGTGTCAACTATTTCCATTCAGAAGTTGCTAAAAAAATGTCCCAAATGTCTCTGGAGGAAACAGTACTGTAGTGAGAAGAAGCAAGCAAACTCTCTTTGCACTTTTACAGTAGAGAAGAAAATTATCTGACTGTCACCACGTCTTAAACAAGATGAAAACAGTGACATAGCTGGACTACAAGTCTGCAAAAAAGAGTTTATTTTAAGCTCTCAGCTAATATAAAGGGCTGCGGTTTGACTTTTAATGAGAACAAGCTTGAGGGGTCACAGTTCTCCAATTTTACTTTTTTTCTCTTCGGCTCTGTCTTAACTTCAGGAAAAAAATATATATATATTAAAATTCTCCACCCCCACAAGTTCGATCAAGTTCCATCTTAAGGACGTCATGGATCTTTGCTCTCACACTGCAATATTTTACTTGACTTGACTCTTAGATAATATGCAAAGTAAAAACTTCCCTCTTCCTAATCAATCCGGTGCTGCCGAAGGACTGGATTTAAACTGGTTCCATCTTATTACAGACAAAATACTTTAGGGCAGTGACAGGAGGATTAGAGCTCTCACTTGTCAGCTTCTTTTTTAGTTATCATGTTGGGGTCTTTACTGGAATAAGTTAAATTTTTTTGTTCACGAGACAAACATTGTCTAAATTTAAGCCTGACTAGAGTAGAAAATTGACTCTTCGTCTTTCAGGTGGCTGCTGCAGTGGGAAATACTGACCATATTTAATCTTTGTCTTTACCTCTTTAATGCTCCCTGTACTTTTATTCAAGCTGTGTAAAATAGACAATGGCACATTGAGAGACTGGTTTAGATGGATGTTTCTCGTATTGTAATAATTAAATTACATGGAATTATGTATATTTTTGGAGGGGTCATTCTCTGGTGTTGCTTAGCAATGGAACTGGTTAAGCAGGAAAAAAAAGGGCTAGTCTACAGAGTCTTCAGCTATTATCTTCTCTCCAGTTCCCAAGACAAAAATGTTCCGTTTGCGTTCAAGGTTTTAGATGCATCCATCCTGCGTGACCATTAGCTTTCCTTTAATTACAATGCCGACCTGAGCAGTCCCATGGCCCTTTAAATGTCTCTTTTCACTTTGCCTACAGTGCTTGTACTATATATACATGCCATAATTACCGTCATTAACTTTATGTTCTCCTGGCAGCTCCTTCTGACCCGTTGCTTGGGATTTTTTAGGTTGTCTCGCTCTGATGAAAAAGGTACTCAAAAACAGTCCTGGTTGGGATCTTTTGATGGACCCTGAACTAAAAGTGGAGCTTTATTGTAGGACCGGCGGAGTAATGCTTTCATTACTCATGTAAAGCACTTTGAATTGCCTTGTTGCTGAAAATGTGCTATATAAATGAAATTATCTTACCTTACCTTTCATCCCAATTCAAGAGATTTGATCTGGTGAAGTTATTTTTCTGCGTTCATGTTCTGAGATGTAGATTCAAAGCAAACAGAGCTCTGTTGATCGTTCTTCGCTCTTCAGTCTGAATGGAGCAGACACGCAGACCTCCAAACTCCATCTTGTCAAAAACAATGGGTGGGTTGGGTTTCTGGCGACTGAGCAGCGCCGTCCAGCACACAAACCTGGGTCCATAAGCATCAGGATGAGCCAGTTTTGTTGGGAAGAACTTGACTAGCCCAACTTTAACACAATATAACTCCATTGGGATGAATCAGAGTGGAGACTATGAGCCAGGTCTTCTCGTCCAACATCAGTGTCTTACCTCACAAATGGCTTTCAGGAGTTTATAGTCTAATCTTTCCATTAACAGACTCCAAAACATTGTTTCCAGAACGGTTGAAGCTGCTGTAGCTGCAAATGTTGAATTGACATCATATTAAACCTCATGCTATAAGAATGGGAATACACTCATGTCCATAATGTGTGCATGTAAAGGCATTATAAGGGCTACAAAGGGTTACAAATGCAATCTGGTGCACTTCATATTTGTTTCATCAATATAGATTATCTCATAGGTTTGTATGTTCTATTTTAGTGGCAGACGCCAGCACACAATCCCTTTTTGCTGCTCATTTATGTTAGGTGATATTCAATTCCACACAATCTTGTACAAAGCAAGACAGCATGCATATTTTACAATAATAGTTTTCTCTTTACATCTCCCTTTGTTATGAGCTCTAATTTAATCTCACTCATCTCGCTCCCACGAGCGTTTACCAAAGAGTTGCCCATGTGTGACATCTCCCGTTGCCCATGACGTTTTATCATCCAACGCTCATTTCACCCGTCCCTCCGCCTGTTCAATTCTAGACGGGAGGCTAAATTAGCGCGTAATTATAGGCTTCGACTCTTGGCTCCGTGGCACTAATGGATCAGAGCATCTCTATATACCTCGGTAATAGCACAGCAGAATCCAAATGAGGCGGCTCGGGTTCCCAGAAGCTAACTCGATTGCCTGTGCACACACCTTGCACGGGGCTTGCACCATCCGAGGCCGCAATTGGCACAAATGAGACACACCAAAGATTACATGGCTGATAGCTGTGACATTTCCAATGAGTGTCACTGTTATTGCAACAGCAGCTGCTGTTGTTGCAGCCGCTTAATGTTGTCATGTTTGCATGCTAAGCGAAGCGGCGCGGTATCGAACGGCTTCGGATAATGAACTAGTTACATCATGATGAATTTAAGTTCCTTTTCTTTTTTGGGGGGGAGTTGGGGGTGGGTGATCTGTGGAGTTGATTTCATGTTTGGGTCATTAGCTTCAGGGTACATTTTCATAAACAACACCAGATACGTGCACACAAACAGCCTCTGCTCATTATCTCCACGAGAGTTGTCCCCATTTCTATACTGGCAGCAGGGAGGAGGAGGAGGTCTGTGGCGTCCCTCCTGGAAAAGCGCAGCAGTACGGAGGCCCGATCGTGACCCACATTCATTTTCTCATTGTTTCAGAGGTATAAAGCTGAGGCACGCCGCTCCGGGTGCGCCGCAGGTAGACGGGAACATTTCCTGCTCCTCCATATGCGCCATATGCGTCGTCTCTTGCTGGAACTGTGGTATCACAGCTGCAGAAGATAGAGCATTTGAATATGGTTTTGTCTAGAGCTGGCGAGTGTAAGAGGAATAATGTAATGAAGGGGAGGGAGGGAAAAAAAACTACAGGTTTATGACAGAAAAGAGAGATAGGAAAGGGAAGTAACTAAATAAATAGGCATCTGTGGGCTAAGTACCGAGGGGTGATGTCGGGATGAGCTAAATTAATGAAAAACTGAGCGGAAGCTTGAGGTGTCTCGTTGAGAACGCCGTTATTGTCATGAACCTCGGGATGTTTTGTTTTTCTCCTCATTCTGTGTCGTTTCTCTGGGCTGATTGTTTTTCCCCTGCGACGGCGCCAAGCCTGCTGTTCACTCACCTGTTTCCAATCACCTAATCAAGCCACCGCTCAGAAAGACCAGCAGGACCGTTTTATGTTGCTGGAATTTCCAACTTGCTTGAGACAATCTAATCTAGACGTCTTCTGCGCTTCTTGTGCCACGGAATAATCCCGGTGGAGTTGACCTCGGGTCTTTCTCGAAGCCTTCTGGAGAGAGCCTTAAGTTGCTTCCTGGAGAAAGTGTTGATGTCTTAAACTTGGTTCACATTTTGACGTAACAGAAAACGTCAAAGCACATTTTGTTTTAACTAGTCAAAAAGCTGAGTGCAGTCGTTGGCTGCATTCCCATTACAAATGTGCGCAAAGCTTTGTAGGTATTGCATTAATGTCGAAAACACACTACTTTGCAATTGTGATGTTTCTATTGAATGAGAAACGCAATTAATTCATGATTAAGTTTGTGAGTCAGTAAAAAAAAAAAAAAAAAAAACATGCCATCCTGTTGTCCTCCTACGTCTTTTTTGCCTGTAGCAACATCCGGTGGTTGATCATGTGACTTGGTGTGATTTGAAAGGTAAGTGTTTCCGTTGCAGTTTTGCGATATACACTAATTTCAAAACCACAGAAAAGCCACATCATCCTAGCGCAAAAACATTTTACTGAAAAAAGTCGTTTGTTTTTTTATTCTAAATTGCCATATTTTTGTCAGGAACATTTTGTAATTCCAATTTGCACAATTTTAAGGTCAATGGAAATGTAACCAGTTTATCTTTCGGTTTGGGGTAGCAGCATCAGAGCCAGGGACTCAAAAAAGCTTAAGGTGAATTTAAAAAAATTGTTTTTTTTTTTAATGCCCTGGGCACTATTACTGAACACCTGGAAGTTATTGTGCAAAGAAGAACTCTTCAGAAAATCAAGAAAACTATATACATCCCTGTTGTACAACCACACCATGTCCTCAGTCAGAGCCTTCCATAGAGTCGTTGTAATATAGATAGCTACATGAAGTCATCCCTGCCCAAAGTCATCGCCCTCAACAATAATTCAGATTATTTCCTTGTCCGTTTCTTCAAAACATTCTACATAATTCCGCAATAAAACATGCTTTGCCTTAAATGTTTCCTCCAAAATCTCAGTGCATAAGGAATAACTGTATTGTTTCTTGTTTGAATAAATAAAGTTGTAATAAATTTCCACTCTCTGTCTCCAAACAGTCGAATCCCAGGAGTCACCAAAATTGCTACTACATCAAAAAAGAATTATCGTTTCCCGCAGCTATTTTTTATTTTTTTACAGTCAAAGAGAAATTGACGAAAACGAAACAGCTTGCATGTGTTGGCGAAGAAACAATAAGAGATGGGACCAGCAAAGAGAAAACGGGGAACGTGGTGAAACATTGAGAAATTACCGCCAGTCTTCTCAGCATCACCACCAATTTCTTAAGTCAATTAAAACTAACTTTTCTGTTTTTGTACAGTCTACCAAAAACACATGCATAAAGTGACAGGCAGTGGCAACGAAAAAAAGAATTAAAAATGCAGCTTTATTGTTAATCGTGTCGCTTTGTGGCTGTCATCCATGGGCTAACCACACTGGAGCCGTAGATCTTAGTCCAGCTGTTTGCAACTAGAGCAGCTTCTGATGAAATATTTAATAGTTTTTTTTTTCTTTCTTTTTTTTCCTTCTCTGCTCATCGTCGCTCTTCCATGATCTCATCTATTTTTCTCTGAAATACAAATAACAAAAGAATAGTCAAGTGCTGACTTCTAAGGTAGACAGATCTATGGAGCCAATCAAAAAGTATTCATATCGCTTCCACATTTCTGACATTTCCACCACAAACTGCGTATCTCATGTTTGAAGATATTTTTATCTGATACAACAGAATATCTGTTCCTGCCCCTGCTGAAGAAAAGCGTGCCCACTGCATGATGCTGCCACCACCACCATTTTCACAATAATCAGTGTTTTGTTCATTTTTCACGTTTTTTTTTTTTTTTTTTTTGCCCGTTTCGGGGATTGTAGTAAATTACAAATGGGATATAATGTGACTTTCTTTCGACGTTTAGCTTCTGCTGCTTCGGCTTGGTTATGTCTTGGTTGTGCCAGTCTGTGTCCGATGACAGGATGTGAGCTGCTCAAGCCAGAGGGATGTTTTTTTTTATAACCTGCGCCTGCTTTAAACTCCTCCTCAGATTTATCCCTGACCCATTTGCTTTGTCCATTAATCTTCAAGACGCTGTTTGTTTCGTATCGTCTGCCAACGAACCTCCGAGGTCTTCGCAGAATACCTGGGGAATTAAATTACACTGTGATTGACTCTGTTTACTGCTGGGAAATTTCTAGCACTGTAACTCATTTGATGTTTTAAAAAATTTGAACATTGAAAATATATGCAGCTAAGTGTTACGTTTGTAAGAAAGAAAAATGATGTGTTGATCTTTCCACTTGTGTTTTTGTCTTGTAAAAAACAAAAATCTCATTAAAAATGTTGACATTTATGACTATAATGTTAGAAGTCTTGTAAAAGTGCACAGGGTAGGAGCGGTGGAGTATTGTTTTGGGATGACTATGTTCTTTAATAAACTGAGCACATACGCCGAGGTCAGCAAAAACAATGAAGAGATTGAGATGGAGGGCGAGGAGGGGGAAAATGGTTGAAATTGAAATGAACCAACAGGAGAAAAACGCTGTAGTAGAAGTGTTTCACAAACGCACAGAGTCATTATGCACTGCCGAAATGATTCCAGCTCCTACTGCTCTCTCCACGGCTCTCTGCAGAAGACTGAACTTTCCTCTTCATCAACATAAAACAGCAAGAGATGCAAACACAATGACACACTCGGCGAAATTCCAGGCAAACCCAAAACGGTTTCCATGAGGTTCACTTGAACATATATGACTCATATTTTAAATGGAAGTAATAATACGAAGCAAAGATGTTTGGATGGGTTGAATAGGCGAAATGTAGACCAGGTCAAAAGGTTTTACTGGGATGTGCTTAGAGACGGAGAACAGAGATGAATGGAAAAAGGGAAGAATTCAATTAGATAATAGCAATCGTGTTTCCTAAAAGGTTTCCATTTTTATTGCTAACAATTTTGACTGAACACATGTCTCATTCAGAAACACACACACACACATTACTGAGAGATAACATGCACCTTTCCATTGACAAAATAAAAGAAGAAAAAAATTAAACAGGCTTTTTCATCACTTGAAGCAACACAAGAGCCCAGACTGCGACAAACTGCTTTTCATTTAAGTTTTTTGGGATGAGAATATTTTTTGCATCCCAATGTAGACACAAGGGGGTGGGGGGAATCTTTGCTGTGCTGTTCAAAAATAATCATACTCTTTGAATGTTTTCACTTTTTGGACTTTTTAACTAAAAATAGCTTTAAGCATTTTACCTGAAAGACCAAAACATAGCAGTCGATCAATTTAAAACAGAAAAAAAAGAATTAAATTGCATATACATTCAGCCCCTGTCTGCTGATACGCTCTTATAAAATATTATCCCAAGATTTGAACCTCTCAGTGAGCGCTGCTGAGTCAGGCTCAGTTGTCGCATATTTTACACATCTGACCTTCTCGAGAAAAAAACGACTGAATTCAAACTGTGAGATTGTACACGAGTCCTGTATCACTTTCTTTCCACTCAACAACATTTTGCTACCATTTATTTCTTTATGGTACATATAATTTTGTGAGGGCAACAGTAAAATAAAGTTAAAAAAAATTGAAGGGATATGAATGCTTTGCATAAAATGAACAACTTTGTGCATTTAAAAATGTAGCTTTAGAATAAACCTGGGTGTGTTTTTATTGACCTCAAGAAGTCCAATTCTGCCACTTTACCAAAAATAAATAAAAATAAAAAGTTACTTTGGTGGAATTAGACTTGGATAAAGTGAAAACTGTGATCACTTTGACAAGCTGGTGACAAGTTATTTTTCTGTCAAGCTTAATTTAGCACTTTTCAGTTTTCATATCTTTCATCTTCAGCGTTCAGTGTATTTGTGTCCGTTTTTTTTTTTTTTTCTTTTTCTCCCCTTCGGATCACACAACAATCTATTTAATGTTAAAGAATACAAATGTTACTGTTTTGCATGCTTTTAATTAGCCCACCAGTTAAAAGCAAATCCTGACACCAGCCATACATGACCTGTTCTGCCTCTTAGCTTCAGCTCTGGGTTCCCTCTTGCTTTTTTGGGTGGCTGATTTTTCTCGGTGGATGTGTTTGCACTTCTAAAACTAAATTACCCCAATATGCACAAACTGTCGGGTATCCAGCTGGGACCGAAATGTGCTTCCTGCAAGCGTTGTCTTCGAGCAACCCGCACAAAAGGCTCAGCATATGGCCCGTGTCCAGACACACCGGCATCCTTTCAGTATAAATGAATAGTCCATTAGTTCAGTTCACCTCGCTCACCTTCCGTATGCTGCTGCCATCAAAAAAAAAAAATCCTTTCGCAACAAATCCCACTTCACCCGGGGTGTGTGGGCTTCAAGGCATGCCAAGAAACTGCAAGCCTCTTTTAGCTAGGCAGTGCTTTACCTTTAACTCCCCGAAGATGAACATCACATCCAAGCGAGCCACACAACTGAGGGAAAGTACTGCACTCGAAAAAAACATGCAAGAAATGCCAAAAGGTGATTTGTTTCTAGTTTTTCTGTTTGTTTTTTTTTTGTTATTATTTTTAATCTGTTGACCCTTACAGCACATCTCATTTGAAAATCCCATTATGCCTCAACCAAATTTCTGGCAGTATTCCCATTACGTTCACAGTTATTAAAGCTCAAACCCAAAGCAACACAAACATGGAGTAAAGCTTGTTTAAAAAAAATAAAAAATCTGTTTCATTAAAATTCTGTCTGTCAACCGCGCTAATGAAAAATTCAAA
The DNA here is from genome assembly GCF_904066995.2 of Poecilia reticulata. Taxonomy (NCBI): domain Eukaryota; kingdom Metazoa; phylum Chordata; class Actinopteri; order Cyprinodontiformes; family Poeciliidae; genus Poecilia; species Poecilia reticulata. The sequence continues at coordinate 8,403,954 of NC_088841.1, forward strand.
GGAGATATAAAAAGATAAAGAAAGAAGAATAAACGCTCAGAATTAAATCGAAAACCCAAATCAAATCCTTAATTTCTCCTCCAGCAAACCCTCGGTTCATACTGATGCAGCTTCAGCTGTGGCTGTAAAAGAAGTGAAGTTTCAAAGTTTCATTAAAGGGAGATTTTAGGGCTGTCAAACTGTTTTCGACTGCTTGAGATGAGAACATCATTACTGTATAACAACGTCAATATTCAAAACATCCCAAGAACTATTAGGAACCGTGTATATTAGAAGTATAAAACAAAAATACTTATGGATATTTAAATCAATAAATGACTCAAGATCTGTTATGTTTATGTGCAATCTATTTGCTCGCTTATGTAGATATATAGAGCTCTGTAAAAAACGAAGAGCCCACTGCACTGAATCCCACTGAAAACATTGTGGTTATTTCACCAAATATTGATTTCTGAACTCTTCCTGAGTTAAAACGTTAGTATTGTTGTTTCTAAATGAATGTGAACTTGTTTTCTTTGCATTATTTGAAGTCTGAAACCATTGCATCTTTTTTGTTATTTTGACCATTTCTCATTTTCTGCAAATAAATACAAAAGTTTTGCTTGGAACGTTGGAGACATGTTAGTAGTTCATAAAATAAAAGAGCAATGTTAATTTTACTCAAATAAATTTCTATAAAGAGTAAAATCAGAGAAACAGATCATCTTCAGTGGTCTTTTAATTTTTTTCCAGAGATGTATTTGCTGTGGCTCCCGGTTTTTGCCTCTGGACCTTGGCTGGGTTTAGCCAAAAGAAACGACAGGAAGCTCCCTCTATATGGAGCAATCAAACAACAAAGAGAAACATCACTGTAAGTATAGCCAACGCATTACAAAACCTTTTCCTCTCACTTCAAACTGTCGCTGCACTTTCTTGTTTAGTTGCACCGGAATGACAAACTAGCTTCGTCTCTGACGACAAAAAAGTGTCCAGGGTTAAAGCCCACCAGCTTCTCGGCTGTTGCTTTCATAACATAGACGGCTGTACATCTGTAGCTCTTCTGTTTACTCCTGGACAGGAAGTCGCTTCAGGACAGCTCGCCGATTTGCACCCAAATAGTGCCTTGTGTACATGATTCGCACTTGTTTCTTTGTTTGGTTTGCTGTCAGAGCTGAAATGAACACACACCATGCTCGCTGTGCTGTTTCACACTGTGCCTCCCCTTCCAGGCAGGCTTGTCTGTTTTACAGGTTTACATGAATTTGCATTTTCCGGTGAATCACACCTTCCCTTTGTCTAGAGTCTAAACGAAACTGTCTAGAGCCATTATGTAAGTTTACATGCACTCAAAATGTCTGGGAATACTGGGTACTTAATGGACTTATGTGAACATTTCTTTAACATGAACTTTCAACAAACATAGTGATAATTAAATAGTATATTTAAAAGATATATATGAATATTTATAGTACTTTGGGTTAATCTAGACCGTACCGTGGAAAAAAGTATTTGCCCTTAAAATTCAGAACAAGGAAACAGAAATCATTCAGTGATCAAAATATATCAATACTCACATTAATGAGTTTCTAAGTTCCTGACTGTATAGGTCTGATGTAAAGCTTGACCTTCAAGTCAAAGGATGAAACATGTGCAGAACACTCTGTGGATCAGCTGTAGCATAAAAGCGGAAGGAATCAAAATCAGAGGCTTGCGCTGACGGCGTCAAGCTGAGATTGTGATGTTGAGCAAATCTCACGTTGCTGTTGAGGTCGTGACCCCGCTGATGGGCTTTTATGAATCCCATCTTGCTGAAGTGCTGCAAATGTTTAGCCCAAATACCCAACTGAGCTTTTACCCAACCATTTGTAAATTAAATATTTAGATTTCTCTTAAACCGTAAATCCGATACACCGATCGAGAACATATGACGGCCAAAGCTCACAATGTCACATTGTCGGATGTTTGCTAAAGTGATGTTTTATTTTGTGATTCTAGCACTAAAGTAATCCTTTTAATGCCTATTCACATATTAGTCTGTCTTTTTCTCAGAAAAGCAGAAAAAAAACCAACATGTATACATTTTCTGGTATTGTACAGCTTGATTCAACAAAACGTCATATTGTGACTCACGTTGCTGCTGTGAAGTTAAAAATCCCCAAAACAGCCTGATTATATGTTGAACAAGTGAGACTTTTAGACGCCTCCATTCACAGAAGCCCAATTTTACATAATCACTTCATGCTGTTCCATCTACAGCAGCATGTTGACGGAGTTGTTAGGTGAAATGGGTCAGTAGAGTACATCAGAGTAAAAGTGACCATCAAAGCCATAAGAGTGATTATAAAATCTGTCTGAATGTTGCAGGAATTTGAGTTTGTTCAGGAAAGTAAGGCTGGGCTCGCTATCTAGTGCTTTAAAACTCCTCAGTCGAGTGCTGGTCTGTTAGATCTCCAATATAGTCCTACTGTTGTCTTCCTACTCCCCACCAAGCAAACTGCTGCTTAAATTATTTTGCTTTTTGAGACCCCACACTTGACCTTCTTTTTTCTTCATTTGCAAATATCCATTAATTCTCATGTGGCAACGTTCATCTATAGTCTCACCTCATTTTCTTTCTTTGGTCCTTTTTTTTTTACATGCTGTTTCAGATATGGATATCAGCTTCACTATTGTGAGCTACAACCTCAGATACAGTTAGAAATACAGTCGTAACAGTCGAGACTTATGCTGCTACAGTGAATTTCCTTGAAGTGTAGTCAAAACATTGGGATTCAAACTTTATAAGACGCCTTGTTGTTTTCTGTGGTGCCACTCCTTAACATTTTGAACTTCCAGGTTCCTAAAATATCTGTATAAAATATGGATCAGTTCTTGTTTTTAGCAGCACATCCTATAAAGGCTTCATCAGACAGAGGTCTAAAAAGAGAGAGAGAGAAGTTTTGTTACAAAGCAGCAAACAGGGACAGAACTGACCAGCACATTTTGTTCCGAGTCTGCTCTGATTTGTTTTCATTATACTCAGCATTTACATATTCACTCTCAGACTTTGTGTATATCATTGGATTTTGGCGCCTATGATCAAATTTATCCCTTGCTGTTTGAGGTACAGATCCTAATGCTTGCCCATGTTTCCAGTTTTTTGGATGGTCACTCAACAGGTATCACTTTAATAGAATAATACATGTTGTTATACTCTCCAGAGGCTTTTTTTTCCCCCACCATCTCATCAGAGTTTTTTTTTTTTTTGTTTTGGAGCATTTGCCGGTGTTATACTGGGATGTCACTGATCTAAAAAGGCATTCTGGGCAATGCCTTCCTCTCTAAATTCACCAGTTGACTTCCTGCATTGTGTCTGCTGTGATGTTATTGAACTCCGGTTTGGGTTCATAGAAAAAAAAAAAACATGGTGGAGTGAAAATGGACACACACAAAAAAGCAAATGTTGCCATTTAATGTCAGGCTGATAAAGACCTTTACTGCCCCCAGCTGGAGACAGACTAATCAGCTCCAATCAAACACCAACCTGGAGAAAAGGGGGGAAAAAAATATGATAGACTTTTACAATTCTCAGTAATTCTTGTCAACTCTTGTTATTGTGTATTACTTTGAATCACCCAGACCTTCTAGTATCAAAGACACAAGTGCAAAGTGTTTCTCTGAGCAAACGTTGCACTGCCAACACAGTGTTTTCATGCATTGACAGGCTGGCTGAGAAATCAAATCATTTCCCACCGTGAAAATGTTTCTCACTCCCAAGCTGCAAAAAGTAGGACTCAAAAAAAAAAAGTAGGAACATTACACAATGTCTAAAAACCTTTAGGCACTACAGTGTTGTCTCCTAGCAACCAACTAAAGGGGTTGGCATTGCAGAGGGAGGTGACATTATCCCAAACTATCCAGCGATTCCATTTACAATGGAGTTTCTGTGCAATGCTTTGGACTGTGTTTTTTCTCATATTGGAACTGGGTTACAAAGCAAAACTAGGGACATGAAAATCTCCATTTTCGGTGTTTAGCCTAGAGAAACAGCTACCTTGATTGTACGCCGTATTCATTGATTGCGAGCTGCAGCGAATCTGATTGTGGCATTCATGCTTCTGCTGCACTGGAGCAGTCATTTTCTCATGTCTCTTTCCTCGTGTGCAGAACTACAGCTGGATAAATGCGGAAACGATGCGAGGCAGTGAAGCTCGGGTCCATCTTCGTGTGGAAGTCTGGTTCAACTCGACCCGCTTCCTGAGTTCCAACAGCATGTGACATCTTGTCACATGATGGATCACTGTCTGATCCAGGGATCAATCCACAACCTTCTCTTTGGGTTCAGACAAGGTTCTTTGTAGAGATGATCGCTAGTGGGAAAACTAGATAGTAAATGGCACACTGCCAAAAACCCTCCTTTAAAATTCTGTCTAGGTTTACAAAGATCACCGAGGGTGCCAGGCATCATTTTTATCAGAATCTAAAATGTAAAAGAGTACTTTTGGTAACACTTTATTTGAAGGGGTGTGCATAGGACTGACATGACACTGTCATAAACGTGACATAACACCTGTCATGAACATAAAGAAGTCTTTATGAACATTTATGACTGTTGTCATGAAGTGTCATTCGGTAAATAATGACACTTCTAATGCAAAGTTGCTCTAAAAGTTGCATTAAAAGTCCATTAAAAGTGCCAACTTTCACTTCCGGTTATGGCGGCCAGGTGAAAGGACGTGCTTTCACCACTCTGCTGTTCTTGCCAAAGAGTTTACCTAAAATACCTTCCTTTCAAAACAAACAAAACGGCCTGTGTGCGCTGGTGATCGGAATAATGCCTAAAGCAGCAAAAGCATCCCAAGAAGTAAGTGAAAAAGTAAAACAACATTAACTGACGGATTATCATCTTCGAGGTGAAATGCTGAAAGCTAATGCTAGCTCATGCTCAGCTTCAATGGCCGCCGCAGACAGAGGAGAGGACCCGAAGTCTCAAAGCAGCAAGGTGGATGAAATATTGTCTGTGGTTAATTCAATCCAAAAGGACTTCTCTTCTAGATTTGACGAAGTTTTAGACTCCATCGACAGTGTACGCAAAGTGATAAATGACTGTGCTCAGCGAATTACAGAAGCCGAAACACGTATTTCTGATGCGGAGAATGAGATAGAAACGCTACGAGCTAAGGTGGAAACGCTAGAGGCCAGGAAGAAAGACCTGGAAGATAAAGTTTTGGATCTGGAGTCCAGGTCGAGACAAAACAATCTGAGGCTGGTCAACCTGCCGGAGGGAGCTGAAGGACAAAATCCATGTGAGTTCCTGGAAAAGTGGCTGCCGGAGACCCTCGGTGTTGGAGCGGTGACCGTGGAAAGAGCGCATCGTAATGGACCCCGGAGGGACAGCACCGCAACGCCACGCACTTTAACAATGAGATTTCTCAGCTACAAGGATAAACAGCTTATTGCTCTCGCATCAAGGGCTAATACTAACATTCGCTACCAGAATCAGCAAGTCCGGTTCCACCCAGACACCGCGGCGGGTCTGCTCCAGCCAGTGGCGCAACTACACTTTATTCAGATGGATGCGAAACAGATCAAGAGTAAGCGTGCACATGCCGGTTTATGTTCATATTAAGTTCAAACCCGTGTGCAAACATGTGGAAGGTTAAATTGTTATATATAGTGAACAGTAGCGGTGGTAAAAACTTTTGTTTTGGTTATTGAGTGGTTAGACTGCTCCTCACTGCGTGTGGGTCGGTCACACGCGATAATGGGAGATGTATGGAGGGGGGAGGGAGACCCTTGGAGGTCGGTTGTGACGTGGGAGTTCAGGTTTAAGGGATATGTTGTAAGTTTTGTGCTTCTCAGATGTTCATGTTCTTATGGGGTAAACTTTGTGGGTTTTTTTTTCTCCATCTGGTAATTTGGTTAGTCTTACATGTCGAAAGCTTTAAATCTTAAAATGATTACATGGAACTGCAGGAGCCTGCAACGCTTAAAGAAGGTCAAACAAGTCATTAATAGACTACATGATTTGGATTCCAGAATAGTATTTCTACAGCAGACGCATCTTATGGAAGAGGATGAGGGGCGGGTCAGGAGGAGGGGTAGTGTATTCGCAAGGAGGCTTCAGCGTAGTTTCATTCACGACATGTATTGCACTGACTATTATTTTATTATTAATGTTACTATCATTATTGTAGATGTTTTGAATCGGCGCACCGATTATGTTTTCCTGTACACTTCAGCGCGCCTTACGCTCCTTCACCTCGCGCACATAACGAGGTAAATGTAGGCGAGCGTATCTACGCTCCTTCGTGGGGGGCGCCGATTTATGTTTTCGCATCCACCTGAATAATGTGTAGTTGCGCCCCTGCCCATGGCACTTAAACAATATTATTTTACCTTTTATCTGGAAATAGTGTCTGTTTATTTTTGCCATACAGTCCTCTGTATTAATTATTGCTCGAAAGTTCTTGCCATACCTGTTTATTCCTCCGTATTTACTTTAGTTTCTTAGTTTATTCTTGCATTTTGTTTTTCATTCATTTCCATTTAGTTTCATTTGATTAGTATTATCCTCTCTCGGTTTATTGCTATGTTCACTTTAGTTTCTTTCCTGTTGCTAGATTTATTTTATTGTTTATTGATCATCAGTAATATTCATTCATCACCTGCTGCGCCGCTTAATCGTCATGTTTTTCACATCATGTGTTGATTTTTCACGGTTCAGCGTCGGATTCTCTGTTTTTATGCCATAATTCACATCTAGTTTGTCGCTACGTTTTGCCCGCTTCTCACGTTTCAGAATTTTGCGCAATGTGCGCGGCTTTTTTTTTTTTTTTTTTTTTAACTCCCTAAGATGCAGGGCGGTCGGGAAACATATCTTTGGTGAAAAGGCAGACCGACATAAAACTTTTAAAACAACGGAAACAATTACGGCATTCTGATTATTGAAATTTAAAAGTGCTGTGGTACCGTTGTTCCATCAAACCCGTTTCACGTCGGACCACTTACAGCTCCGGTGTTAACGCTATAAAATGAACGCTCTCTATTGTGGTATCACCCATGGACGGATTTCTTTATTTAAATGGGTTCATTTTTCAGAGGGATACAAAGTGAAGGTATCGTGATTTTAGTAATTAAGAGCGATTTTCTGTTGTTCTTCCATGGTCCGCTTAACGGAATAACTATATTACATCACAGAGCAAAGAGGACAGGTGTAAGCTTAAGCTCTGTCACGATGGCTGCTCCATGAAGAATCATCGTTGCCGCATATTTTGCTTACTGTAAAACCGAGGTGGATTAGTTAAAGTCAAAGATAAGGAAGAGAAAGGGAAGGGTAGATATTTGATAGTTCAGGGCTCCTTACTATTGGAAAAAATTAACCTGGTTAATGTCTACTGTCCTAACACAAATGACTCAGGGTTTTTTCAGGACTTGCTTCTCTTACTTTCATCGTTACAGGGGCGCTTTGTGATTGCAGGGGATTTTAATTGCACCCTTATTCCAGAAATGGATAGATCCACTGGGTCAGATCTGACACATAGTAATTGTAGAACAACTATACAGATGTTTATGAAAGTTCTTAGACTGGTAGACATCTTTAGGGAACTTCATCAACAAACTAGAGCCTATTCATGCTATTCAGCAACATTTCAGACCTATTCCCGAATAGATTATTTTTTTAATTTCATCAGAACTAGTATCCAAAATTCAAAACCGTATGTATGATAGCATAGTGATCTCAGATCACGCACCATGCTGTCTGAACTATTGTGACGAGAATCTCACCAGAGACCCCCCTAGATGGCGCTTTCAGCATAAATGGCTGCAAGATGAGGATTTTGTTAAATGTGTTGGGCAACAAATTGATGAGTTCTTTCAGTTGAACACAAATCAAACAACAGCATGCACCAGATGGGATGCCTTTAAAGCATTTATTAGAGGTCATATTATTAGCTATACAGGCAAGAAGTCAAAGGAAGCCAAGACTAAAAGGCAGTTCCTAGAAAATAAAATAAAGGACATTCAAGAGAGGGTTTTTCAAACAAATGATACTGAGTTGAAAAAAACAACTGCTGATCCTCAGAGCAGAATACGACAAAATGTCGAGTTTCAGAGCTGCATCCAGTCTCTTAAGATTGAAACAAAACTTTTACGAACAGGGGGACAAAGCTGAAAAACTTCTAGCTTGGCAGATTAAAAAGCTTGAAGGAACAACATCGATCACATCAATTGAAACACAGAATAAAACTTTAATAGATCCAAGAGGTATCAATAATGCTTTTAAAGAGTATTATCAGAAACTATATGATACTCAAGGAAATTTAGACCAAGTGGAAATGGATAGGTTTTTGAATGGGCTACATATCCCTGTCATTGCAGATGACTGTAGAGTAGACTTAAATACAGAAATAAATAAAGAGGAATTAGGACAGACCATTTATGGAATGAGATCTGGTAAACAAGCAGGACCTGATGGTAAGGATAAATTGCTCTCTCCCCTTCTAGATATGTTTATGGAGTCATTTAAAAAAGGCACCCTGCCTCCCTCTTTGAATCAGGCTCTTAATTATTCTGCTACCAAAGCCGGGAAAGCCCCCAAATAAGTGTGAAAACCTGAGACCCATTAGTTTACTCAACTCAGATCTCAAAATCATCTGTAAACTACTGGCAATACGGTTGCAAAGAATTCTACCAGGCATAATAAATAAGGATCAAAATGGGTTTATAGTTGGGAGGCAAGGATATCACAATATTCGAAGGGTCCTGAATTTTATTTGGTCTAAAAAGAACGCTGATGATGAAGCTCTTCTTTCATTGGACGCGGAGAAGGCTTTTGATAGGGTCGAATGGCCCTATCTTTTTAACATATTGGAAAGGTTAAATTGTGGAAGTAACTTTATTAAATGGGTTAAAATATTATATAATAATCCAACTGCAGAAATGGTATCAAACAAAATATTTTCAAGGGCGATTCAAATTAGGAAAGGTTGTCGTCAGGGATGTCCTCTCTCTCCCTTACTATTTACACTGGCAATTGAGCCGTTGGCATCAGCTATTCGCCTCCATCCACGAATCTCCGGGATAACAATGGGCCCCACAGAGCACAAAATCTCTCTATTCGCTGACGATGTAATTTTATTTCTATCAGATCTGAAAAAGTCAATTCTAGTGGTGATGGAAGTGATCCAGGAATTTGGGAGAATCTCAGGTTACAAAGTAAATAGCACAAAATCTTCTATTCTGGTATTAAATGTAGATGAAAGGACTAATCCCATCAGAGAAGTTAAGCAATTTAAAGTAGTGGAACATTTTGAATATTTGGGTGTTCAGATTTTCCCAGCACTACAGCAGGTGGTCAAATCCAATTACGGACGCCTAATGAAAACAATAGCTGCCTCAATTAGCAACTGGACATCCCTGCCTATATCCATGTTGGGAAGAGTTAATGTCCTGAAAATGAGTATACTACCAAAGCTATTATACCTCTTTCAAAGCATCCCCCTGCCGCCTCCTCCTGAATTATTCACTTGGCTGGAAAAAACTACTTTAGGCTTTCTGTGGAACAATGAAAGGTCTAGGTTTAGGTCTCTCTTTGCTTTATTTACCATTTGATAGAGGGGGGTTAAAATGCCCCAACTTCAAACTTTACTATTGGGCCACACAACTAAGAACTATCATGTTCTATTTTGCCGAAAAAGATAATCCTCACTGGGTAGAAATGGAGTCCCATAACTTAAGTTTGGCTCTTCCATTATTCATATACTCTGACACTTTAAAGAAGTTACAGAAACATGCTACAAATCCCATTCTGAAAAACATGATTAAAATCTGGCAGGATGTTAGAAAATACCTCGCGGAGCCAAACAGCATGTCCTAGTTTAGTCCAATATGGGGTAATCAGTTGTTTGCTCCAGGTAGGGCAGATGGAACATTTAAACTTTGGGCATCGCAAGGCTTAAAAAGTATTGGCGACCTTTACTCATCAAATTCTGATGTATTTTTGTCATTCGGAGAGCTACAAACCAAATTCAAGCTAGATAAAAAGCAATATTTTAAATTCCTTCAGCTGAGAAGCTTTGTTAAAGCAAATTACAGTAATCTTAACAAGCCTCCCCTTACATTGCTTAAAAAATTAATGACTCGGAATGAATCAAGAAAGGGCATAATTTCAGACTTTTACAATGTGTTGATCTCTAACTCGTCAGAGAACTCAAAAAAATAAGCTTCTAAACTGGAATTTGGACTTATCATCAAATATCAGTGAGCAGGATTGGGAAAGGCCTTGCATTAAAACTCACACAATGTCCATAAACTGCCGTCTTAGAATCCTACAATTTAAATGGCTAATGCGTGTTTATGTTATGCCCGTACATTTAAATAAATACAACAACAAAATCCCAGATTTTTGTATAAAGTGTATTTTCTTTTTTTTTTTTTTTTTTTTTTTTTTTTTTTTTTTTTAAAGGGATTCTTTAGAATTACACTGCATGTGGGAATGCAGACAAATCAATGCATTTTGGACAGAGGTGAAAGATACAATTGAAAAAATTCTCCTAAAGCAAATTTCACTGGATCCTAAATTGTTCCTGTTCCTGAGAAGCATAACTTTAATAAAGTGGAATGTACCATTATAGATATAAGCTCATTAGCTGCAAAAAAATTTATTGCTTTGGCTTGGAAAAATGTCAGCAGACCTAATGCCTCGCAGTGGTTAAAGCAGATGTCATCTAATTTGTCGCTAGAAAGAATAACATATATTAGGAAATCCAAACAGCATCTTTTTGAGAGGATTTGGGGGCCTTTCATTAATTTTACTAAGAACTGAGACTTGTTAGAAGGACTGTTTGAGTTTTGATTTGCCGGAACCTGCAGTGTGCCATGCTGTATAGATGTGTACATTTACATGTAACCAGTTTGTAAATTGCTTGAATACCCCTGTTTTTGAGAAGCTGTTTCTTATATGTTTGTGTGTTTGTTTGTTTGTTTGTTTGTTGTTGTTGTTGTTTTTCCTTCTCTACTGTCTTTTTTTCTCTCTTTCTTTGTTCTCATTTCTCTGAGCTGAGAAAGAATAATTATCATTATGTAATAACCACAAAGAAAACATGTTCAGATAGTTACATGATTGTATTTCCAAAGTGAAAAATTTCAATAAAAATATTCTGGAAAAAAAAGTGCCAACTTTACAGGATTTTGTAAATTATGATAATTTAATGCAAAGTTGGCATTTTTAATGAACTTTCAAAAAGTTAGGGCAGGAAAGGGCACTTTTTAGATGACTTTCAGAAATACGTCTTCATTCCACAATCGAAGTTAAAGTTGAAAAATCTAATGTTTAATTTCACTGTGATGGTCTAGGGATTAATGCTCCATGTCCTAGTGCTCATATAATCTCAAACTGGTTTCTTGGAAAATGTTAATGAATTCGGCACTCTCCACTGGATCTCAATCCAATACATCACTATCTCCATGTGGTAGAATGGTAGAATGTATCAACAAATACGAAGCATCTGCTTGATGTCAGTCTGGTCCAACATCTCGTGGAAATGTTTGGGAGACCTTCTTGGATGTTTGCCATGAAGTTCTGAGGGCAAAGTGAATCCACTTTTAGGTTGGTGTACCTCTTAAAGAGTCCTGAGAAAACCATTCAGTGGCCCCGTCCGGAGGGTGCGGCACGCCGATGACGTGTTCGCATCCACTTGAGCGCCCTTGCACTCCTTCGTCTCGCTCTCATAATGGGGTAAATGTAGGGTAAATGTAGCAAGTTTTAAATTCGGGCATCCACCTGAATAATGTATAGTTGCTACCCTGAAACCATTATTCTAACTCAACACCTGATCCATGATTTCAGTATGATCTGGCTAAAGCAAAATGTTCCTCTTTAAGTCGCCGCAGTTTTTCTTTAGCAAGTACTACACATTTAGGTTTAAAACGCAAGAGAGAAAATACTTTCTTCTGGCATGTCTCCCAAACCCCTACCATCCTCCACACTGTATGGAGGCAGAGTGTGTCCACTTCCTGCCTTCTATGTCACAGATTCAGAATTAGACATTTTTGACTATTTCTCTGACTATATAGCAATAATCTATAGTTACACATACCGAATTCATGATTTTGATGAACAGGCAGTGGAATGAGAAAACAGCCCTGGGGAACACCTCTGCTAACAAGAGTGAAGCAGATTTCAGCAAACAGATGTATCCTACATTCATTTTCTGTCTGTTTTGGCTGAAAATAACCTTGTAATATTTTCAGATAAAAAATAGACTCTTGCATATTATCTAAGGATTTAACATATTTTGTTTGTTGACAAACTTTTACGGCTCTATTGCTTGTGTTGGTATTCATAAATGAATGGTAAAATGTGTAGTAGTTTTCATTCGATTTAAGCTGCACAACATCATCAATGAACTCTCCGCATAGTTTTTCAGAGAGCTATTATATATATTTTTTCTCAGGTTACTGTATTTATGGACTATCCGAGTCATTACTTTCTTGGCAGCATAATAGTTTTCTTCAACTGTGTTGCTGAGAAAAAAAACCTGGAGATGAAATAAAAAGTGGTGACAGTCAGGTGTTTACTCAGTGAAAAGCTGGAAGTTTTCCTCAGGAATTGGCTTTCACGTAAACAGAGCTTCAGGGAATAACTACTGGTTTCCATTCATCATGTCACCAGAAATAAAACTCCAAATCAATACATTGCTCATGGGAATTTTTAGGAAGATAATGCTCTGATTGAGTTGTGGTTGTAACTTTCTTTCTCTCACACACACATGCACACGCACACACACACACACACACACACACACACGCACACACACACACACACACACACACACACGACACACACACGCACACACACACACACACACACACACACACACACACACACACACACACACACACACACACACACGCACGCACACAGGAAATAAAAACTGTCAGGCCAACCCAGACACATTCAGGCTAATGGTTCTTTGCCATAGTGCCTACAGTTGCTGTTTTTGAGGGATATTTTTAACCTTCTACGCAAGAAAAGTTTCTTTGACAGCCAAAATAACTACGGGAACATTGATCAGTCAACACACACACAGACACACACACACAAACACTGGTAGACCTAATAAAACATTCTGAATAACATTTGGGCCTGAGCAGAAGGGGATCTTATGTTCAGAAATTTAATATGTCTGCTTAGATAGCTGACAAGTTATGCTAACTTCTAAATCAAATTATGGTTTAATGTCTTTCGAGTCATAAAACATTCAGAGTGTGAACACACTTTTTTGTGGGGAGAGGTCCAACTCTATTTTGGTGGCTCTGCCCACTCAGTGTTTCCAATAGAGGTATTCTACAAGGAACAGAGTGTCGGTTCTGTCTGATGTCTTCACCACTTTCTACATTAGCGTATTTTGTCTGAGACAGTTCAGGGCCAATAATAAAAGCTACACATTAAGGAGTTTGCTAAATGATATGGTAAGAACCAGAGTTGAGATTTTCTTAATTGAGCAGGAGAGTCAATTTTGCCTTCCACATTAGGTCACCAGCCTTTGCATTCTGGGAAACATGTCTAACAGTTCTACCGTGATCTGTTTTGGCATATTTTCATAGATGTCTGGAGAGGAAAAAAATATTTATTTTAAGGGTCATAAAAGCTTAAACATGTTCGCCAAATTAAAAAAAGTTGTTAAAGATTATTGCTGTACCAACCGTTTAGACCCCTCAGATTTTCTGGTTCTGGTCTGCTCTGCATCCCCAGAACCAGAACCAAACGAGGAGAAGCAGCATTCAGCTTTTACGCACCACAAATTTGGAACAAACTTCCAGAAAACTGTAAAACAGCTGAAACACTGGGTGCCTTTAAATCTCAACTTAAAACCCACCTGTTTAGAGTTGCTTATGGCTAAATTAGGGTTAGAGTGCGGGTTTTGATGTCTTCCATGTTTTTACCTTTTTAATCTTTTTTTTTTCTTTTTAATTTTCTTTAAAAAAAAATCTCTTTAATGTTTTTATCTTTACTTTTTAATTTCTTTTTATTTCTCTTTCTCACTGTTTACGTTTTAATGATGTAAAGCCCCCCAGAAAACGTCCCAGTTAAACGACATTTAACTAAAGTCCTATGGGGTTTAGAGTCCCAGTTGACGGCATTTCAACTAAAAACCTAGAGGTTGGAGTCCTTGTCAAACGGTGTTTTTGACTAAATTCCCAGAGGGTTAGAGTCCCAGTTAAACGACGTTTAACTGAAGTCCTAAAAGGGGCGCGGGTTTTAATGTTTTTATCTTTTTTTTAAATCTCTTTCTCTTTCTCACTGTTTTTTTTCCTCACTGTTTATTCAAAGTCACATGCTGTTTTTATTTTAATTATGTAAAGCACTTTGAAATGCCTTGCTGAAATATGCTATACAAATAAAATTTGATTGATTGATTGATTGATTGATTGATTGATTGATTGATTGATTGATTGATTGATTGATTGATTGATTGATTGATTGATTGATTCTCTACGTAATGTTGGTCCTAGCACAGTGTCAATGATTATGAGTTGAGCATGTATTAATAACAAAATCCACTAGGTTTTTGTCATGTGGAAGAAGCCTGGGCTCACATACACCAAAATCATTATTCTTTCCATAAAAGTTAATAAGTAAATGTGTAAACAGGTAGTGGGCTGAGAAAACAGCCCTGGGGAACACCTCTGCTCACAAGAGTGGAGTCAGAAGACGAATGAATAAGTACACTTTTAAAATTTAAAAGGTCTATGGCTTTCTTTAAATAGTACCCACGTTGCAAAAGAATAAAAAAATAAATAAATAATATTATACTCTGCATAGGGAGAGTATATGAACCAATTCACATTTTCTTAGGGCAATGTTTCTTCCGCATCTGAACGTTAACTGTAACAGAAAATGATTGAAAACATACACCAGTAGTCCAATGGAGAATTTCATGCTTTCCAATATTAATTACATTGTTTTGGACTCATTCAAATTACTAGTTAGACACAAAAACAATCTGGATCAGAGTTCTGTACAATATTGATTCCAAAGAATGCTGGGGATAAATATATGCAACAAGAAATTACATTAAAAAAATTAAATAAATAAAATGCCGTATCATGAGGTTTCTGCTCAGGCTGCTATTTGGCGCGAAGTCTCAACCCAAAGGGTGTCGAACTGCACAGATTAAAATGATGGGATCAATATTCGCTCCCAACAGGTCTAACGCAAACCTTACACTTTGTGTAATAAACATTTAGACACCGAACAGAGTCAGTCGCTTCCAGAGCGGCAGCAGATTGTCTGCGAGGAAGGAAATGGCAGTCCGCCAACAGAGTGATTCTCTTTCAACTGCCTTCATATGAATAAAGTTAGGAGAACATTAAATATGCACCGATGTGAATCTGATGATGGAATTCAAGAGGAGCAGAAGGGGTTTGTGTAGACCGACTAAAAAACAAAAAAGCTATTATGGTTTTGCAATCTCATTTGAATTACTGTATTACATTTCTGCACCGTCAAAGCCTACTCGCATGTTACCAGCGCGTTTTACATCACACCTCCGCACTTCTCCGGCTCACAAGTATTCCCACAGCACTGCAGCACAGAAACACTGAGGAAAAACAACAAACACACACTCACACACTCACATTTACACTAGAGCCATCCCCTAATGTGGCATGCATATTTTATAGACAACCTTTCACTCCAATCACAGCTCTGAACCTGAGGGGGGCATTCTGGTTAAAAGTCACATTGACTAGACAAACATTTTCTTCCTGGCTGTCAGAATCTGAGCGAGAGCTGTGATTACTTCCACCAAAACATCGACCTCACATTTTCACTGTATTAAATCGGATATGAGTGCAAGTAAAGCAGCTTCAGAGCGACGGCAGCATAAAGAAAAAATACTGCCGCGTTTCATTTTTGTAATTATTATGGTAATGTGTGAGTCAAGTGAATCAATGCAAATTGGATCCTGTAAATTAATGTTAGCGTTTGTTACGTTTGTAGTGTGAAAATAGTTGTCACGTTGCCTCAAACGTGGCGTTGCGGTGATGCTTTACGTTTGGTGCTAAAATTGTAACAGAAAGTATTTCACTTCAGTTCATAAAAGTTTGCTTTTTGTCACATTCCAGTCACAAAGTTCAATGTATTTCACTGGCATTTTATGTGTTAGACACTTAAAGTACTGCATGATTGCAGAGACGATAAAATTTATATTTTTTAGAAACCAAAATCTGACAAATTGTGTCTGTATATGTGTGGTCAGTTGACTTTAGTGTGACTGTTCCAATATAAATCCAGTCTCAGTTTGAAGGCTTTAAGAAAATCGATATCCTGAGTGTAATGCTGTGACACCGTGAAACTTTCACGCTTCCTGGACAAAGAACAAAATTGCAAAATTTGGTTTGTTGTAGCTAGCCGGCTTACTTTTTATTTTTTTTATTTTTTACCAATCGGTTACTTGGGAGTAAATTTTCTACAGATTTTTGTTTTTGTTTTCATCTGCATTCATTATCTACTGTTGAGGAAAAATGATTATTTTTAGTGTTTAATATAGTTTAAACTTTTTTGAACAGGTTTCTGTTAGTGATTTGAAACTAAAACTATTGCTGTTTAAGTATTGAAACAGAGAGATTTGTAGTAGAGCTTCTGCCCGTACCCCTGTGGCCATAAATTAACATATGCAGGGAGCCAGAGACAGTATCATTTAAATTACCTTGGGAAACAGGAACCTAGCCAGTTCACAAGATATCAGAAGCCTTCTGTGGACATCTGGGATGGTGTAAAATGTTTTAAACCACTAACATCTAATTTGTAAGATATTTCTCTTAGTTATTGATAGTATGCTCTGACTGAAAATTGTGTTATCTTGTTTTAGAATGAATTTTGTCAATGATGAATGTATTTGAAATTGTATTATTTCTGACTACATTAGAATCAAATAAAAATGTTTTGTTTAGTATTAGGAAATTGCTTAGGTTTATCGTGAATGATTGTCTTAATTTTTATTTGAATATTATATTAGGTTAGAAACAGGAATAGTACTCCATTATTTTCTGTTGATGTTATGTATTGCTTTTTGGTTTTATATCAGGACTAAACCTTGAAGGTGCTGAGTGCAGAAGAACAAATTGGGTTTTTGGAGATAACTTTTCATTGAATTAAAATACAGAATTAAAGGTTTGTTCCTGGCAGAGCGGGAGATAAACCAGAATTTCTCAGCTACCTGTGAGGTTCCTTCATCTGTTTCTCTTTGCCCAGATGGCTGTAGAGCTGCAGGAGGCCGGATAGTGTTAAGAAAATAAATTTAAAATAAGTTAGTTTTCAAATTTAACATGACTTGATTGAAATAGCCTAATTATAGTTTTAAAATGTATAACTTATTCTGGCCTATTGATCTTTATTTTACCTGTATTTAAATCAGATGGTTTGCCAAGATCTCTGATCTGCTCTTTGTCTGTCTGAAAACAATCAGTAGGAAGTTCTAGCTTTTCACACTGATCTGTGAAAGCCATAAACCACCATGAATTCAGAGAGTCTGCTTCCACCTTATTTTAGACAAAGGAGAAACTGGTGTTTGATCTTGTGAACAAATTGCAGGGAGTTTCTAACTTTAAAAAGGGTCAGAGACAGGTCCTGGTTGGATAAGTAGAGATACGCCTTATTTTAATATATTAAAGAGGAAAACACGCCTACAGGTATAAAAGTTTGTGCACAAGGGAAATAATTTAGAAAAAGCTGATTTTAGCTTACTTCTGCACCAGCTCTTTCTCCGTGGACGTCCTTGATATTTTTGTCTGTCTTCTTGTCTCAGGTAACAAATGTATGTCTCTGTGTTTCTCCAGTTTCCTGTTCTATCTCATACTTTCTTCTGATTGGATTAAATTCTGTAATTCTGTGACGTCAACACGCATTGTTGTGTTTTTGTCCCCACATGCTGTCACGTGAGAGAACCCGGGATCATAGGAAGAAGCAGAGCCAGATTTTTTCCTAACTTGAATCACATAAATAATTCCTCCTTAATACTACACAATCCTGCTTGCCGGGAACACAAGAGTACATTGTAAAACCCAAGTTTAAATATCTCAATGTAATATTAAGATATTACATTGAGATAATGAGATGTGAAATGTTCAAAACCTTTTCCCTCAATGAAAATGCAAATGCTGTGAATGAGAGAAGCAGCTAAAAAGCTCAAGGGTAATTTGGGAGCTTTAGAGATCGTGTGTTTGAAGTGAGTTTTTTTTTTTTCTTCAGTAGAATCATGGAAGTTGATCAGAGTTGATGAGAAGATGAATGGAGCTAAGTACAGGGCAATCGTGAAAGAAAACTGCACAAAGGTTAAAAACTGGGGCAGATATTCACCGTAAACCTACAGCAGATTGGTGTGGTTTAAATCAAAGCATACTCATGTGTTTGAATTCCTCTGTCAAAGTCCAAAAGACTTCAACTGCAATGAAAGATTATACTGCAAAGCATTAACTCAGCGGGACTGAATATAAATGCATGTCATTGTTGCAAACCGTTTGTTATCTTCCTTCCATGTGACTACGCTGTGTGCCGCGCATGGCTTTGTGGCTGGAGCGTTTTCTCAAATTGCTTTCATTTACTACATTTGTTCGGACGTGAAAAGAAAGCGGATTGCTTCCGATGAAACGTGCGCCCGGATTTATAAACTTTAACCTACGAAGACCGACTTTGCCTTATCTGTGTTCCTGATGTTTAATGAGGCTGAACCATTCAACACACGGGAGTGTGTGGCGGGGAAAACTAAAGGGTTGCATGTGATACCATCTGTGCCTGTAATGAGCCTGGATAAAAGCCCCAACAGTAGTGGGGAAAAAATAAAAAATAAATAAAAAACAACAACAGGGGCACTTGGGACTACAGTCCTTTTATGGTTATACTTTGACATTCTCCCAGAGACACAAAGCTAAAAGCTCAGAAGATTTAAACCTATGTCTTAGATAAGCAGAGATACGTTGTAAGTGGGACAAATAGCACTCTTTAAATATTCATGGCATTCATCAGCAGCTGCATTAGAGCGAATGCGCCGCATACATTCCTCTCCTCGAAGTGCAAAAATACTTAATGCACCGTTTGGAAATTGCTCCTGCGGACCAGATCATTTCTGTGGTTTAAACTGGTGGTGTTGGATGAAAATAGTAACGTTTTCGGACCGGTGAGCCAACAAAAGGCAACAGTGGCAAAACTTCAGCCTGCAGGCAGGGCATTTAGCCTGCTGGTCAGACAATTTCAGGCAAGCTTAGGCGGTTTCTATTTTATCTCTTCTGTAAAGATCTGGGTTTTTTTCTTTTCTTTTTCAACTCAATGGAAGCAAATGACTTGTGTGCTACTACCTGATTTATTGAGAGCTTCTGCTTCCTTTCACTGATCAGCCAGAAACATCAGCAGGCTCTGTTTCCTGCTTTCCTAAACCCAAACATTTCATTAGACCTGAAAACAGTGTCCTCCAGTGTCCTGGCAGCAGCCAGGGCAAAGCCTCCTCCACAATCTCCCTTACGGCACACAATTATCAGCATAAATAACAGAGGTCCCATTTTACTACAGCAGCATTATAAATGTTACATATGCACTGAGCACATTAAGAAAACACATGAGTGGATCGCTAAAAAATAAATGAGACAATAATTTCTGCCATTTTACTTTGGACCAAATTTCAAGTTTCGGCCAAAAACTGAAGAAGAAGAGTTTTTTTTTGTTTTTTTTTTACATCTCTTTGAGTCAAACTCTTTGAGTTTATCAGGAGAAAATCCATTTTAGAGAAAGACTGCCCAGAGTTCAGAACTTGATGTGACAGAAAATTTGTAGGAGCGAAGCTGCAAGCATGAAATGTTCTCATTACCTAACAGAATGGAGAACTTCTGCAAACATTGAAAAACCAAGACGTAGGTTGCCGACAGATCCCTGAATGAGACGACTGAATGCTGAAAGCTGAATCCCTGTACGCTCCAGCCTCGTGAAACAAAAGAGGTCCGTGTCGTCTATTGACGTTTTCAAGTGCAGGATTATGCACGGCAATAGAAGCAGTTTCTTTTCTTCCCCCCCAACCCCCCATCAAGCCTTTTGTGCTGAGTGAGCTCGAACTTTAAAGGAACAAGTTGATGAAATATTTTAGAGCTCCCGGACTTTGTGTGTGCTGAGCAAATGGGGGGTTTTTATGCACGAAATTAAAATTATTTTAACACTTGTGTGAATAAATATGAGAAGTTTGAACCTTGCTGGCTTTGAAATGATATATTTGGCTGCCCACACATTCACCCACCCACACAATCAATATTAAGGTGTTTATACAACCAGAGAGGAGACGTGATAATGTGGTTTTTTTTCTTCTTCTTTCTTTTACCAAGGTTGAAAACATCCTAATATTGCACTATTGTCTTTCTTCAAACCTGGAAGGAAAAGTATTGCAAAGTCAGACACAAACCAGAAAGCAGGAAAGACGTCAGCGCTCTGTGTTTGTTACTAGTTCTCCATCGGAAGTCAGGATATGGATCATCGCTCCCAAAAACCAAAATATTCAACTTAAATGCATTATCTAAACACGAGACGGGCGCACATCAATATAAGAAAAACTTAAAAACGAATAACTCCAAAGGGTACGACCAATCACATCCGAATATAATTCAAAAAATAAAATAGACTTGCATACAAATGACCTCACTCACAACCTAACTACTGAAGGAACTTGTCTTACGCAAACACTGTTACTTTACATTCAGTGTCAGAAACTGAAAAGAGTTAGAAAGAGTGTGGGATTTAATGACATAAAAACAATCAGATGTACAAATAAACAGTTAATTGTCGCTGTTCATTTTGCCGCTGTTCATTTTGATAGATTGATTATAAGGTCAATTTATCAAAGTTGGTATTTGGAATTCAGGAGACATTCGAGAGAGATTTTCAGACTTGAACAGCTAAAAGCCAAATTTCCGAGTTGATCTGGAAGGCATCACTTCCTTTCTGACACTGGAGAACATCCCAGGGGTGCATTTAGGTGAATTATGGACAGATCACAGCCCAGATTCATAAATGGACATAGATCAACTTTATAATAAGTAAAAACCCAGGGCAAACAAAGAGAAGCTGGTATAAATAAAGTGAAATGTAGATAGGAGTTGGTTGAACGGATAAAAAAAGATTGTAAAAAATCTATCGTCTCTTACTGCTTGCTGCATTACTGATGTCCATATAAACATGCATAGGGGTTTAGGTATAAACCCCATTATTATGTTAGTCTTCAAAATGTTCTTGTTTGTAGCACTGAATTATGCTGAATTCTTTTTTTTTAATATACATTATTATAGTCAATTTCTGACTCCACTCCAATCTGCACTGAGGTCCAACATTTAAAACATTTGCTCAAGTGGAGAAAATATAACTGTATTTATTCAGTCATTTATTTGTCATTTATTGTGTTTATTTGTGGAAATAAATGCTGCATTCAGGAGACGACATGTCTAGGAACATCCACAAATGCAGACGACTTTAATCTCGTTCTCATATAAAGTTACAGTGGCTCCCAGAAGGGCAAAAATCGCAGCAAAAATGTCAGGATTTCTTATTTATATACAACCGGGGACCTTAATAATAAGTAACTCCAAAATATTTTCCCACACAAAGCGACATTTTTCCCGAAAAGCAAATAAAATCTGTGAGGAGGAAATACTTTAAATAAGAAATAAATAAAAAAAAGATGCAATAACCTGCCTGTTTTATGTGTCCACGTCCTCAAACTGTTATTACATTGTTGGGCTCATTTTGATTCAATTCCAGCAATCAGTCTCCTCTGCAAGGAGCCTATCCCCCCCATCTCCAAATGTCAATATTTGCTCATTCTACCTTGCAAATGTTTTCCAAATCCGTCCAACTGTGAGGACATCTTTTGTCCACATCACATTTTAGGATTCCACAGACTTTCGACTGAATCTAGTTTCGAACACTGGCAAAGTCATTCCATATCTTTTACATTTTTACTCTCATGAATTCCTTCCTTTGTTGATTTTTTGGATGTATTCTTGGAATGTGAAGCTGAAACAAAAAAAAATAACCGGCTTTCTTGTTCCTAAACCTGACCACCATTCAGGATAATAACTCGGTACTCCTTGATGACAAAAAATAAAATGCTGATGTTCTTTTGGTGCTGTTCTATGTTATTTTTTATGAGAAATATGGCCAAAGATTCTATTTTGGTTTCTTGACACCATAGGACATTCTTCCACAAGGTTTGTGGAGATTTTATTTTATTTTCTTCCAAAGAAGAAAAGAAAATAGGGAATACATGAGATTTGTTGTCACAAATTTCCTACACCTGAGTTGATTTCAGCCTTTTGTCGATCTCCACGGCCAGTGTCATGTTCCTCTTGTGTCCCACCTTCCTGTTATTCCACATGTTCCCCATTTACAGCTAACAGCCTTCTGTGCTACTATTTCATAACTTTCGCTGCTGGTTTCCCTTTGCAGAAGCAGATCGTTTTGATCCTCCGTAACCTCTCGGCAAATTGTGGCTTCAGCTAAACGATGCAAATGAGGAAAATGTCGGGAAACTCTGACAGGACCTCTGACTTTAATTTGAGGCTAATCGAATTCATGTGGCTGACGACATGTAGGGACTCTGAGTAAAACACAAGACACATTTGCAGTGGTGAAAAACTGGTGCACAATTGCAAGTGGGGATTTTATTTGATTTTTTCCTGACAGAGTCGTAAAATCAGTATTCCCTACAGAGGAAGAATGCTGGAAGCGTACATATCCTCTCTTCCTTTTTCTTTCTTTCTTTCTCTTTCATGAGTATGTTTTCGTGAGTGTGGCTCTGGAATACTAAATAAAGCACGAAAAGACGAAAAAAAAAAAAAAAAGAGGTCTGAAGGACAGCCCGGCACAGCTAACCTGCTGCAAGCGAAATTAAATGTACTTTCTTCAGCGATCAATGCCTCACTGCATGAAGATGATGGAAGGTTGCAGGGGCTAGCAGTGGAGAGTTTGTCTTGACACGACATTGTCCTCACAGCTCTGGGGGTCATCTCACACGTCGCCCCTGCAAACAAGGTGCTGCAAATCTTCTCCAAATTGTCCACTTGTGGATGTTTATGAATGAGGTTACACACCGTGCAGTGATGCAACTAATCTTTTCTTCCAAAACGCAGGTTTGTGGACCAACATAAGCACAGGAAAATACATCGTATTTTACTATTTTAGAGTCCCAGGTTGGTGTGGCTTTGCAACACGGCCACCAGTTTTAACGGTTCTGCAACGCGGCGCCTGGGCAACATTGCAGTGCATGGGAACGCCCCCCGACTCTGACAAAACAAGGACATACTTGCAATAACAACCAGGCAGGGAGAGCCTGAGAAAGCTGCAGCGGCTGTGCGGCAGCCGAACTCAAAAGATCAGGTGCCTGTGTGAAGTTAGCAAACATGCCGTGGCGTGCAAGAACAAATTAAACATGGCACTACCTCAGAGCTCGATTAATTTGGCTTCTTAATTACGTTAGAATTTTATTTTTTTTTAACTCTAATAGGATTGCAATTGCCACAGAGAGCATCCTAATTTGCCAGACCTAAATGGGAAGAGACAAGGTAAGAATTAGTCTTTCATTTGAAAACTTGACTCCCCTCTCTCCCGCCTTCTGCCGCCATGCTCTGCATGCAGCGTGCGTACGTGGAGGTAGTCACTCGAACAGGGTGCCAGAGATCACACAATCACATGGCATGTCAATCCTCAGATCCAAAAATATTGCTCGGCTCCTGAGAGGCTTACATTCAGTCAAACAACAGATGAACCATGTGGGGAGGGGAAAAAAGAAGAAAAAAAAAAAAAAAAACACTGAGATGTCAATATGGGAAAAAACACAGAATGGGAGATGTTTTTCATCTGCCATTCAGATGAAAAACATCAGAGTGGTTATTAAGCCCTTTAGTTACAGCACAAATAAAATCACTGTAGCCTCCGATATGTATTATGTTTACCTTCAATCTGCTTGATAAACCTATATTACCTGATTAACAAAATACTGAAACATGATCAAAAGTGTGGTGGTGTGTCTTTTTGGGAGAGGAATCCGAAATATTTAGATTCTCTGCTATGCAGAGAGTCTTTATTTGGCTGAATATCAGCTAAATAAAGTATCAGAGTGAGGATGTTCTTCACTTACTTACTTTTTTTGT
Source organism: Poecilia reticulata (assembly GCF_904066995.2). NCBI lineage: Eukaryota > Metazoa > Chordata > Actinopteri > Cyprinodontiformes > Poeciliidae > Poecilia > Poecilia reticulata. The sequence continues at coordinate 8,428,101 of NC_088841.1, forward strand.
CCTGCTATATGAATTGAAAGTGTTCATACAAATTATAGTTTGTACATTGTCATTAGTTTATTTTTCTTAGAATTTTAATTCAATGTAAAATTAAAATATTGTTTTTAATCTTGTTTTAATCTGTTGTGCATGTGTACTATGACAAACAATAATAACTTCTAAATTCTAACAAAAAAATAAATAAAAAAATGTCTGGTGTGCATTTGTGTTCACCCTCTCCACTCTGACAACTAAAAAAATAAATAAATAAAATCCAACGCAACCCAATGCATTCAGTACTCAACTGATCTATAATCTCTGCACAAATACAGCTGCTCCGTGGAGGATTTAGGGTTTTTTTAGAGAGCATCAGTGAACAAACAGATACCGAACGCCAAGGAACACAGCATACGGTCGGAAATAAAGACAAAACATGGGTGTCCACCCAAACTGACTGGCTTTAGAGAGAGCAATAGTCATAAAAGCAGCCAGTTGTCCAGTTGTCCCGGGTTCTCCTTATCCTGTCAACAGCACAACAATAAAAGCCATTTTAAGACAGAATTTGAGTTCTTTGTTTTGCTTTGTTTCCTTCACATCTTCCCATCCATGGTTCCATTTATAGATATCCAGTAAAAACAAGTCTCATAAAGAGCACGTGGCTTCAACTAAACTATAAATGTGCATTTAGAACCAAGGAGATGCTTTTTCTTCCTGAAAAGTTACATTTTCAACAGTCTTAAAGCGACGGTTTAAAATACGCAGTTAGTTTATTCAAGCTGGTTGAAAACCATGATTTTTTTTTTCCTTTCACTTTAAACGATGTTATTTATCATGTTACATTCCCACAGAATACATTAAGGTTTGAGGCGATGCAGAAAATGCGTTAAAACAAGTTTGCAAGACGCTGTGCTTTCAACATCATCAACACGTTTGTGAAGTTTTTATTCTCGCTACGATTGGCTACAACTTTGAGTTAAAACCCGAACTCAGCAATGGAGATCTGCGCCTGTGTTTGTGTGTAGGTGGAGCTGCACATGTGCACACAGCACATGTGTTCTGAGTGGGAGCCGGGCCACAGCGGGGTCTCGGCTTCCTCCTGAACTCCATCTTCATGCTTTTTTTTTTTTTCACACATCTTATCACTGATTCTCTGCTTATATATAGTCAGTGCAAAATTCAATTTCAATATTTGCATCTTCATATTTTACTGTTGTTTTGACACATTTGAGATCATGTGAAATCATTCCATTGTGTGTGTGCGTGACAGTTACATCAGGGTAAGTAGCAGGCCTGCTGGGTGACATTTAAGCTCGGACTCTTTGCTAATAGACATCAGAAATCATGTCAATCTTCTTCTCAAACGAGTGAACTGATGGTATGTAAAGAAAACAAAAAAATAACTCAATTAAACCACTTCAACTAAAATTACCGTTTGCTGATTTGAATACCACAAATACCTCGAAATGAAAAAAAGAAAAAGAAAGGTTCAAAGCAACCCTCTGCTGCCCCCTGCAGGCTGTGGTAAAAGCAAACAAAAAAGGATCCGTTTCAAAATTTTATATGTTGGGATTTGATGTTATAATGAAAAAAACAAACAAACGTTGTTTTAGTTTGAAATCGACTTACAAAAATATGTATTTATTATGCACCTTATATGAATACATAAAATATGTTGCTTCTGTTGTCCGCACAGACCAACAGCATGCGGTTTGACTAAAACGTGTTCTATGTGGTGTAATTCATATTAACCTTTAGCCCTTTTTTTGTATCTGTTATGCAATAAGCCCAGAAGAACAACAGAGCATACAGGTATGGCGTTTCTGTTTTTACAAAGATCTGCACTGCCATCTGGTGGTAGGTTGAAGGAAAACCCGCCTAGATCCACCGAAGGTTATTTATAGCAGGACGTTCGAGTTGGGAGGGAGAGCGGGGTTTGTTTCAAACAACTGTTTTAAATTCAACAGAATACAGCCATTGTGCTCTGCTGAAGTTACTGACCGTGTAAGCCGCTGTCTTTAAGTCGCTTTGGGTTTTATTTATAGCCACTGTTTGCGGTTGCTTCGCCGAGAAGCTCTGAGCTGCTCTGTTTGAGGCTTTTCATAAAGCTGGCCACGAACTGTGCTCAGGCAGGCCGGGTGCTGCTGCTGCTGCTGCTGTACGAGCTGCAGCCTGGCTCAACAGCATGATGGTTACACAGGCTGTCACAGACCAGGCTTCCGGGGGATCTCTTACAATATACATTGTCTTTTTAATATATGAATGAGGGTTATTGTTATCACTGCTATCAGATGTAATTTGGCGCTAACTTGAATTTGCTGTAATTGTCGTCTCTCTGTCTGATCCACACAGAGAGAGAGGGGGAAACATCACTGTTGCATTTTTTTTTTTTGGGGGGGGGGGGTTGATGGATTTCGTGTCGTATGTGTTCTTTTGTTCTTAATTTGAATCTTTCTTCAAGCAGTGTAAATATTTCTTTCTGATTTTACGTTTTTAGCACACGGACATCTTCCAGCAGCAGTAACGTATGTGATTATCACTTCGGTTTTATCACATTACGACTGAACGAGCCATTTAGCTTCTTTGAGCAAGCCCAGGTTACTTACAAAGGAGCCCACAAGATGATAGTAGAAGTTAATATGACTACATAATAAAACATCAAAAAGTAATTTAATTAGAACACTGAACACTAAATATTAAGCTGAAATCAGCTCAACTTAAACTTTCATTCTTTCCATTTCATAAAGATGGACTACTTTGAGGTGATTTATGGTGTTAAATTTCAATAAAATGCATAAATTTGTAGCTAGGACATGATAAAATGTAAAAAAAAAATGACTTCAAAACATAATGTTATGAACTTAGTTATGTGTGTGCATGTGTGTGTGTTGTCCAGATATGAATATTTCAGAGACAAATTAAGCAGGATGTACGTAGAATATTTCTGTGGCTCTAGAATAGGAGTTTATTATTAAAACCATCTTAGTTTTCTATGCGCATGTTGTCTTCAACAAATACAGGATGTAGTGTTACTTAATCTCGGGGAAAAAAGAGCCTGACTTCTATGTGTTGCTGAAAAATATGGTTATGATAATAATAATAATAATAATAAAGAAAAGTTATAAAACTTCAAATGTTGACAATAGTTTAGGGTTACAGTTATGCTTTTCAATATATCTCAGCAATTTATAATCCTTTTATGTTGCGGTAGAGATAATAAACATATGTTTGTTTGAAGAGTATTGCAATATTTCTCATGCTTCTTTTCTGAAGTTAATCTTCTTTAGGCATTTTCTCTTTAAACTAAGTGGAATAATGTTCCAAATCATGTTCTCCCTACTCTTGGATGCCATCATTCCAACCTGTTAGAATGAAACACACAAACAATTCAAGCAATAATTAAGAGTCTGCATCGTAAACAAAACACAGTAATTTTCTTTTTAGTGCAAACCGTCCTGACAGATGGGTGTAACTTACCTATCGCTTTTCAGTCATTTAGACACTCAAAGCGTTCACAATAGAGCCACATTCAGCCTTTCGCACTCACAAACACTCACACATTTGTACGATAGCTTAGCCTAGAAATATTGAAGACAAAACCCTTGTTATTGCCTTTTAATGCCAAATGTCACGTGAATCTAAAATAATGTTAGTTTCAAGCTTTTTGCATGCCCCGGTGTTTAAGGCAAACTTTACATCCTCTGGTTTAGCGTATTCTTTTTTTTTTTTTTTAAATTTTATTTAAACATCCAACAACAATGCATTGACCACAGGGACAAAGCAAACATGACATGTTTTTTTTTTTTTTTTTCCCTCCTACCCTTCCCCCTTGTACCCACAACCCTTCCCTAACTATCCCCCTCCTGCTGCAACAAAAAAAGAGAAAAATAAATAAATAAAACAACAACAACAATAATAATAATAATAAATAAAATAAGAAAAATAAAAATGAGAAAAAAAAAAAAAAAAAAAAAATTGCCACAAGCAAAGAAACCGGGAGACAACTCCAAGACGTGTGCAACATGCAAACATGTGTCTATACAACCATGGGTACACAAACAGAGTCAGGACATGGACATTCAAAAGTGTACAGGTGGACGAACACTGTCAATAGCCAGAACCACAAGGAGCCATTGAGGCCGCCGGGCCGGGGCACAGGCACACACACATCAGAGCCAGCATCTTGCATGGCCCTCAGGCTTGAGGGAGGGCATCCAGTCTCTCAAAATAAAATAATAGAGGGGCCCAGGTTTTATAAAATTTTCGGATCGAACCTCTGACACAAAATTTGATCTTCTCTAACTTAAGGAACATGGTCAGATCTTTCAACCAGAGAGAAGCCTTGGGAGGGTGCTTTGATTTCCACGCTAAAAGTATTCTTCTTCGGGCGAGGAGAGTTGAAAAAGCCAGTACATTTTTAAAATCATGTGTTAATGATATACCCTCCCCTGGAACTCCAAAGATAGCCAGTACAGCACTGGGTTGGATGCCTATTTCAAAAGCTTCAGATAGGATCTGAAAAACTGTAGACCAGAAGTTACACAGTTTGTTACAGGACCAGAACATGTGTGTTAAATTCGCCTTAGCTATATGGCAACGAGCACAGGTTTCACTGACTGTAGAATAAATCCTTGAGAGTCTGGCTCTGCTGTAATGGATCCTATGAAGAACCTTGAACTGAATAAGTCCAAGTCGAGCGCATGATGTTGACCCATTAACTCTATGCAATGCATGATCCCAAGTCTCATCAGAGATGTGTATTCCAAGTTCTTCTGACCATTCTGCTCTGATCACATCGAGCTTTACTGCGTTGAGTGATGAGATGATATTATAAATTTTGGAGATGAGACCTCTACAATGTGTAGGGGTTTGCAAGAGGATGTCCATTCCTCCCTTTGGAGGCAAGTTGGGAAAGCAAGGACTGATGTTACGAACAAAGTCTCGGATCTGGAGATATCGGAATAGGGAGGAATGCTGTAAACTGAATTTGGAGGAAATGGCATCAAAGGTAGCGAAAACACCATTTATATAAAGGTCACTAAATTTACTTAAGCCTGCTCTCTGCCATTGGGCAAAGACAGGATCTAACATGGATGGCAGGAAAACATGATTATTACATATGGGACTGTAGATAGAGAAGTTTGTCATATTGAAGTGTTGTCTGAATTGTGACCATATTTTTAGAGTGGAGATTACAACTGGACAAGAAGAATGTTGCTTAGGAGAGAGAGGGAGCTTTGAGGTAATTAATGCAGGGAGTGATGATGGCCGACATGCATTCAGTTCTAATTGGCACCAGTCAACATCCGGTTGTTGGAGCAAACAGACTACTTTTTGTAGGTTTGCTGCCCAGTAATAATACAACAGGTTGGGTAGACCCAAACCCCCCACCTCCCTTTGTCTCTGAAGGAAACGCCTACTGATTCTGGGGTGTTTATTACTCCACATGAACGAAGACAGCTGTTTATCAATAAGTCTGAAGAATGATTTTGGGAGAAACATTGGAATACTCTGAAAAAGATACATAAATCTTGGCAAGATGTTCATTTTAATACATGCAACTTTGCCAGCTAGGGATAAATTTAGGACGCTCCACTTCTGAAGGTCGCGTTTAAGATTATTGAGCAGAGGGGTGACGTTTTTTTCAAACAGATCCGAAAAAGAACGAGTCACATTGATTCCCAAATATTTAAATCCTGTTCTAGAGAGAGGGAAGGGCAAGTCAGTTTCTGTAATTTGGAGTGCAGGGTTATTAATTGGAAAACATTCACTCTTAAGGAAGTTCAATTTATATCCTGAAAATTTACCAAAACGGTTCAACAAGCTCACAATGTTGGGGATGGATGATACCGGGTCCGAGATGTAGAGTAATAAGTCATCTGCGTATAAGGACAGCCGATGTTCCAGTTGTTCTCTATAAATACCCTTAAAGCCCTGTGAAGTCTTAAGCATAATTGAAAGTGGCTCAATAGCTAAAACGAAGAGGAGCGGGCTGAGAGGACAACCCTGCCGAGTACCCCTGGACAAAGAGAAGGGCTTAGACCTTGTTCTGTTGGTGATTACACTTGCCTTAGGTGACGTATATAACAGTTGCACCCATGATGTAAAATTGGGCCCAAACCCAAACCTAGCCAATACTGTAAATAAGTAGGGCCACTCGACCCGGTCAAATGCCTTCTCTGCATCGAGTGAGACCACAACCTCAGGGGTCTCCCCCGATGCAGGAGCATGAACAACACCAATAAGCCTGCGTATATTAGAAAAAGAGTGACGACCCTTCATAAACCCAGTTTGATCCAAGGAGATTATGTCCATCATGGCCGTGTCCAGTCTCATAGCCAGAAGTTTAGCTAAGATTTTAACATCTCCATTTAGGAGTGATATGGGCCTGTAGGACGCGCAGTCTGTTGGATTTTTACCATGTTTCAGTAAAAGTATAATGTTAGCTTCTGTAAGGGTCTGTGGTAAGGTTCCCTGATCCAGTGAATGGTTAAACATTTCAAGTAAAAGAGGTGCTAATTTGGATGAGAATTTTTTATAGAATTCGATTGGATAACCGTCTGGTCCGGGGGCCTTGCCACTCTGCATTGCTGAAATAGAACTGATGACTTCAATAAGAGTGAGGGGCTTATCCATATCCCTCTTCTTAACAGAATCTATAGCCGGAATATCCAACCCATCTAGAAAATCATACATGTCTGACTTATCCTCTGGGAATTGTGATGAGTATAGATCAGAATAAAATTTCTCAAAGACTTGATTTATTTCAACTGGATCAACAGTTTGCTCGTCAGAGGTCTTTTGGATCTGTGATATGAGCTGAGCTGCCGACCGACTTTTGAGTTGGTGGGCCAGAAGGCGGCCCGCCCTCTCACCGTGCTCGTATATAAAGCCTTGGGATCTAAGCAAGGATTGTTCCACCTCCTGCGTTGATATAAGATTGTATTGCATTTGTAAACAAAGTCTCTCTTTGTATAGCTCGGGGGAGGGTGACATTGAATGCCTACGGTCCAGCTCCAGCATAGAACTCATAAGTTGTTCTTGCCTTGCTTTTCTAATTTTGTTACGTGTTGCAGTGTAAGATATTATTTCACCTCTAATTACCACTTTTAATGTTTCCCACAGGACGGAGGGTGATACAGAGTCTGATTTGTTTTCAAGCAAAAAATTATCTATGGCGGTTGACATCAATTCACAAAAGTTCTCATCTGCTAACAAAGTTGAGTCAAATCTCCAGATGGGGCGCTGAGTTTGATTAAGTGGGAAGGCCAAGTCCAATATTACTGGTGAATGATCAGACTCTACAATAGCAGAATATTCAGTTTTCTTGACAAAGGGCAGCAGAGTTTTGTCTACAAAAAAACAATCAATCCTTGAATATGACTGGTGGACATGTGAAAAGAAGGAAAACTCCCTATTATCTGGAAACAAAAAGCGCCAAGGATCTATGCAGCCCACCTCCTTCATGAATACTCCCAAAGCCTGAGCCATCTTTGATGGAGGTGACAATCTAGAACTGGATCGGTCTAGGGTCGGATCCATTGCACAGTTTATGTCACCACCCAATATCAAACGGTGAGAATTCATACTTGGTAAAGCAGAGATTAACTTGGATATGAAAGTGGGGTCATCCCAGTTGGGAGCATAAATGCAAGCAAGTATAACTTGAATATTATATAGGGAGCCAGATACTATAACATATCGGCCCCGTGGGTCTGATATGGACTTGCTTAACGTAAACTGTACATTTTTATGTATTAATATTGCTGTCCCTCTTGCTTTTGTATTAAATTGTGAATGGTAAACTTGTCCCACCCACGGCTTCTTAAGTTTTATTTGGTCTGCAGAGACCAAGTGGGTTTCCTGTAGGAATGCTATTTCTGTTTTTAGTTTTTTAAGGTGGGCAAAAATTTTAGCCCGTTTCACTGGTCCTCTCATGCCCTTCACGTTCCAACTAGTAAAGCGAACTGCTGAGGCCTCCCCTCTTACACCGCCTTTACACACGTCAGCCATAACAATCCGATCCTATACCCGTCCCGGCCCAACAGCCCCACCAGGCAGTACATGGTTTCATTATCCACAATGTTCAAGCTTGTGATAAAAATAAAGTAGAAAAAACAATACAAAACAGCTGTATGAATGAAAAAAGCAGCACTGAACCCAACCCTTATTAGAACCCACCCCAACTGTATCCTTGCTTCTCTTGATGAAGCCAACTGCTGTCCCTTAAACACCTCGTATGTCTTCCGATAGGCCACACTCACTGTCCCAAACTGACTTTGGAAGGTTCCCAATTAACTTAGCGTGCAGGAGTTACGCACTTAGTACAATGAATTAAAACAGTACCAGCAACTATAAAACAGTGGGTAATAAAGGCTCCACGGGACACTTATACAATAACCAACGCCATTATGAATGTGGATTTCGGGCTAAAATTCACTAAATTATGAGAGCCAACAACAGACATTAGAATAGAACAAGGCAACAAACACTTAAACCAATAACCTACTATTATAGAATTAGATATGTGAATGTATGCCCCTTATGAGAAAAACGGTGCATCTACTCGAATCAGAAATATTGTTTAATCCAGTCATTCAATGCAGAGTATGCAGGTGCAACCCATAACTCAGTAGTTCCTCATCATTACCTCTTTCCCGAATTATTTTGCCCTCTTTTTCCGTCCTCTCCATCTTTGCTGTGTCCTGGGCACCCCGCAGCCCACCAAAAGATAAAGTCTGCCATCAGGTGTTTGTTTATTTTGCAACGCAGCGGTCGTAGAACGCCCGGGCTTCCTCCGGCGTTTCAAACCAGTGGGTTTCTCCTTTAAACGTGACTTTAAGACGGGCAGGAAAAAGAAGACGAAACGACACACCTCTCTGGTAGAGAGCTCCTTTAACGTCGTTGAATGCCGACCTTTTCTTTGCAAGAGCGATGCTGAGATCTGGATATATTCTCAGGGTGGTTCCCTGATGCTTTACTTCATGCTGCCTGGACCATCTTAAAGCAGCTTCCTTTTCCCGGTATCGATGGAAGGCAAGGATGAAGGGCCGCGGTGGTCGTCCTGCTGCGGGCTTGGGTCCAGCTGTGCGGTGCGCGCGCTCCAATTCCGGGGGAGAAGGAAATATGTCGTCCCCCATAGCATCCTTTAGCAACTTGGAGATAAACTTGGTTGGATCTTGGCCGTCTTCACTGCCTTCAGGTATGTTAAGTATGCGTAGATTGGATCTGCGAGATCGATTTTCCAGGTTTTCCAGGCGTTCCAGCAAGATTGCGTTTTGGGTCTGGAGAGTCTTAACGACAGTTTCAGCTTCACAAATGCGTTGAAAGTTATCGCCCGCCAGGCTTTCCGCTGCTACAAGGCGGCCCTGAAAAGAGCCAACTTCGTCCCGCAGTCCGTCCACAGACGCTTGTAGAGGCCGAATCGACTCTTGAATTAATGTGGCCACATCCTCTTTAAAGTTGTTCCGCTGCTTAGATAGTTCTGTGACCAGTTGGGACATGGAAACAGGATCTCCGCATTTACTTTCGCCAGGTGGTTCGGTGTCGGTGGAGGCCGCGGCCATTAAGGCTACCTTGCTAGCTAGGCTAGTCGTTCGCCTGGTTGAAGTAGAAAGCTTTTGTTGTTTAGGGTTATCGCTAGCCATTATAACGTCGCGAAGGTACAGGAACAATGCTTCTGTCAGTCCGGTGCTTGATAGAAGTATATAACTCCGGTTTTAAGGTAATTTAAGGAAAGTTGGCCGGGAGCTCCTTCACCCTGCTTCCTCCTTCTACATCGCCAAACCGGAAGTCCGTATTTTACTATTTTAGAGTCCCAGGTTGGTGTGGCTTTGCAACACGGCCACCAGTTTTAACGGTTCTGCAACGCGGCGCCTGGGCAACATTGCAGTGCATGGGAACGCCCCCCGACTCTGACAAAACAAGGACATACTTGCAATAACAACCAGGCAGGGAGAGCCTGAGAAAGCTGCAGCGGCTGTGCGGCAGCCGAACTCAAAAGATCAGGTGCCTGTGTGAAGTTAGCAAACATGCCGTGGCGTGCAAGAACAAATTAAACATGGCACTACCTCAGAGCTCGATTAATTTGGCTTCTTAATTACGTTAGAATTTTATTTTTTTTTAAGTCTAATAGGATTGCAATTGCCACAGAGAGCATCCTAATTTGCCAGACCTAAATGGGAAGAGACAAGGTAAGAATTAGTCTTTCATTTGAAAACTTGACTCCCCCTCTCTCCCGCCTTCTGCCGCCATGCTCTGCATGCAGCGTGCGTACGTGGAGGTAGTCACTCGAACAGGGTGCCAGAGATCACACAATCACATGGCATGTCAATCCTCAGCTCCAAAAATATTGCTCGGCTCCTGAGAGGCTTACATTCAGTCAAACAACAGATGAACCATGTGGGGAGGGGAAAAAAAGAAGAAAAAAAGAAAAAAAAACACTGAGCTGTCAGGATGGGAAAAAACACAGAATGGGAGATGTTTTTCATCTGCCATTCAGATGAAAAACATCAGAGTGGTTATTAAGCCCTTTAGTTACAGCACAAATAAAATCACTGTAGCCTCCGATATGTATTATGTTTACCTTCAATCTGCTTGATAAACCTATATTACCTGATTAACAAAATACTGAAACATGATCAAAATGTGTGGTGGTGTGTCTTTTTTGGGAGAGGAATCCGAAATATTTACATTCTCTGCTATGCAGAGAGTCTTTATTTGGCTGAATATCAGCTAAATAAAGTGTCAGAGTGAGGATGTTCTTCACTTACTTACTTTTTTTTGTCCTGCTATATGAATTTAAAAGTGTTCATACAAATTATATGTTTGCACATTGTCATTAGTTTATTTTTCTTAGAATTTTAATTCAATGTAAAATTAAAATATTGTTTTTAATCTTGTTTTAATCTTGTTGTGCATGTGTACTATGACAAACAATAATAACTTCTAAATTCTAACAAAAAAATAAATAAATAAAAGTCTGGTGTGCATTTGTGTTCACCCTCTCCACTCTGACAACTAAAAAAATAAATAAATAAAATCCAACGCAACCCAATGCATTCAGTACTCAACTGATCTATAATCTCTGCACAAATACAGCTGCTCCGTGGAGGATTCAGGGTTTTTTAGAGAGCATCAGTGAACAAACAGATACCGAACGCCAAGGAACACAGCATACAGTCGGAAATAAAGACAAAACATGGGCGTCCACCCAAACTGACTGGCTTTAGAGAGAGCAATAGTCATAAAAGCAGCCAGTTGTCCAGTTGTCCCGGGTTCTCCTTATCCTGTCAACAGCACAACAATAAAAGCCATTTTAAGACAGAATTTTGAGTTCTTTTGTTTTGCTTTGTTTCCTTCACATCTTCCCATCCATGGTTCCATTTATAGATATCCAGTAAAAACAAGTCTCATAAAGAGCACGTGGCTTCAACTAAACTATAAATGTGCATTTAGAACCAAGGAGATGCTTTTTCTTTCCTGAAAAGTTACATTCTTCAACAGTCTTAAAGCGACGGTTTAAAATACGCAGTTAGTTTATTCAAGCTGGTTGAAAACCATGATTTATTTTTTTTCCTTTCACTTTAAAACGATGTGTATTTATCATGTTACATTCCCACAGAATACATTAAGGTTTGAGGCGATGCAGAAAATGCGTTAAAACAAGTTTGCAAGACGCTGTGCTTTCAACATCATCAACACGTTTTGTGAAGTTTTTATTCTCGCTACGATTGGCTACAACCTTGAGTTAAAACCCGAACTCAGCAATGGAGATCTGCGCCTGTGTTTGTGTGTAGGTGGAGCTGCACATGTGCACACAGCACATGTGTTCTGAGTGGGAGCCGGGTCACAGCGGGGGTCTCGGCTTCCTCCTGAACTCCATCTTCATGCTTTTTTTTTTTTTTCACACATCTTATCACTGATTCTCTGCTTATATATAGTCAGTGCAAAATTCAATTTCAAATATTTGCATCTTCATATTTTACTGTTGTTTTGACACATTTTGAGATCACGTGAAATCATTCCATTGTGTGTGTGCGTGACAGTTACATCAGGGTAAATAGCAGGCCTGCTGGGTGACATTTAAGCTCGGACTCTTTGCTAATAGACATCAGAAATCATGTCAATCTTCTTCTCAAACGAGTGAACTGATGGTATGTAAAGAAAACAAAAAAAATAACTCAATTAAACCACTTCAACTAAAATTACTGTTTGCTGATTTGAATACCACAAATACCTCGAAATGAAAAAAAAAGAAAGGTTCAAAGCAACCCTCTGCTGCCCCCTGCAGGCTGTGGTAAAAGCAAACAAAAAAGGATCCGTTTCAAAATTTTATATGTTGGGATTTGATGTTATAATGAAAAAAACAAACAAACGTTGTTTTAGTTTGAAATCGACTTACAAAAATATGTATTTATTATGCACCTTATATGAATACATAAAATATGTTGCTTCTGTTGTCCGCACAGACCAACAGCATGCGGTTTGACTAAAACGTGTTCTATGTGGTGTAATTCATATTAACCTTTAGCCCTTTTTTTGTATCTGTTATGCAATAAGCCCAGAAGAACAACAGAGCATACAGGTATGGCGTTTCTGTTTTTACAAAGATCTGCACTGCCATCTGGTGGTAGGTTGAAGGAAAACCCGCCTAGATCCACCGAAGGTTATTTATAGCAGGACGTTCGAGTTGGGAGGGAGAGCGGGGTTTGTTTCAAACAACTGTTTTAAATTCAACAGAATACAGCCATTGTGCTCTGCTGAAGTTACTGACCGTGTAAGCCGCTGTCTTTAAGTCGCTTTGGGTTTTATTTATAGCCACTGTTTGCGGTTGCTTCGCCCAGCGCTCTCCATAGCCGAGAAGCTCTGAGCTGCTCCGTTTGAGGCTTTTCATAAAGCTGACCACGAACTGCGCTCAGGCAGGCCGGGTGCTGCAGCCTGGCTCAACAGCATGATGGTTACACAGGCTGTCACAGACCAGGCTTCCGGGGGATCTCTTACAATATACGTTGTCTTTTTAATATATGAATGAGGGTTATTGTTATCACTGCTATCAGATGTAATTTGGCGCTAACTTGAATTTGCTGTAATTGTCGTCTCTCTGTCTGATCCACACAGAGAGAGAGGGGGAAACATCACTGTTGCATTTATTTTTTTGGGGGGGGGGGGTTGATGGATTTCGTGTCGTATGTGTTCTTTTGTTCTTAATTTGAATCTTTCTTCAAGCAGTTGTAAAAATATTTCTTTCTTGATTTTACGTTTTTTAGCACACGGACATCTTCCAGCAGCAGTAACGTATGTGATTTATCACTTCGGTTTTATCACATTACGACTGAACGAGCCATTTTAGCTTCTTTGAGCAAGCCCAGGTTACTTACAAAGGAGCCCACAAGATGATAGTAGAAGTTAATATGACTACATAAATAAAACATCAAAAAGTAATTTAATTAGAACACTGAACACTAAATATTTAAGCTGAAATCAGCTCAACTTAAACTTTCATTCTTTCCATTTCATAAAGATGGACTACTTTGAGGTGATTTATGGTGTTAAATTTCAATAAAATGCATATAATTTTGTAGCTAGGACATGATAAAATGTTAAAAAAAAATGACTTCAAAACATAATGTTTATGAACTTTAGTTATGTGTGTGCATGTGTGTGTGTTGTCCAGATATGAATATTTTCAGAGACAAATTAAGCAGGATGTTACGTAGAATATTTTCTGTGGCTCTAGAATTAGGAGTTTAATATTAAAACCATCTTAGTTTTCTATGCACATGTTGTCTTCAACAAATACAGGATGTGGTGTTACTTAATCTCGGAAAAAAAAGAGCCTGACTTCTACGTGTTGCTGAAAAATATGGTTATGATAATAATAATAATAATAATAATAATAATAATAATAATAATAATAATAATAATAATAAAGAAAAGTTATAAAACTTCAAATGTTGACAATAGTTTAGGGTTACAGTTATGCTTTTCAATATATTCTTCAGCAATTTTATAATCCTTTTATGTTGCGGTAGAGATAATAAACATATTGTTTTGTTTGAAGAGTATTTGCAATATTTCCTCATGCTTTCTTTTCTGAAGTTTAATCTTCTTTAGACATTTTCTCTTTAAACTAAGTGGAATATATGTTCCAAATCATGTTCTCCCTACTCTTGGATGCCATCATTCCAACCTGTTTAGAATGAAACACACAAAACAATTCAAGCAATAATTAAGAGTCTGCATCGTAAACAAAACACAGTAATTTTCTTTTTAGTGCAAACCGTCTTGACAGATGGGTGTAACTTACCTATCGCTTCTTCAGTCATTTTAGACACTCAAAGCGTTTCACAATAGAGCCACATTCAGCCTTTCGCACTCACAAACACTCACACATTTGTACGATAGCTTTAGCCTAGAAATATTGAAGACAAAACCCTTGGTTATTGCCTTTTTAGATGCCAAATGTCACGTGAATCTAAAATAATGTTTAGTTTCAAGCTTTTTGCATGCCCCCGGTGTTTAAGGCAAACTTTTACATCCTCTGGTTTAGCGTATTCTTCAATAATAAAAAAGAAAAAAATGCAAAAATGCAGCATAACTTTTCTTCACACATACTGTGCACATAAACATCAGTTTGTACATGAGTTTATAGCCAAAATCCCCACCTTTCCTCTTAAAACAGGAGTGGGCAGCGCTGCTGTCCATGGTGCTGAACCTCCCTTGTCACCATGGTCCGATTTATGGCCTCCAACTCGCAGTAGCCAACTGACTTTAGACAAAGAGAATTATGTCAGCAATTTAGTGTTTTATGTTTATGTTTTTTTATTTAATTATCGCAAAAAGGACTTCTTACATGGTCGACTCATGTCTTCCTTTTATTGCAACATCTGACTCAATTAACCCCCCCAAGAACCAATAACTAGCGCTCCTCATTAGCATGGAAATGAAATAGCTAAATGTTCAAGCAATGCGGCGTACAAGGTCAGGAAGATAAAAAAACGCACACACAAAAAAAAAAACGTTGATGCTGCCGGGAGGCTATATAGCACCGTGAAAAACAAGCCGGTTATTGCAGGAGCAACTTAAAAAGCGATCATTGGAGGAGAGGAGCTCTGTCGCTGAGGACGGGGTCATCCCTCTGTCCCTGAACAAACACAGCATTACTGCCTCCTTGTCCAACTTCGCAAGGGCGTCCATTAAAAGAATATTTATTGAAACCTGTCGGAATTAGCATAAAGCGCAACTGTCAGAGAGAGAGCGACGTCCTTGCCTTTCTTGTTTGTGAAAAAAGCTCAGACAGCAGCATCTTCCTCGGGCCTTTCTGAGGGAGCTCAGACAGACGTTTGGAGTCCATTTTGTTTTATTCATGTCTGACAGACGATGAAAGGAACGGTGGGGGAATCAAAAGCAACACAAAAACTAGATCTAACCCGTCCACTTTGTTTTTGGTTCAGAAATGATTAAATGTTTCTCTCCCGACAAAGAAAAATACACTTCTATGCTTTCAAGCAAATCTCAGTATATTATATTACTTTATTTAACTGATTCAATAATATATATATATACATACTGTATATATACAAAACTCAAACTTTAGATAGAATGCCACATTTCAAACATTTCTCGATGGTTGTGGCTTACGGTACATGCAACACTAAAATTCAGTTTCTCAGATGAACAGAAAATAACATTAACAGCAGAATAGAGAAAATGTGAGCCTACTAAATGCTCTGCAGAGCACAAATACATTCAATACTTGGCTGGGGATCAGCCTGTGAAAATACACTCCAGATTAATAAATGAATCCAATGTTACAGGTTTATGGTGCAATATTCGGACACCCGTAGTTCTCCTTTAATCCCCTTTAATCTTGTTTTGATAAACCCGTTTTAACTTTGAGTGTCACTCATTTTTTATCAAAGTAGACTAGAAGTGTAAGAAACCATGTGCTGAATGCATATATGATCCATTCAATGTTCACCTAATCAAATAAACTCTAAACCCAAAATGTTTTCCAGCTGTATTCATTCAGCTCTGCATAGTGTTGCTGAAGCGCAGCGTGATTCCTTTGCTGCGTGGAACGCCGCCTCTGAGCTTTGTTTTTTATGTTTTAGCAAAACAAGAATAGAAAATTAATGCTTTGCTGTTTTAGCTTTTGTTTAGGTGCTTTCCATAATTTTTTTCCTGTGTTTTTAATCTGATGATTAGTCTAGTTAAAGCTTTTCCATTGTTTTAGTCTTGCTTCAGCAAATTTCCTTTGATTATATTCCAGAAATGTTTACGGGTAATTCTTTGCAGAAAGAGTTAGAGTGGAAAGATTGTATCTACCAATATGCAGGGAAGACGATTTCGGTTGCTTCTCACCAATTGTGACCACACTGTGTATTGAAAATGTATCATCTTCAGTGTGCTGAATGTCAATATAGCTAAGAACTGCCACAGTGTAATATATTTGTGCTCTGTATAGCAATGATAAGTTTGGTTATAGTTTTGAGTAAAGCAGCAACACCCAGCTGTCATTCACACACAGCCACTGCAGAAATATTCACTCTTTTGTATCTTTTTTTTTTTGTGGATATGGTGAAGTTTCTTTTTTTTTCTATATTTTGGGGGAGATATTTTACACAAGCAAGACCCAGACGACAAGCTATTGATTTTACCTAACCCCGACAGCCCAGCTTACTTGGAGAAAGAAACTTTCGCAAAGTCATTGTCTGACAAGAATGAATAAATGCTTTTGATTTAGGGAGACAAGCCTGAGTAGAAAGTCACAGATTCTGCAAGTGAGGAGTCCAGGTGTGTAAACAACGTGGTTCTCACAGAAGACAGAAGGAGGTGGAGCAGCCAATAGAAAATGTTTTAGTCATTTATCAAAATTTGAGGCTATATCATATATCACACAGCCTCTAACTTACCAGACATTATGAAGGCTACTTTACAATACCAAATAGATTAGGTAACACACCTACACTGGTAACCGTACGCTATATTTGCATACAATCATGTCTTAAACTAAAAAAGGAGAGTGAAGTACTCCTTTCATGGAAGCAGCAGTGGAAGCATAGATTGGACAAAAAAATAGTAAGAATCTCAGGAATACTATCGGTTTTTAAGACTTACAATCTGCACCAGTTTAAGTTTAAGTTTAACCAGAGGAGGATTTTATTTTTCCTCAGACTGTGATCCGTTTCTATGGTAAATAGTTTAGTAAAGGCTTTGCTTTGGTATTGCCAGAAGCTTTGGTTTCACACAGCAAAAACGTTCATAGTTTTGCATGTTTTCATATTGACAGGGAAGGGGTGCATAGACTTTTGCACAGCAGGAGAGGCTTTAACTGCATTATGGGTATTTTTTTTATATCATTTATATGTAGAACCTCTGTGCAAATGTGCTTCCTGAGACTTTAGGCCTTTCAATTTGGTTTTATAAGAATCTACCTATTTGTTGTCTGCTTATGTTGTAAACACTAATTGTTGTTTTTAGAACATAGGGATCAGTGCAACATTAAACCTTTTTTTTTTTAGAAAAGCATAAAATGTCAAACAAACTGACATTTGTAGAATATCTGCCATTAAATATTGATTGAAAAAAGGTTTTTTACTTTTAGTTGCATCAAGTGAGTCTGGAGCTGTTCTGCATGAATAAGCAATGCAAATCAAGTTAAAATTGGCACGTATATGAAAATGAGTATACATTTGAAGCAGTATCTGTTGGTTGTATACTCAACGCAGGATTGAGTGGACTATGTAGCTTTCAACGACTTTCAAATGAAGTTGCATTTCCCTAAATGCTCGTTCATTCTCTGACGACTTCACAACATGGCTGATCACTGTAAAAACCAAACTGATCTAAATCTGATCAGTTATTAATTGGTCTACATTTAAAGATTGTGGCGACCCAAGGTGGGGCAACAGGGAACCCCTGGAAATAAAACTGGGACCCCCTTTGAACATTTTTTGGGAACGCCACTGCAATTGACAGAGAAAAAAAACAAAACAAAACTGATCACAACTCGTTGTTCTGCACATGACAAACAACATGTGCATCTGGATAAATGAGAATAGAATGGAAAAGTCGACTCATTTCAGTCAACATACCAGTATCAGCCCCATAAGTAAAACTAGATTGATATCGATAATTAGTTTTTATTTCGATTTTGTTGCCGTTCCAGCATGTTTTGAGAGAAAGGGGAGGAGGTTAGCCATGTGGTATGTGTTCAGGTATGTGACAATGATCAGCATACACCTTTATTGTCAATCAACTGCACAATTAAAATGTACAGGCAGAGGGAAAGTTCATTGCCGGGCTACAATAATAAATAAAGAAAGAAGAAGAATCAATAAAAATATATACAGTAAAAATTTGAATGGGGAATTTTTAATGCTCGTGGAACATTTAATTGATGCAGAGAAGCAACGTCAGCTGTGTGATTGTTTCTTTGTGGTTTTGAGACGGTATAAATAAAAAAACATTCGGAAATTTCAGCTATGGATCATAACATCCATAGCTGATCATAACCAGATCTTAACATCGATACTGGCCCAAATGTATGGATCGGTGCAACTGACATATCATATAGGTTCTTGGAAAAAGAGCAAAGTATTGTCTGTTTTGGCATGATTATAGCTGACGGCTAAGAAATACATCAAATCTAGTTTCTCAGAAAATTATAATATCACATGAAAAAGCATTTTTAAAACAAAGCGGTTATCCTACTGAAAGAAATATGTTTGGTATACACTAAATACATTGTTTGGGCTCCTTTGGCCTAGCTGCCCAAATGTGGTGTGGTATGACAGTGATTACTCAGTGACTGGGCTGTGTGAGACTATTTCTCAAGGCTATAGTCATTCTTGTGACTGTGATTTTCCACTAGACTTTGTCTTTCCACTCAACTTTCTATTATGCTGATAACAGCAGCTGGCAGTTCATATATCAGTGACTGTCGACGACTATCTGCTATATGTCGAGTAATCATTATTTCCTGTGAGTGTGTACTTCCTAACATTTTTGTATTCATATTTTTTTAAATTATCTTGCAAGGAATTCTAAGTTTCTGAGAACCCACATTTCAAATGTGAATAATCTCATCATAAAACAAGAAAGTGATGAAAACATGTATTTATGTTGGCAATCAATTATTTATATTTTTGGCACCAAAAAAAAAAAGCTTTAATCATGGCATTTTCACTTTTGGAGACAAAAATGCAAATGACAGTGTTTTACTGGTACAATAGGGATGTATATGGAAAAAAAACAGTGCATGAATCATGCAGTGTTCCTTGCATTTTATTTATCTTGCACTGTAAAAATGCACCAGTTAAATGTGTACAGCTGATATCAGTAGTGAACTTAACTGGGAGTTGGCTCAGGAGATAAAGTTTTATAAGTTGTTTGATAGTTACAAGTAGTCTGTAAATCAACTACACCTTCATAGAAATTTATTTTAACCCATAAAAACAGATTAATGCACTACTTTTCACATTAGTTTTTCACTTCTGGTTTTACTGAAATAAAACGCAGAGCTGTTACTAATGGTTAGTTAAATCCTTAAAAAAGTAATAAAAATTTCAAATAACGACGTTAGATGCATTACATTTTGGGGGGGATAATGTACTCGCTTGAATATGTAAGTATAAATGTTTTCCGGGTAGGTCCGTCGATGTCATATTTGAATGGGTCTGTGGTTGGTTGGACTGAGGGTTAGAGGAAGCTTGTCCGCCCGGTAGTCGGAGCGGAGGAGGGGGACTCGACAGCGAGAGCTTCAGGCTGCAAGCGAGCCGCTGACGGACACCAAAATATCTCCACCAGCGGCACGACGAAAAGCACTCATTTCTCCTATGGTTCGCATTGAGTCACATTCAGGTGGGTCTAGCATATGTTCTGACATCTACGCTACATATTTCGTGTAAAACAACCGAGCATAGGACGGTGTACCGCGACTGTGTACAAAGGCTTTCTTCGCCGGAGAAAATGCCGGGGCTGCAGCAGCCGGGAGGCCCGCTTGTGTCTTTCAAGTCGCCGACTCACCTCGCTTATTGCTCCACTGTTTCACACCATCCTAGTCTTTCTATTTCAAAAAACCCTCCTGCCGCTTTCACTATAACGCGTTAACGACCTCTGCTCACGACCAGAGGCGTTATCGAGGGAGCAACGTGGGTTTTGACAACCGTGGCCGGTGCGAGGAAACATGGTTGCTCTGCGGAGTCTCCTACGGATGCACGCCGGGCATTGAGGCGGTCCGCGCCGCTAGAGGGTTACGGGGGCAGCCGGTGTTGCTCTGTAGCAGTCCAGGAAGGGTTCGGGAGGTAAAACAGACTCGGCGACATGTTTGGCTAGGCAATAAAAACAGCCGCCTGCTGATGTCGGGGGGTGTCCTTTTGAAACTTTCTTTGTAATATAGCAGACAAAGTTGGCACTCTACGATGTGACGTTTTTAAACTCGGTAAATGCGCTTCTCGCCAGTTTTCAGCTGGGCGTCTTTGGAGACCAGCTGTGGTTTCGTGTCGCTGTTTTCACGCTTCGCTGGTTTGGTTTCAGCAGGTTGTGGTGGTTGGAGTTCTGCGTGTTGGCTTTGCTCTTCGGACAAGTCAGCCGGGTTGTCTGCACACTGAGCTGGAAGGGTGGCTTTACCGTCGGGGCGGACAGACTGGAGTTTTCGGCACAGCGTCTCTTTTGCGGGGCAAATGACTGACTGAACATGTCTGTTCCCTTTATTTTTCCACAAAAAAAAAAGAAAAAAGTGATACTCATTGATCGGATTGTTTCTTCATGACATTTATCTGTGCAGTAAAGCTAGTAGGAAGAAACTAACACGTGTAGTGTATGGAAGATGACTAATTTCATGTCTGATGAAGCATTCTCTGTGATCCTTTGACCTTATATTTCTAACCAATATGCCGCTTAAAACCACATTGTCGACTTATTACTTAGTTTTCTGTCAAAGTCATCTTTTTTTTTTAAACATGATATTTCAACTTTGGACTGTGAAAGAGAAACAGGCCCACAGGATCACAGAACCTCTACTTGTATCTCAAGTATGCTTGAGATACAAGTAGAGGTTCTGTGAACATCTCAAGAAAACATGCTTGAGATGTTTTCTTCATATTCAAACTATTTAGCCAAAAAAATTTGTGTGTTGCTTAAAATGCTCATTGCCGCTAAAGTCCACGTAGAGTTAAGCTAAATGTAACTGTTATGCTTGTGATGGTGGGACAGGAAATGATTTATTCTGGCATACAGCCCCAATAACTAGTTTGCATATAGATAACATCTAATGATTGTTATGGGGACTTGGCAGCTCCCACAATTCCATTCTTTGCTGCAGTTGGGTTTTGGAGGCTTTGTTGACCTCCCTCTATTTTCTTCACTGTGTGTAATTTTATAATCCGCTTTG
Source organism: Poecilia reticulata (assembly GCF_904066995.2). Classification (NCBI taxonomy): domain Eukaryota; kingdom Metazoa; phylum Chordata; class Actinopteri; order Cyprinodontiformes; family Poeciliidae; genus Poecilia; species Poecilia reticulata. Next base: position 8,449,474 of record NC_088841.1, read on the forward strand.
GTCTTCATGCTAAAAGAAACAACAGGTCACTCTCTACCTTTACACCCAAGCAAAACAAAACGTTCTGGATTACAAGTTTAGATCTGATATATGTGATGTTAAAAAGAAATCATCTTGTTGTTGCCTTTTATACAATTTTAAGGCACATTGTCGTTTATCTTTAAAGTGATTTCAAGATTTTTAGGTGAAGTTCTGTCAAAAGCTTATAGGTAGTTTATTTCTTAGCTCTTGTAGTTAATTCACTCTATATTTAGGAATCTACATTAGTTAGACCCATAGACTGAAACTAACTGCTTGTCCAAGAAGTGGACTCTCGACTCAGAAATGACGTTAAGGTTTATAGGACAGAATTGAAGTGAACTTTATTGTTCCTAAGAGGGAAATTCAGGCTTTACCTCCAGCAAGGTGTAAACCTGCAAGTCAGACCATACAGATTTGCACACGCATACACACAAAAAACAGAAATAAGAGTAACATACTAAGGGCAAATTTATAGCATGGTAAAATACTGTGCAGCTAATAAAAATGATGTACTTTTGACTCAAAGAAATGTGCAACTGAGTTAAATACATTTTTTTAAAAATATGCAAAATGTACGTAAATCTGTGCATAACAAACTATTTACAAGAAATGCAAAAAAAACATGTACAAAATGTATGTTAGATGTGCAAATAACATCAGGAATGTTATTTGAAATTAGAAAAACTGTAAAAGAAAAAAAAAATGGTTACAACAATAATGCTATTTTAGTGTGCGTGTGCATGGTTGTATGTCCTGTTTGTCTCTGTGTTGCCCTGCGACAGACTGGCGACCTGTCTAGGGTGACCCCGCCTCTCACCCGGAACGTTAACTGGAGATAGGCACCAGCACCTCCCGACCCCACTAAGGGATAAGGGTGTAAGGAAAATGGATGGATGGATGGACAACAATAATGCTATTTTATGAACCTGCAAACTGTCACCATGTTCACATTAAGTAAACCAATTTAATTTTTTTTTAAAAGCAGCTTGGAGTCTGTGCAACCCTGATAATCTTCCTGTGCGAAACAAGTTCTTACAGTGTAGCTTGTAAAGTATTTCTCTGGTCAAATGAACTAACTAATTAAAAGTAAAGTAATATAAAAACAATGTTTTATTCAATTTTACATACCCGCACTTTTCTGTTAGACACATGCTTTGACCAGGAAAGCTTTACATGCTCTGTTCTGAGTATGTGTTTGACACCGGAAGATCGTTGGTGGCGTACCACCTCCAAGCTTAATTTTTTTCTATGTAAATATTTGTCAGCTTCCCTGTATATAACCACCCACGCCAAACACCTGGGCTGCTCTCAGGCTAACTGTTCTCCAAAATCAACAAGTCTGCGTTTATACTTAATTAGTATTTCCAAGAGAGATGCCTAATACGACGGTAACTAATAAACTTTAGACACAACCTCACATAAAATAAAGAAGAAGAAAAAAAACAGCCATCCCTTTGAAAACAGTGAATGAACGTACATGCTAATCATGTGTAATCTAAAGCGTGTTTAGTATCTATTTTTATTCACCTCATTACTGTAATACAGTTCTCTTTTCATATTTTGTTGTAAACACTTGTCAGATTGTATTTGTGTGCATACAAACCGTCATGCTGTGTAACACAGGGATCACATACCACGAGTTATTTTGCCAGACGTTGCCCCTAACTTGTCTGACTGGTCTCTAAGTTAAACGAAACCACCAAAACACAAGTGAGGAGCAACAATGAAAATCAACCGACCCTGGAGCGACAGTGCAGCGTTTCAACATTACTGTTGTGTACAACTGGGGCAGGGTGTGTGTGTGGGTGTATGTGCTGTCATTTTTTGGAAGTTTTTCTTCGCGTGATAAACGAACCATCTCCTGTTTCACAGTTCGTTTTTTTTTTTTTCTGACACAAGTATAGATCAACATCATTTGGCTAGATCAGTTTGATCCTGTATACTATGCATCTTTTCTATACAGTGCGTTCCACATTTAAATAAATTAATTATTATAAATTATTGTTATGGAGACCTGATGGCTGGCTCAAAACAGTGAGGTTCTGTTTCTTGTGAAGCCGTCTTTGTTACAGTTCAGGTTGTTTAAGAAATATATCAAAAACCTCATCTCAGTGCTGTGATATTGCATATCACATAATCAGTTACACGTGTTCCCAGAGCCCCTTAAATTTCTCATCAATATTGAATTTAGGGTCGAGACTTTAAAGCATTGATTTTGATTAATTAATAATATAGATTTTAATATAACATGTTCAAAAATTGGACCCAATGAATAATTCTTTGTTTTATTATTATTTCTGCCTAGAACTTTTGTATTGACACATCTTCTGTAATGCACAAGTGACATCCACAAATAACAAAGATAGACAACAAAGCTGCTTCTCTTGGCCCACTGGGGGTAGTTTTCAAAAATCCTCATATGAGATGGTGGAAAAGACTATTGTTGTGCAAAAAGGAGTTAGGCTATCACTGAAGCTTATCTAGCCTGAAATACCAATGTCAGTGCAAAATATGTTTCTGCAAGCACAGACATCCCCAACGCTAATGTCAGCATCCACAGACCACATTTCAATAGAAGCATTTTTTAAATAAGAAGTTACATGAATGATCAGGATTCCTGGAACAGATATAATGGCGCTGTTCATCAATCTGATGTTTTAATAAGCTGAATAACACTAAACACAATAAATGTCTTTACGTTGAACAAACATGTCTATTTATTTAATAATTTAGCAGCTAAAATGGTTTTTGAATTGAGAATGGTTCATAGTTTATTTATGATCTTTGATTAAAATGTAGTTAATTACATACACTTATTAAACTTGATTAAAAAATTCTCCTCTTAATGAAATATATTTCAAAAAGTATTTTTTTTAATAATTTTTTTCCCCCTCAATTTATTGTTGACACAATTTCTGTTTCTGTCTTCCATCCCCAGACTGCACCATGTGACTGTTGTCGGAGGTTGCCCTCTGATGCTCGAGGATCTCTCCACACTCCTCTAGAATGTATTTGATGAATGTACCGCCTGTCGCAGCGACGGAAACAGAATGGAGACGATGTGGAACACCTGGAGGCTATAGCCTTCCAGTTTGCTTCAATGACTCTGACACGGAGTTGTCCACCAGAGGCACACCAATCTCAAATAAGGTCCAGATGATCATAGAGAGCCTCAGGAGTAGCCAGTCCTCACTCGAGATGGGTGATGAGATCGAGGCAAACATGCTATCGGGACAGGAGCGCCATACGCAAGTGTGCAAGGCTGCAGTGGGTAACTACGTGGCAGCCAAGTTGAAAACAAAAAGGCCCACTGAAAGCCCACACGTCCGCTTTTCTTCCACGACAAACCATGATAGCAGCGACTCCGACAGTGACGATTCAGTAGACAGAGGAATTGAGGAGGCAATAATGGAGTACCTGAAAGAAAAGGATGGTCACAAACGCAAGGCGGAAACATCTTCCACTTCCTATCAGTCGTCCAAAATTCCAAGGAAAAGTCCATTGCCCTTTGAGTTTGCCAAGCAACACTCTGAAGGCAACTCGTCCTTCATATCCAGTAGAAAGTTCCCAGTAAGTGTGAAATCGGAGACTCCTACCACAGCAGCTGCTATACCTTTAAAAAAGTATATCCAGAATAAAGCTTCGCGGGATGAAAACATTGAGGTGGATAAAAGTTCAGCCAATAGCTTACTCAGTTCCGAAGAACAATGGAAGAGTCCCTCTGAAACAATGAGGTTCTTCAACAGCACTCTAACGTACCCAGTAATGCCAAAGATGGAGGAAGACCTGAGTGATTCCAGTAGTGACGATGGCATTGAGGAAGCCATTCAAAGATACCAGTTAGAAAAAAATGAGCAGAGCAAAAGGGAAGCCTTTCATCCACAAACATTCCAAGAAGATTCTGACTCCACCAGCGACGATGGGATTGAAGAAGCTATCCGGAGCTACCAGCTTGAGCAACAGAAAGAGAATAGCCCCCAGAGGCAACTGTTCTGCAATCTGAAAGCCCCTATCAAGTTAGCAGTACATGCCACTGGAAGTACAAACTCTGATGACGTGAAGAAAAACAAACTGAAGAGAAAAAAATTTAAACCAGGGAAACAGACACAAGCTCCATTTGTTTCCAAACCCAAGACTTCACTGTCATTCAACCCCAAAGTCAAGGGAAATGGACTACCTTCTTCGAAAGCAGAGACTAAAGAGCAGTCAGCTCCTGCTCCTTCCAAAGTTAACACCACAGCAGAACTGATGTGTGCTGAAGCAATACTGGACATTTCCAAAACCGTAATGCCTGGAGCCTTCCATCAGGGCGTTGCCCTCGGCACGTGTGCTCCGGCTCAACCTTCCACAATGTCCTCTCTTCCTGACAGACACCGATATGAAGAAAGCAACGACAGTTCCATTGACAGTGAGGATGGGATTGAGCAAGAAATCAAGAAATTTCTTGAGCAGAAAGCCCAAATGCACAAACAGATGCCCGCTGTTGAAGAGCCTTGTGGTGTTGTTGATCCAGAGAAAGGGAAAGGAAAAGATGCTGCTACTCAACAGAAATCACAAAGGCTGTCTTTAACACAGAAAAGAAAACAGAAGGAGAAAAGCGTGACTGTGGCAAACATGTCGGGAGCTGATGACAAATGTAAAGAAACTAATGAGCATGCACGAGAATCTAACGCCTTGACACTTCCGCAGAGAAGTCAACCCCAACCAAGCACAGCGTTACACCAGGCAGACCAAAGCGGAGACAAAAGCAGTTCACTTGACAGTGACGAGGACCTCGACACTGCAATCAAAGACCTGCTAAAGACGAAAAAGAAATCGAAGAAAAAGGTAAAAGACATGAAAAAGAAACACAGGAAGTCCATCAAAGATGAAGAACCGCTGATGGAAAATGCTTTACCCAACAGAAAGTTCAAACATGAGCCTGGCTCCAAGTGTAGTGCTTTGAAAAAAGTACATGGGGGCGACGATGACGTAAAAGACAAGTGTGGATTCAGTAAAAATAATGTCTCACAACAAAAACAAATGGATACATGTAAGGAGGGTGATACAGCAGACATCGTGGGACGGGAAAGACATGACGCCAAGTCACTGCAAACTGTTGAATCCCTTTATCAAACGGACGATGAGAGCAGCTCAGTAGACAGCGATGACAGCATCGAGCAAGAGATAAGAAGGTTTCTGGCTGAGAAGGCCAAAGTTTCCACAGGAGACAAAGGTAAAGATGGAGCTTTGTGTAGAAATGACTCCCCTGTGGTTCAAGATTCAGAGGTTCAATTTCCACTTAAAGACTTCAAACAGGAGACTCAGCAGGCTGAGATTTCTCCGAAACACATCAGTAGTGTCTCTGCATCTCCAGTAGGGACCCAACAGAGGTTCTATCCTGAAATCTCGTCTACCAGCCCACAGTCACGTGGCTCTTCGGTCCAGTCCTGCAGTCCCAGTCTTCTGGAGCCGGCCGATGGCGCAGGGGCGATGAAGAACCAGCAAAGGAGGCCCAACACTGCCAGAGATGGCCTAATCAATGGCAGCCAACAGGCGGACAGAGGTCGACCAGCTTCAAGTCCCAACTATGCTCGCTCCCTTGCAGAGTCAATTAAGTGGCGCCAGAGCCTGGGGCTTCCAATTCCCGACCCAAGGGCTCTGAGCCGGACTCCTTTTCACATCACCTCTTCGGAGAGACGAGACACTTCATCAGACAATAGGGACCTAAAATCACAGACTCCGGCTGCCGCCTGGTGTTCTTCAGGGAGCAGCAGAGCGCCGTTTTCTGCCTCTACAGAGACAGGTGCAAATGTCACAGCTAGACCCCCTGTTTTGAAATTTTTCTCTGCTGCTAGGCAGCATTCAAAGATGACCTTTACACAGAGCCTTACGCCTGGCAACAGGTCCCAGTTCTCTATGGAAGAAGGGCGGGCGAGTACGGTGCATGTGCCTAAGGACAAGAGTGTGTTTGTAGAGCTGGAGACTAACAGGACCAACCACGTCCAGGTTCAAAGCAGGGAAAGGAGTGAGGGAAAGGAGAAGGCAGACTCACTGAGAGAGCGAAAAAGAGAAGGCAAGAGCATGAAAATGGATGATGAAGGAGCTGACCAAGACAGAGAGGATGAAGAGTTTATAGATGAGTCAGATTGTGAATCAGACAGGAGGAGAGATCCAGATAAGATGCAGGGCTTTCCAGCGTTGTAAGTATTTGCTTTGATCACTATTCCTCAACACCGTCATAGTTCTATATGTTAATATGTTAACATCCTAATGTCGCCCTGCTAATCGATATCATATTTCTTAAGCTCATTCATGTACAGAATCTAAGGGAATACTTGTTAATATATCTAAGCAAAACAAAACGTTCTTTTTTTATATAAAATGTGTAACACAGTGGCACCAATACATTTTTGTGCTCTAATATTATTTAATATCCTTAATCCTTTGAAAAGCAATACAGTGGAGTTTTGGTACAACAAGAAGAAGTTGCAACACCAAGACTGTCATAACTATTTTTTTTTTTAAAGTACAAAAAATTGGGCTGATCTTTTATTATATTACCACTTGGGAATGCAGGGTAGCAAAATGATTTTAAAAGTATTACATGAAACGAGTATATTTGGAGAGATCTTTCATATGGAAGAGTTGTGACAGGCTTTAAGTCAAGATTAACCGTGTATTATTGTTTTCATTCATCATACATGCAGTAGATAAAATGTAATGTTTTTCTCTTTGTCAAGTCAAAATAAAACAAAATCTGGGTTAAAAAACAGACCAGTGAGCAAAAATGTATTACAGTAAATCATTGTGAGTTGATTTAAAAATAGCCTTTGACTAAATTCTCCAGGAAGAGAATTTACTGTTTTTCCCCACATTTATTCAGCTGATATTTTTTTTCCTCCCACCAAACCTTTTCCAGTGTTGAACCTGAGCTATTGCTCGCCTCACAGCAGTTTTTTCCCCCATTTCCACTAGCAAAATAGGATGCCTGTGTCATAGGGAAATTTGGCATATTTAACCCCAGAAGGACAGAAAACCATAAAATACAATCTTATAAGCCACATGTTTAAAATATAAATTACATTTTCACTTTATTTAATTTTCTGTGCTTTTTGTTCAAATTGGAGTTCTAAATGAGGAGAAAAAAACAAAAATATAGTATAGTACTGTACAACTCAAATTTGTGAGCAATTCACGGTCGCAGATTGTTGAAATCAAGCAGCTGATATTTAAAAATTTGTTTGCTAAATATGGAGAAAAATCTGAATTTCTGTAGTTAAAACTCTCTCAGTTCTGTGATCCTTTACAGAAACTTAGAATGGAGTAGAGGGAAGGACAAACAACTGCTAAGGGACATTTTTTGTAACATGAAACTGAGCTCATTTTTTTAAAACGTAAAACCAAAGTGGTTTTTAACTGCGTTTATAAAACCAACTCTAAAAACTAAGTGTAGAAACTGCCTTGGATTAGCATTAGAACTGCTTTGGTGGAGGAAAACAAACAAAACAGAAGTGGCTCTTTTCTACACTGAAGGCCTGACCAGATCGACTTCAGTTCTTTGAAAATATGCAAGATAAATGGGTTATGACATGTTTGTGACGTTAATAAACCACCTCTTTGTATTTTTATCGTGACTATTTCTTCATTTTCCTTATCATCATAACCACACAAAATCAAAACATTACATATTTTTGCTTCTAAAGATCTGTTCAGGTTTTATTTCTTCCAGGTGCAAAACCCTTTTTGAGCAAAACGAGCTCAATAAAATGTAAAACAGAAATCTGTAACGTGATTGAATTGCTTATATTTTGAACAGAAAAGAAAGAATTACTAATACTGCTGCTAAAATAATCCTACATCTTGGTTATTATAGTTTGGTAATATTATCCATAGCCTTTATTTACTGTGTGTGGTTTTTGCGACTGGGAATATTTCAAAAACGGGACACATTTGTCTTTCTTGTAAGCAAGACAAAACCAAGGTTGTGTAGCAACCTTCCTTCTGCCAGCTGACCGGCAGTATGCAGCACCGGTCACTCTGGCAAAATGGAAATGATGAGAAATTTTTTGATACCAGGAATACTTTCGACATGACTAGGGTCTTGAAACAATCAGATGTTATTGTGTATAATTGTATGCTTTAAAGTCATTTACAGCTCTGCTGCCGAGGAACGCCACTAACGGTGTCAGACGTTTGTAACCGCTACGATGAAGTTTGTTGTTCCAGATTCCACTGAAACCTCGCCATCGACCCCCTCTGTCTTACTGAATGTGATATGTTATGTGCTTGTTTCTTTGTCATATCAAAGATTTTCTTTGTGACAAAAAGCTATTTATTTTTGTTTATTGAAAAAAAAAAAAGAATCATTACTGAACATGCTGTGCATTGCCAGACTTTTTTTGTAAATATTTTTTTACTTTTTTTTTTTTTCATTCTTTGGATTGAAAATAACAACTTTTGCTGTATCTTTTAAGTGTGAAATAAAGAGTCAAGTCTGAACATAATCGGGTTTTGTTGCAATTAATTCAGATGAATTACCCATTAAAGATGACATGTTGAAGGAATAAGATGTTTGTGATTTGACCGACATTCTGCTCTGCCTCATTCAGGTCTTTGTCCAGAGAAATAGATTCTGGCCTCACTATAAGTCCATGCATAGCTCTTACGTCAGAGGAAAGAACCAAGGTGTCCAACTGGAAGTTACTGGTTAGGAAATGCATGAAGGTACAAATTCTCCAAAGACGCAAATTTTGAGTGGTTCGTCGTCAAAATCCATAGCATAAGAGTTGTGTTTAATCATGCTTTCAGGGGAATCGTCTTCTCACTTGTTCGTCGGAGCATACAGCAGCCCTGCAGCATGTCAAAAGAAAGCTTTGCTTTGTTCCAGTGAGTTTACCAGCAGCACTTTCTCCAGTGAAGATCAGAATCTATAAAAATGCTCCAAAATGTCTCTTTCTTTTCTTTCTTTGCAGGCGAAAGGAGGCAGGCAACTCGATTTAACAGGATAACGTTCGGTTTTCCCTGTTGTATGTTATATTTGAAGTTTGCAAGTCTTGATCGTTAAACATATTTTAAGTTCATGTGGCTAAGATAGGTTCATGGGCAATTTTATGCATCCGAGTTCAAGTTTTTCTTTGATGTAGAAAAAAATATTGCTTTTTTTCCCCCAAGTTTCACGTTTTTAAAGAAAGTTATGGTTCAGTTGTAAATAGGAAATGGTGTCCATTTTTTTGGTTTTGTCCATGTTATGAGTTTTTTTTTTTCCTGTCTGTTATACTTGTACATGTATTTCATATTAACTGAAATATTTTTTTATTTTAATTTTAGTCACTGCTCTTTAACTTTATGTTGAGATTCTTATTTTTGCAATTTGGAACTTTTTTTGCATTAGTATTAAGTTACATTAAGTGATGATTTTATTTTACTTTAATTTAGCTTTCCAGATGCTAGTCATGACTCGTGATCTTGTTTTGTCCTCGTTTACTTTTTTTTTTTTTTTCAAAATATCTTAATCTATTTTATTCATTGACTATTTAAAATTATTTTTTATTTAAATGTATTATGTTTAGGACATGCTCATAATGTTTTATTTGTAATTCTTTGTTTTGTTATTACTAGTTTTAGTGATGTCACGTTGTTTGTTCGACACAAAATTTTGACGTTCAACAAAAGAATAGCACTGTGGAAGTTGTAGTTTTACGTGGTGTGACGCGACAAAACGTCCCCTTTACGGCGAAATAAACTACAATCACGCAGGCGCACTTTGTTGACCTTCTTTTGCTGAGAAGCATGGCTACCCGGGCGCTTACAAAAGGTATGTACACGAAAACAGTACTTTCCTGTTTCTAGAAAGCTTCATGTTGGTGTCCCAAGCCTTCTAATTAGAAACACTTTCATCCTTATTTGAGCTTTGGTTTCTCCTGTAAGCGTTGTGCGACAGGCCAGAACAGGAAACTGTACAGCTACTTCTAGTGTGTCAGTTTTCAGTCTTCTTTTTCTTGTCCAGTATTAATCTTCATTTATGCCTTGCGTTCAGGTCTGTTGGGGTTGCGCCATGTTCGGGGTCCCACAGTTAAATTATCCAACAGTGGACATCAATTTGCCACCGCATCTTCCATTATATCACCTGAGCCGCAAACTTACTCCGTCAGAGGTGGGTTTCTACCTGCTAACAATGTCTTTACGCATAACATTTTTCCAGCTAAAGTCCGTTTTAACCATTTCAGATAAAATGCTGGATCTGCCACTAGAGAAACAGGACCTTTTCCGGGTGTCGGAGCTGTTTACTGTGAAGGACTTGTTCGACGCCAGAGTGCATCTTGGACACAAGAAAGGCTGCAGGCACAGGTTTGTACTAGAAACTAGAATATGTGACTTAGGCATGTAAGGGTACAGAAACCAGTTAGAATATCTGTTGCTTTAATGTTAAAGCAAGTAAATGCAGAAATAAGTACTTCAGCTACCAGTCTTTTGGGGGTATTTCTGTACCAAATTTGCACTGCTTTTAAGTTCTTCAAAATAGCTCAATAAAGTTTTCCCCAAAATTTAGAGTTGAAATACGTTTTAGGCCATTCTTAATCTGATGTAAATCATTCAGTACTAGCCCAGGTTGTATGTTGTCCTGCTAAAAATGAATCTCCTCCTCAGTTTTTCTGTTCCAGAATTTCCCAGTGTTTAACTTCATACAACTCCCTAGCAATGCTACTGACACATAGCATTATGCATGAAATTGGCTTGTTGCTAACTGTCAAGGGTAATGCTAGTGTGTTTCTTGTAATATGTTATCAGCTTCCCTACTGTTCTTTAAGGACCTGATTTGTGGGGTGCATGACTTATAGTCATCCTGTCATCAGATTCTCACACCTGAGTTCTAGATTACTGCAGCTCTCTCATTTGAAGTGAACAGCCATCTTTTTGCCGAATGTCTCATACTCTTTCTATTATTTAATATGGATTGAACTGGCTTACATCAGATGTTCAAAACTTGCACAATTGCTATGAAACTTAACCTTGGTTTAAACACCTCTAGAATTTCCTTACTGACCCGACACCAACACTTTCAAAGGTTCTCACTTGTAGAAATAAAAATGCTTTATTTCATTTCCTCTCCAAAATGATGCAACTTTGTGATGGTGTATCACACAAATTGTCATTGTGTCACAAAAATGTAGTTTAGCCAAGTGACTCTAGTCTACTGTTGCATGACCATCATTCCGGCCATTTTTATGTTATTAAAATTCCTCAGTGGGGAACATTTAGAGTACCAACGGAACATACAATATGCTGAAATAAACGATACAGGCTCTTTTTGTTGTGTTTCATGACTTAAAGAAATCTACCTGTCCTCCTTAACACTGACGTTAAATGTCCCTTTAGTTACCAAAGCAACCATGCAGATCACCTCGGAAACATAGTCATGAAACTAATCTGTTCATTTGCAATTCTAGTTAAGAAGACAGACCTGTTTTGAAAGCCAAAGTAATTCCTTGTTAACTTCGCAGAATGATTGTACAAAGTCACAAAGTGCTTTTTGTACAGGAGAAAGGAAGAACTTCTGTCCTGACCTGAATGGATGTGTACAAAAATAAAAAGGAGCACATGGCTGAAAGATTGCACACTCTGTGTTTGTTTAAATGTAAAAAAAAAAAAAAAATCTACTTTGACTAACATGAAATTAAAATTAAACAGTACAAAATGGCATGATATTTTATTTTTCATTTGAAACCAAGTGGAGCTTCTTAGAATGTTAAAATGTATAGAGCATGGCAAAATAATTATTTAGATCAGAAAACATGGCTAACAATTAGCATTAGCTTTCTAAAAAAAAAAAAAAGTTTACGTTTTTTGAGTGTTTCTCCTGATGGCAGCATGCGCTCCTTCCTCTAGGCTCATGGAACCTTACCTGTACGACTCCAGCTTGGACTACGACATCATCGACCTGGACAAGACGGCGGAGGACCTCCGGCGGGCCCTGGACGTCACGGCTCACACCGCGTACGGCGGCGGCATCATCCTCTTCATCAGCCGCCGCCGCCAGTTCTGCCACCTGGTAGAGAACACGGCCAAGCAGTGCGGGGAGTACGCGCACACGCGCTACTGGCAGGGGGGCCTCTTCACCAACGCTCACATCCAGTACGGCCCCGGCGTCCGGCTGCCCGACCTCGTCGTCTTCCTGTCCACGCTGAACAACGTGTTCCAGCAGCACGTGGCCATCAGGGACGCCCGCAAGATGAACATTCCCACCGTCGGCGTGGTGGACTCCAACTGCAACCCCAGCTTGATCACCTACCCCGTGCCAGGGAACGACGACACTCCGGTTGCCATGGAGCTGTACTGCCGCTTGTTCAAGACGGTCATCAACAGAGCCAAAAACAAACGAAAACAGATGGAGCTCCTCCGCAGCCTGTCGGAGCCCAGCTCATGAGTCATGTTTAACGAGAGATGATGATACAGTTTTAAAAATAAGAAGAAGAAAAAAACATCTACAGCTCGTATTGTATTATAACTTCTTTCTTGCATAGTTGACTTCACAGGACTGTGCGTATGTTGCTCATTAAAAAGAAATCTTGTTACTGTAATAGGATTTTTCTCATAATTATTCAAGTCAAATTTATCACATTTCAGCAAAGAGGTTCAAAGTGCTTTACATCATGAAAACATCATACGGTCTCCAATTATGGAACAACCAATAAACATGATATTTTGTTAAAGTCCATCATAAATACACATCAAATCTGTTGATCAATGTTTCACTTACTATTAATCAAAGACAGATGTAAACAGTTGGGGTTTTAGCCTTGGTTTAAAGGAACTCAGTTTTTCGGTTGTTTTGCAGTTTTCTGAGAGTTTGTTCCACATTAAGAGGAACTGAATCTCCATGTGTGCTTCTGGTTCTGGGGATGCAGACCAGAACCAGAAGACCTGAATGGTCTGGGAGGTTGATACAATAACAGATATTCAATGTGTTTTGATGCTGAGCCAATCCAGGTGATGCATAAGAATTCATGCTGCAGTAAATGTCTATTTGTTTTACAATTCCTGATTAATCAGAGCTCACTGATTTATTTTCAATAAATACCTGGCGCAAAAATGTCTTTCTAATAATGCATATAACAGGCAGGAGGAAAAAAAATCAAAGTTGAACATGTACTGCCAGAAGGATAGTTTGTATACAAGGCTGTAGTGATTTAATAAGAAATTGAAAATCTGCCTAAATTGGCGTCATATATTTTAGAGTAATCACTACAGCTTTAACCTAAGCAGATAACGTATATCTAGAAGATTTTTTTTTTTTAAATTTCAAAAGAGAAAGATTCTGAAGTTTTCACCTAGTAAGATGAGTAACAACTCTGGGATTTCAGTGATTTAAAAAAAGAATTTTTAGGTGGTGGTCGGAATGATGAAATAATGTGCAATTTTATCAGTCCGGAAGATGGATAGCAATGTGAGACTTTCATGTCTAACAACACAAACCCACCTTACTGGTGGTAGCTGTGTAGTTGGGATCTGTTTTACCTCCAGAGGTTCTGGTGCAGAGTAGAGTAAATAAAAGGCATAAACAGAACTTTACCAATAATCATAGAGAAATTATTGAAATTTTGCCAAAAATTGATGTTCCCACATAAACACGTTAGTTTTGGAGTGGATAAAGTAAGCTGACATTATAAGCTCTGGAATTTTCCTTAAGCCTTTTAAAAATGTATTATTTTTGCTTGTTTTTAAGTTGCTAAAATGAATTTATGCAGATAGAGGCAAAAAGAATTAATATTTGATCTTTGTCAGCTATAATTTTATCTTATGACTCTTTATGCGTGTTGTTCTGGTTTTAGAGAATGATTATAATAATGTATCCACGTTTTTGCTGTTTAATAGTAAAAACTGCGGCGTCAATGTTTGACTTGTCGCAACTGTTTGGTTGCTTCCGGCTTCCGTAGTTTAAACTGTTCTGTAACCACCAGGGGGCTGAAATATGGGCGAAAGGACGGCGTGGTGAGTAAGGTCGGCGTGGTGGTAAAATCAAGCAAACTGCGATTTTTTTCCCCTCCCTCTCTCGCAGATTTACCTTTAACACAATAAGCACGTCGCTTAAAAGAGTGACATGGTTGCAAATACCGGCTAGAAACACTGAGAATTATAAGTCCGCGCAATTTATATTTAGTCGTTTAATCTTCCTATAATCATGTAATTAATGTAAAACTCGGAAGTTTGCTCACGTGCAACAGTTGGTCGCGCAGGATTAATTCCTCTTTTGGTTGTATTGTCTTTGAAAATCGGACATTTGTTGCTAAGCACGTAAACAACAGGTTGCTTAATCTAGGATAAAGTTAATTATTTTAGCTGGTCATATTTTTATTCTTTATTTAGACCTGCATATATCACTTCACCTGTTAAATTAGTAACAGAATCGACTAGCTGCTGTGTGCGCATAACCTCCATGCCACACGAGGCGGCTGAAAATGTTCCTATTTATAAATCCATGTGAACAGAAATATGAAGTGAAGTGAAATGAAGTGGCCCCTTCGAACTCAGTGGTTTTAAAATAGAGGAAATGACTTGCAGTCCGCCACCGTATTTATGCATGTTTAGAAAGTCTTTTTAAAATATTATTTTTAGTTGGTTTTTTTTTTTTGTTTTGTTTTTGTTTTTTTTGCAATGATTGTGGAATAATGAATCCGAATCAATCTAAAAATAAAGAAGGTTACAATCGTGGAAACTCACATTGCGATTATTGTCTTAAATGGGGGAAAAGAAGTGAGAGAACATTCCTGTTACAATATAAAATACCAATGAGCAATCTTTACATTCTTCTGGCACCATATAAGTTTAAAATAAAACCCTATCTATATAAATTACTCTCAACTTATTTATTTGTTTATTGATTAATTTCTTTGGGAGTATAGGGACATCGGAGTGCATTAGATCTTTCCTAGATTTCAGTCTCAACTATACTTTGCATTCTTGCACAATTCCTGTAATGTCCCTTTAAAAATTGTGAACCCCTTGAACTTTCTTTAAAAAATTCTTTCACATTACAACTCTTAAGTTTTTTGCCACCTTCTTTTTACCCTGTATTTCGCTCTGAACGACTTGCTCAAAATAAAGAGCATCCCCACAGCATGATGCTGCCACCACCCTGTGTTAGTTTAGACCAGTGTAAAATTCGGGTCTCATCCAGACAATGAATGACCTTAAAGGGGCGGTTGTGCGAGAATCCACTGATGAACCAACACATTAACAAACTGATAAAATGTTATTAATGAGTGTGTTTTACAATTAAATGATGTTCAGCACATTTTCACGTCGATGTAATTAGCCAGCACGCAGACAAGAACTGCTTTGATTTGATCAATAAAATTATATTTAAGCACAAAAAAAAAGCGTGATGAATAGTGGATTTTATTTAAGGGAGAACGTAGAACAAAATTAGTTGTTGACAATTATTGTTTTGATCTGTCACGAAAAATATATTTGTCACCATCACTGTCAAATAAATTTCTCAACCAGTCAATGCCATATTAATTCCAATATATTGTGACGTACTAGAACTAGAATACATCCAAGTTGTTGATTGTAATCTGGAAACTCATGCTAATATGAGTACTTTCATTTATTTATTTATTTTATTTTATTAAATGAGAAAACATCTCCTCAGGCTGTGCTACTGCTTCTCTTGCAGGAAAACGTGCCGTAAAGCAGATGCGTCGCCTTACCCTCACTCAAAGCACTGAAGCCGGTGTGGAAGGGCCGCATCTCACTGAACGGTAACTGGCTCACGGCCGTAGATAAACGGTCACCGTCGCCCCTTGAGACGCAGCTCGGCCTAAAGTGGCTCTGCTGCGCATTAGGTGGGCGGAAAGTAAACAGGCTCTGGATAGCTTAACTCCCCCGTTGTTCAGTGGGCTTTGAGTATGGAACCGGGCCGGATAAAAATCGCAATTTTGATTCTGCTAGACCTAATTATTGCGCGCGCGCACACACACACACACACACACACACACAAAGATGCAACACTGTTCTTTGCTGATTGTTTTCCACTCATGTTATGTTTGTTATCAAAAAAAAAAAAACAGGAGCTGGTCGTTCGGTACGGTCCACCTCGGCCGGTGTTACGTCAATCCGCGTTTCCCCATCAGATACGGTTGCCGCGGCGTCTTCTTGCCGCTTCTCCCTCCCCGCCCACGCGGAAAAATACGCGCGTGCTCGTGCTGAGCACTGAGAAAGCGCGCGCATAGGGACACCGTGAACTACGGACACCGTGAAAGCTCAAACAACATGTTTCGGCAAAGTTGTCACTTTCTTCACGTTTTAGCGGAAAACTAATAATGATAACAATAACAACAACAATAATAACAATAATACTAGTAACAATAATAATAAATAATAGTGATGATAAATACATAAATGTCACAGATATTATAATTATTATGAATGTATATATATGTTTAGTTATATATACATATATATATTTATGAAATAAAAACAGGGCAATGTATTTTAATGCTCGATATTACCCATCAGATACCGTTCCCCATGTTGGGAACGGTATCTGATGGTCATATTTCATCCATCAGATACCGTTCCCCCTATGTTAAAATCACCCATCAGATACCGTTCCCCTTGTTTTACAGTGGGGGAACGGTATTTTGATTCTTGATTCAAAATACTGTTACCCTGATGGGTGAAAATGGCCATATTTCACCCATCAGATACCGTTCCCCTTGTTTTACAGTAGGGGAATGGTATCTGATGGCCATATTTCACCCATCACATACAGTTCACCCTATGTTAAAATCACCGATCAGATACCGTTCCCCTTGTTTTACAGTGGGGGAACGGTATCTGATGACCATATTTCACCCACCAGATACTGTTCCCCTTGTTTTACAGTGGGGGAACCCTATCTGATGGCCATATTTCACCCATCAGATATCGTTCCCCCTATGTTAAAATCACCCATCAGATACTGTTCCCCCACTGTAAAACAAGGGAAACGGTATCTGATGGGTAATATTGAGCATTAAAATGCATTGCCCTGTTTATAATAATTATAATATGTGACATATATATATTTATCATTACTATTATTTTTTATTATTATTGTTATTAGTATTATTACTATTTGTTTCCCGCAAAAGCGTGAAGAAAGTGACAACTTTGCTGAGACATGTTGTTTGAGCTTTCACGGTGTCCATAGTTCCCTACGCGCGTGCTTTCTCAGTGCTCAGCACGAGCACGCGTGTATTTTGCCGCATGGGCGGGGCGGAGCGGCAAGAAGACGCAGGGGGAACCGTATCTGATGGGGAAACCCGGATTGACGTAACACCGGGACAGGTATGAGCTTGAGGCTCTTGAGTCAACCAAGACAATACTTGTTAATGTGAAACAGAAAAGTGCCAAGTTTTAATTTTCCCTTTTCATTCTGTTTCCGCAGATGCTCTTCCAAATGGATTCCAGTTCTGACGAGAATCATTTGAAGACAACAGCAAAGCGGTGTTAGTGGAAAATTCACAGAGATAAGGAAATACGGTAGATATTAGCTTCTGCGATAGCGGCAAAACGGCTTAAACCGTGTGTGTTAAATCAATATTATTATTATTGTTATTATTTGGTGTTTAAACTATTACAATAGGCAGTTAGAAGTTTTTTTAGAGGTGATTTTTTGCTATATTTTGATCCCTAATACCTGTGAGTACTGTAAGTCCAGTCCACATATTTTTATATCTATCATATATCCTAAATCAATAAAAAGTTCATATATTTTAACTCTTGCCATGTTTTCCTTTTGCACAATCAATTTATTCAGAAAAAAAATATGTTTTACTGGTGAGCTCACTTTTTTGGTGGTTAAAAGCTATTAAACAACAAACTGCAATGCCACTGAAATGTTTATTCATTTCAAAAATGGAATTCAGACTCAAACGTTTTTTGAAGACAGAGTGATATTATTCAAGCACTTTTTTTTTTCTGTTCAATTAGCTTAAACAAAAAGCCAAACTTTGTAACAGCTGCGCAGACTGCTGACATGGCAGTTATCCAGAGCGGTCAATGACTCGCTGCCCACGACAAGGTCGTTGCTGAAGGAGACGTTCTGTTTACGGCGCCGCGTGAAAAAGAGAACGTGCACACCTGACATGACAAACCTCAGGCTCGAAAGGATTGTGAAGGACATCTCATTCAAAAGAGGGGTGGACGTTCATAATGTGGAGCCGCGGCTGTACGCAAGCTGCTGTACTCTTCCTGTTGGCCTGAGGCGATGCTAGAAGCTGAGGAGAAGACGGACGGCAAAATTTGCATTTATTTGGGAAATCAAGGCACACCCTAACAACAAATGTTAGAGCAGTTTCTATGCCTCTGCTGACCAGCATGGCACCAACTCACACTGCTAAAAGCACCAATGCTTGTTTTAACAGGTATTGGTTCACTGCCTGATGAATTTCCTCAAAGGACCTGTTGTGGCAGCGTGTACTGATAAGACTAACAAACTGAATTACATAGCTTTCACTGTATTCAATTACTACTTCTGAAAATGGATTAATATTCAACATCTTTTCACACTGATGCAATGTGGCACTATACAAAAACTGATCTAGTTTGACTTATAAAATAATATTTAAGCACACAGCAGGTATCTTGAAGTTTTGTTTATGTGGGCCTCTAGACTAAAGAGCCATGGCGTGCCACTTTTGGACCCCGGGCCTCGAGTTTGACACGTGCCATACATAATCTGCACAGTAAAGTCCATAGAGACCCCCAGAGTCCACACTGGAGACGAGCTGAAGGGTCGCCATAAACCTGGGCCTTTCTGCATTGATGCCATAAAGAGCTTTTACTGTACAGAGCATAAATATATTCAATAGCAGTGGTCCCCAACCCCGGTCCTCAGCGACCGCTGTCCTGCATGGTTTTGATGAGTCTGGACTCCAGCACAGCTGATTCATATGATTGCATTACCTCCTTTGCATTCCTGTAATTGCTGCAAAAGCCGGTTAATCACCTATGAATTTAATCCAGGTGTGCAGCAGCAGGAAAACACCTAAAACATGCAGGACAGTGGGCCCTGAGGACCAGGGTTGGTGACCACTGTTCAATAGGATTACATTTAAAAATCACTTTTTATTGATGTTTAGTCATTTCTTTTTTTTTTCTTAAAGCCATAATGATCAAAATGATCAACCAAAAAAGTTTGCAACATCACTCAATGTAGTAAATTTTTTATTTTTTTAAAAGGTCGGAGATTTTTACTTAATTCAATTTAATTATGTAGCTAGACAATTTATTGATTTGTACGTGTATGTAAGGGTGATACTATTTTTTTTTCTCCAAAAAACAAAACAATACCCCCGCTTCAAATAAATAAATAAATGGATCTTTCGCCATTATATGTCGGCCGAAATAAAAGCACCTCTCACAATTTGGCGCCTGTCCCTTTAAAAAAGCGCAGAGCTGAGCTGAGAGTGCGTCGCGCGACACACCGCCTGCATCATTGTTGCTATTTTTTGATGGGATAAGGAAGAGACTGGCTTTAGCTTATAAGGATTTTTTTGAAAGCGGACACATCCCTTTTCTTCTGTCTTTGAGATAATTTTTTTTATATATATATATATATATTTATATATATATAAAAGCCCTTATGGAGGCTGAAGTTCCTCTATTTCAAGAATATTTCTGCTTTTTACCAAAATTACCCTGATTCAGAAGGCATATTACATGTAAGGGCGGCATAAAGTGCGTCATAATTCTGAGTGCGACCGCGTGCAGGCTGTTGTGAGGATGTGATCTGACGGGGATCTCCGCTTTCTCGCTCCGCTGCCTCCTCCTCACTGCCGCTCAGGATGCCCAGGGCTCTGCGGCGACTGGTACATTTGATGCTGTTCTGCCCTCTGTCTAAAGGCCTGCAGGTAGGTACCTGCTACACACACACACACACACAAACACACACACACAAACACACACAAAGAGACTCGATGAGCATTGTTAGATAATTTGCGTGGATATACATCCAAAATGTCGCAAATGACTCCCCTCTCCTCATCCTACCCAGCCCAACCTCACAAACACTTGGAGGGGAAAAAAACGATGCAAATGCAGGCAAGAGTGAAGAGAGTCCTAGCTTTTGGGGCCCAGTTTAGGAAATGAAGAAGAGGAAGCACACTATTTGGGGCCAGTGTAGAAATTGTTGTGCTAGACATGTTATTTTGAACAGCTTGTCTATTTAGAAAGAATGGTGAAGTTGTGACTCGTCGTTGCTGCCTTAGTTTCAGCATGGTGCGTTATGAAGTCCTTCAGCCTGCACTGATTTGGCTAGAAACGATGAAGCGGCATTTCAGCTGTTTGTGATTCAGACGTTCTCAAAGATGAGTTTTGAGGCCCCACTTGGGGGTCAGCGAATATGGAAGTCTGGGGTTACGAGGTCATAGAAACCAGAAACGACGATGAGAAAGCGTGGGTAAAAAAAAAAAAAAAAAAAAAAAAAAAAAAAAGAAAAAGGAAAAAAAAGAATGGAGCTCCAACTTAAAAAATGTTTTAATTTGCTAGATGTAGTCGACTTAAGTTTGAGTATTACTGTTATTGTCATATTTAAAAAAAAAACATAAACAAAGTTTGACTAACTCGATTATGACGCAACACTACCTCCTTTTGTTGTCATTCAACCCTGTGAGAGCTATCAATCTACAGACTGCGGCGAAAATGTCCAATTTCGCCTAAATTAGTTTTAGCTGTTTCGTAACATGTTGTGGAGAAGTTTCACGTGCGTGACTGCTGCTGGAAAAAATGTATTAATACGCGGTATACGTGTTGCCTTTCAATACATCCTACTTCCCTATGAGCTTTTGTAATGACTTTCTAATTAAGCGGACACCTTCTTGTCCTCTCCTGCGCTCCGTAGAGTCGTCTCCCGGCCATCAAGGTGAAGTACCTTCTCCTCGCCTGGCTCGGCATTCTCATCATCAGCTGGATCGTCTACATGCAGTATGCCTCGTACGCTGAGCTGTGTCGCGGGCACGTGTGTCAAATAGTCATCGTAAGTAAACACGTACTCATATTTACTCAAAGTAAAAAAAGAAAAAAAGAAAAAAAAAAGGAATGTATTTTGCTTTTGCATGTGACATTTCATTCATGACACCACTTAGCTGCACTGAATACTCTTAGTCACACTCACACATATTAAGAATGAACCGATGTTTTGTCGAGCTAACGAAGGGAACGTTTAGCAGCACCATGACAACGTGCATGTGATGTTTGAGGCTGTTCGGAACAAATTGGCAAACTAGCTAGCTTTGCCAAAATGTTGCGGAATAGTTTGAAAGGGTGCAAAACAGGAGAAAACCTGTCAAGATTCTGTTTTCAAATGGAGAAATAAAGACATCCGAACCAACCTCTGCAGTTAAATCATGACTGGAACCTGTTTGACAACACGAAGTAGGCTAAAAGGGTCTTAAGAATAAGACGGAATTAAAAAAAGGGAGGGACAACAACGTACCTGGATTCAGTGGAATAAATATGACAAAAGGAAAATGAGTATGCCTTCATTTTGAGGTAGTGTATCTGTACCAATCACTGAACGTTCCACTACACCCATCCCCCATTCAACACATAGAATGACACCAAAAAAACTCCGCAAATTATTAAATGTTTTGCTTTAAAGGGTTGGCTGGTATGATTTCCTTTCAATCTTGCTCAAAACTTGGTTTCCAATTTTTCTTCTAACTGGGTGACAAAGTTACGCTTTGCGTTAAAAAAACAAAAAAAAAATCAACTAAAGGATAAAACATTTCATTTCTTTTTTCTTTTTTTTTAAACCAGCATATTTCTAAATGTTTGCTTTTATTTGTCTGAACTTTAAACGTGTTTTGCTGCTGCAGTGAGAAATGACATCGACAGCTCAGAAAAAACCCCAGAATCGTTTCCTTTCGGTATGACTCATGTTTCGTTCAGGCTCGACAAACTTCGCTTGCCTTTAATTCTAACTCCGTCTGGTTGACTGTGCAGTTTCTGATGTGTGACGTGACCTCCACCCTCGGCACCAGCTGGCGGAAATTCCAGCACATCTGCAGAAAGATCACAATCAGACAAGGGGAGAAATAAAAATCATACTAGAGTGATATGCATCTTATTTACTTACATTCACCGACAGCTTTTTCACCTAAACTTGACTTTTTTCGTACAAATTACTGTTTTTCAAAGATTCTACCATCTTCTCCAATAATGCTGATGCACTTGTAGTCTTGGAAATAAGCTCATTTGTGGAATTTCCTTTCTACTAAATGATCCAGAATCAACTGTTATAAAAAAAAACAACAACAAAAAAAACATAAGTGACTGATAATGACAGCACTGATAATGACATTTGAACCAAACTCAAGTTTGGTTCAAACGACTTATTTCCGGTGAAAAAACATTTTTGCAGTGAGGATTAACTTTCTTTTTTCTTTTTCTTTTTCACTACTCTCTTTCATAGAGAAGTAAATGGAACAGCACATGACAGTTTCATTTAGTCAGTGTCATTTCCTCTTGGGATTGTGCTTTTGCTGGTAATGCCTGTAAATTATTACGTTTATCTATGGTGAAAGTTGTGTGTCTGTTTTAAGGATTAACATATACATCTAAATAAATTAGAATACCATAGAATTTTTTTTAACAATTTCAGCTTTAAAATTGAAACAAATGTGCTATATTTAGAGAAATGCTCATTTTAACCCTTTATTTCTGATCATTTTTGAATATTATGCTTACAGATAATGAGAATTCATGCCTTGAAGTAAAATCAAGGCTTTTGGAAAGGCCATTGGAAAATTAAAACTTTTCCATTGGGGCATCATTATTCATTTAATATTTTATGACGTGGTTGACTGTGTGTTTAATTGTACTCTTGAGGTTGGACTTGAACAGTTTCTCATCCTGGTCGAGGTCACAGAGATCTGTAGGTTAATTTGCTTATCGATGTAAAGGTTTGCACACGTATTTCAAGTACCAGTCAAACCGATGTGTTTTGGTCAGAATCGGTGACCTGTGGGAAGAAACGCAATGTGAGACGGGCATTAAAAGGAAGTGATTCCCCTGAAAAGAGGACCCGGCACAATGTCATGCAATTGTTGCTTTTGTTTAGTAGACCTTGTAGACTACCTAAATATAGAGATCTTAAAATGGCTGATATTTCTCAGCTCACTTTGGATTGTTTCCTGTTTCCTGTGGCCTGATGTTGTGTATTTCTTTGCTTGTTTTCGCAGTGCGATCACTACAGAAGGGGCATCATTTCAGGCTCGTCATGTAAGGCCTTGTGTGATCAGAAAACTCTGACGCTGCACCGCTGCATGTCCACCTCCTCCACCCATCAGGTAAGACACAAACACACTGGTTTGTTGCTTTTGAATGCTTTTTTTTATATGATATTAATCTTTGTGTATGTCTGTAAAATAACAGTTTTAAGCTGCTAAGAAATGCATATCGATTTACAGTTTATGCGGTTTTGGGTATATCACACAAACGTCGGCTACCATTTCAACATGTTCTCCATATTGCTAACTAATTCTAGTTTTGATTTTACTCTTTCAGGTCTATGTTGGACTTTGGAAGGACAGGCCGGTGGTAATGAAATGCGGCATCGAGGATCCAGTGAACATAGATGGAGTCCCAGAGACTTTGTCGAGACCAGAAATGAGCTTATTCGACAAGCCGACTCGTGGAACCTCAATGGACGAATTCAAAGAGATGCTGCACAGTTTCCTTAAGGTACCATTTATGTCAAACTACTTAATTGAAAATAGAAGTCATTCTAACGATGCATAGAAGAAAAAGAGCTCTTAATGTGCTCTTTTTCTTACTGAGCTTCCAATTTCTTTTCTGAAGGCTAATCTCGGGGAACAACCGTCTTTGAGCGCCTTGGTGGACAGAGTCATCACTCTCGCTGACGTCAACCAGGATGGCAAAGTGTCTCTTGCCGAGGCCAAGTCCATCTGGGCTTTGCTTCACATCAACGAGTTCCTCCTGATGGTGGCGCTGCAGGAGAAGGAGCACACCCCGAAGCTTCTGGGCTTTTGTGGAGACTTGTATGTGACGGAACGGGTGAGCCACAGCTCCCTCTACAGGCTGGAGGTCCCTCACTACCTGGAGGCGGTCGTCCCGGAAGCCCTCAGCTCTGGCCTGAACCACTGGCTGGCGCCGTCCTGGCCCCGCAGGGCCCGCATCACCATCGGCCTGCTGGAGTTCGTGGAGGAGGTGTTCCACGGATCCTATGGGAGCTTCCTGATCTGCGACGCCAGCCCCCACCACGTGGGTTACAACGCCAAGTACGACTGCAAGATGGCCAACCTGCGCAGCGTGGCGTCGGAGGCCGTGGTGCGGGCCTTCCTGAAGGGCCGGCGGTGCGAGAACAACGCGGACTGCACTTACGGCAAAGACTGCACCGCCACGTGCGATCGACTGGTGAAGCAGTGCAACACGGAGGTCGTGCAGCCTAACCTCGCCAAGGTGTGCATGCTCCTACAGGATTACCTGCTGTTCGGGGCCCCGTCAGACCTGCGGGGCGATCTGGAGAAGCAGCTACGCACCTGTGTGACACTCAGTGGGTTAGCGAGCCAGATGGAAGTGCACCACTCGCTGGTTCTTAACAACCTGAAGACATTACTATGGAAGAAAATTTCCAACACGCAGTACTCCTGAAAGCAGACTGTAACCAATCCGCTGTTCTGTCTCATGAATTATATACAAAATGAGAGAAAATCTAAAGTTTTGCCAAATAGCGTAACCGTTTCAATCATTTGTGTGATTATCACCCTACACTGACTGGAGATGCAGGATCGTGAAAAAGTGTATGCCCTCTCTTATTTTTGCTTAATTTTAAAAATGTTTCAGATCATCAAATTTTGATATCATATAAACATAGCTTTATTAAATATAATATTAGTTCTCAATAATTAGTTCATTTAAAAGTTATCCAACCCAACCAGACAATTTGACAAATTTTCTTTTTTTTTCTTAAATTGTGAATTGACTCGTATCACATTTTTACATGCTTTCACACAAAGGCCTGATTAAAATTGCAGAATAAAAAAGTCACTTGAGTAAAACCTGTCTGACACCATGAAGTAGGATAAAAAAAATCTTAAAAATGCAAGTTATAATAAAAACAGCAACATACCAACAATTAATATGTAAGTAGAGGGCATGGCAATAAATTCCACTCCATTAACCAATGGAGATTAAAATTACAAAATGTGTCGGTCTAAAACGTACAGATGCTGATGAGACCTAAAAGTTGAACAATAAATGAACCGACAAAGACGTAATACAGAGACAACAATACACCATTTGGGTCATGCATCAGAACAATGATCCAGAACACCAGCAAGTCTATTTCTAAGTGGTTAAAACAACAAAACTAAGGTTTTAATGTCTTATTTGCTAAGAAGAGTGGACCAAAGTTCTGCATTCCATCAAAAACGTTCTTTGTGAGTTATGTTAGTGTTGGCACTGTTTTTGCCACTAAAGGTGGCCCAATCAGCTATTAGGTGTAGGATGCAATTACTTTTTCATAAAACTAACTGAAAACTGTGAACCGCAATTTATAATGTGAATTGAGAAAACCGACGAACCGAAATACCTTACGGATGACTCCGTCATGTTTGTTTTTCAACTTGTTAGTTGTGACAGATATCCATCCATTTGCACACTGTTCTCAGGACTCTGCCTGTAAACACCATCTGTTTAGTTCTACATGTAATTTAGTTTTTAAAATAAAGCAGCTTGGATTTATTGTTTTGTTCTTTATGTTTGTACATGGATAAGAAACTGTTTTATTTTCTGTAAATGAGGCTGATCACAACAGATCGGAAATGTACGGCTATGAGAAAATAAACTCAAGTTTGGTTCAAACGACTTATTTCCGGTGAAAAAACATTTTGCAGTGAGGATTAACTTTTTTTTTTTTCATTTTCTTTTTCACTACTGTCTTTCATAGAGAAGTAAATAGAACAGCACATGACAGTTTCATTTAGTCAGTGTCATTTCCTCTTGGGATTGTGCTTTTGCTGGTAATGCCTGTGAATTATTACGTTTATCTATGGTGAAAGTTGTGTGTCTGTTTTAAGGATTAACATATACATCTAAATAAATTAGAATACCATAGAATTTTTTTTTAACTATTTCAGCTTTAAAATTGAAACAAATGTGCTATATTTAGAGAAATACTCATTTTTACCCTTTATTTCTGATCATTTTGAATATTATGCCTACAGATAATGAGAATTCATGCATGATTTTCAATAAGGATTTTAAATACAGAACTGTTGGTCTGCTAAAAAGAGCTTATATTTTGAAAACACTCCATCAGTCAGGGTTATTCAACTTGATGGCCGGTGTCCTGCAAACTTTAAATTGCAGACAAAAATAAAAACATGTCACCAGCAGTACTACATGTGGAGGCAATTGAGTCATTTGATTCAGGTCTGTTAGAGCAGGTAGTCACCTAAAAACTGTAGGACACCGGGCCTTGAGGACTGGAGTTGAATACCCTTGTCACACATTGTCTATGAAGTTAGTGTCAGGTGGCTCTTCTGTTCGATGAAGCACAGTGATTGCATGATCACTAAAGCAGTGGTATAGTATTGGCTCTGTGTGGAGTGTGGACAAGTGCTAAGTCAATGGGAAATGAACTCGGTATTTCCATGAAGCTTGTCAGCATCACTGAGTGTTTGAGTTTTGGTTTTCATCTGTTTCATTTTGATTATTGTTGTATTGCTCATTTATATCAACATGGGTATTGCCTAATCAGTTCCCGTTGTATTTGGTTTCTTGCTTTATCCTTGCATGGTCTTTGCGCTTTTGTGCTCAGGTTTCTTGGCGTAGTAAACCTTCCCATATGCCCAGGGGTGAAAGTAAGGGGGTACGGCAGGGTACTGCGTACCCCTAAAAGATTTAGCGGGTGTACGCAGTACCTGCAAGAGAGGGGAGCGGCTGTCTGCTGTAAAACATGAATGGGTTCACTGTGCAGCCGTGAATGCACCCACTAATCAGCCGTGACTGATTAGTTTTTCAAGAACAATCTAAAACACGACTTAATCAGTTAATGAATACCTTTTTTCTCATTTTATATTGTTTCTGAACTGTTCGTGCTTTGCTAGAGCAGGGCTGCAACACGTCGATCGCGGAAAGTTTTGAGGCTGAGACCAGCACGTCCTCCTCTCTGACTGGCTTAAAACGTTCGTTACTTTATTAATGAACAAAAAAATAAACAAAACATGTTCAAATTAATGACCCAACGAACAATCTCAGTAATTATTGTTTCAACAAGATGTTGCGCAATTCTGTGCGTTTCGGTTCCATTACCAAAGTAACTAGCAGAGCAGGAGTTTAAAATTAACTAATCAACCAGCTGTGTTCAGGGAGGCTTATTAATGATCGCAAAATAAATATCAAGCCTGCAAACCTAATATCGTAACGGACTGAATTTATGTTTTTAACGGAATCTCTGGTCGGCTTCTGGAGCGCACGAGGTTGCCATGGCAACGGGTGTGCTTAAATGACAGAGACGGAGAGTAAAAGGGTGCGAGTGGTTTTGAGTTGATCACCGGTTCAGGTTGTTTTACCTTTTTTTACCTTTGCCTTGGTGCATCACAGCCACTGTAGTTTCTGAACGTTCAATAAACGACAAACTTGGACTAATTACCTTGTTCTTTGTGAGTATAAGTCATTTACAACAAACATCAAACACGGTAAATATGCCTCATTAGGTATTTAACCAACAAATGGCTTCTACCGCGATAATTATGTGAAATTAAATTGTCTAATATAAAAAATAGTTTGGTGCTGTCGGGCTCAGAGTCTGAGAGGCTTTTCCTTTATCAAACAATTTTGATTTTTGCCTCTTATTTAGTGGAAATATTGATGTTGATTAGACTTTCTCCAAAATAATAACCTGTTTCAACCTTTATAGCTCCACTGTTGAAAATGAGGCTCTAACATTCACAAATGACATTGAAATAAAATCCAGTCCAACATCTGGTTTGAGGTGATTCCTCTGGAACCTGTTGGAGGAAAAATATCCCAACTTCAGACGATGTGCTTTTAACTTAACAGAGCTCTGTGGTTCCTCCTGTCAGTATGAGAGTCAGGGTGAGGAGGCACCATGTTAGGAAGAGAAGTGGAAGCTGCAGGATCTTCAGAACAAACGGGTCATGATGCTAGGCTACTGATTATCCCTCTATCTGGACACAGGATCAATAGAACCAGTTTAAAGGCTAAAATGAATGGTTATATGCCAGACATGAAAAACTGGGATGCATATATATATATATATATATATATATATATATATATATATATATATATATATTTTTTTTTTTTTTTGTCAAAGTACCCCCAAGAATTTAAAACTACTTTCACCCCTGCATATACCCCCATGTATTCCCTTCCTCTTTATTCTCCTTCCCTCTGCCTGTTTAGCTCCTCTCCAGCTGCGCCAGGTTTGTAATCACCCACCTGTATTTCGTCAGTAATCAACTCCCCAGTATAAAGTCTCTCATTTGCTGCCATTTCCTGCTGACTTCTGTTCACGCTATGTTCTCCACTCGCGGTTTTGTACGTTATTACTTCTTTTTTTTTAAGGTTCATCTTAATTACAAATGATTTCGGCTACCGAGTCCTTTACAAAATCTGAATTGTGACATAAAGTGCTGCAAAAGTTTAATCAGAACTTTTGGATTAAAAAAAAAGTGCAAAAGCAAATTACGTGCAACAATAAAACACACCACTAGAGGCCGCCATAGATGATATGACAATAAGCAAGCACAGACTGAGTAACTAAATGACCCTCATTTTATGACGCCAAAAGTCAAAACTGGAGGAAAAGTATAGAAAATGGACGAACAAATTTCGAAAAAAAAAAGTATTTTTTTCATTCAAAACAAAAGGTCTTTTGAAACAGATTTATTTGGGAGTGAAGTGCTGTTTAAGTAAATGTTCACTAGATGGCGCTGTTTGTGTTCACCAAAACAAGTACAGTTGTGTTGGACCACATTTGGACGTGACATACAGTAAGATAAACAATGTAAATCGCTTTCAGGTTGTAAGATATTAACCTGAACATTTATAATTTAACTTATTACAGAAAATAGTTTTGTTTGTTTTTACGACTTTTACTTCAGATATTTACTTCAGATTCAGCACAAAAATATACCCTTAGTTATGCTACTGAAGGACAGACTTAACATATTTCCTCACTCTGCTACCTAAAATCTCATTATGTAGAGATTTGGTTAGAAAAAAAAAAAATACTGCTGGCATGAATTTCATATGTGAACTTCAATGCTTTTCAGAAAATTCAAATGCGTCATATTTATTCATTTTCCAAGTAAAATAATCTTTAAAGGACACAATGCAGAGGCTCCAAAAGAAATGAAGAGGAGCGGAGACGTTTATCTTTGCCTGGTGTTGCTCCACCTGTCCACAGCTGACAAGAGGAAGACAATGTGAAGCAAACAAACACAAAGGTGCAGAACCTGATAATTGTCCGCGTTGCATCCCGTGCTGTGGAGATAGTGACTGGCTCCATAGAAACCGTGAACATCTCTCTCCAGCACACTGTTGCGCCAGGACAGCTTAGAACCTCGCAAATGGTCTCTGCTTCTTCGCCTCCACCTCCAGCCATGACATCAGTCAGGAAGAAAGTATTTGAATGTCCATAGAAAGAGCCACACAACGGCCAAACTCCCCACCGTCAACCACACACACGTCCTGCACAGACGCATGTCGTACCTGCAGAAAACAAAAACAACAAAAAAACGATGCCAGGCTCCTGTTCTTTTATTATCACACTATAGCTTATGATGAATTTCCATTTGCTCATAATGGAGGCCTATTTTTTTTTTTTGTGGCTTGATATTGAAAATACAGCAGATATCTGTGAGCCATTGTACTCTGTCAAACCAGACCGACTGTATTCACAAAACCTTTGCAAATGAATCCATTGAGTCACCAAAAGGAGTACGCGTGACAGGACTCGCAAACAAATCGCCTCCCTTTGCAGAAGGAGAATTGGAACAGTATGTACACGTGCAGTGATAAGACTGTCAACATGGCTGATGAACGGACTGAGGAAGACCAAGGAAGTTCAGAAGAGAGCCAAGGGGAAAAAAGAAATCCTTTGACTTTGTTGAGTCAGTCGATTCCTAAGAGAATGAAATATAGAATAAGTATTGGAGGTGAGACTCCAATACTTGAAGAAAAGTACAGATTTTTCTATTGTAAGGAAATTCGCTTCAAAATGAACTTTTTTTCTGAACAGCATGAAAGGAAAGTGTTTGTCATTTCACATATATTATTCCAGTATGAGGCTTGTCCAGGCTTTTCTTTAAGTGTGCGTGGCACAGCCTGGACAAATGTGGTCTTGTACTTTCACACTTTTCTAATTGAGTAAGTTTCCAACAAAGCCAAGTTTTGTCTCCGGTTTCATTTTATTTCTTTTCTGAAGACTTAACAGATTTTTGCCTGTCTCATACTTTGCGGTATTGTTACCAAAAGTGAAAAATTTGTTAACTGAATTTTCAAAACCTTGGTACTCCTTCGTTGTTGTCTTTTGGGTTTTGTTTCTCTTCCACTCTCTAACCTAAGTTGCTTTGTATGCATTTTGTAATCTTAACATTAAAAACATCTAAAGCTTGTAATTTGTTTGACGACATAGGTAAACCTCTATATTGGAATTTGATCTCTTGTTTTTCTATTATACAGCTAAAACCAGATATTTGCATACACTGCATTATAATGTAAAATTTACTAACTAAACCAGTCTAAAACTGTCATGTATGTGTTGTCAATAAACTCAAGCACTTTATTTCATCAGACGGCAAGACATGTCACAAGAAAACAAAAAAAAAGAGGTCTTTATACTTTTGGTGCATTTACAGATTATCTGGCTTCTTACGTTGCCTTCCAAGTTACGACATCTGCCTTTTGATTATGTTATTAAAATGTCAAAGTCCAGACAAATGACTCATCTACATGCCGTGACATGACCTAAAACAGACAGATTATGCTCATAAATCCTCCAATATGTCTGAATTGAAACAAATCTGCAAAGAAAAGTGGGGCACATTTTCTCCACGGAGATGGGAGCCACTCGCTGCCAGTCGAGGCAGAAGACTGATGCCGGGTTAGTACCTGCTTATGCAGTGGAGCCTTTACTGTTCCATAAAGGCCAGATTGGATTTAGCCATTTGTTTAAATGAGCTTTAAAAAAACATGTGACCAAAAACACAGTGGAATCTATTTAAGGGGACAAACTTTTATCCATCCAAAAATTCTTATCCATAGCTCTGTGTATCCCAAGATAACTAAATGTCCACTTGCTCATTTTGACCCTTCGTGACACACTTTTCTCCCTCCATTATGAATGCATATGATGCAGGCCTTCCATTTTCTAGTGTCTTAGGAACACTGCACCCCTGTTGGAACTGAAACACTCCTCCTGACCTGCTAACTCCTGCAGCTGACTGCTTTGTATTTATTTATTTATCTGAATTTCTGATGCGTTCTCTCTGCAGACACGCTGGCCCGCTGCCGTTCGGCTCCGCAAATTCCCAGAAGATTGGATCTGTCATACACAGACTTAAACTTGATGTAGTGCATGTAAGCTCCGAATTGGTTCAGCGTGCAGCGCCCCGCAAGGTTACCGAGAGGGGAGGGGAGAGGGACGGATCAACGCCTGAGCGAGTAAGCCTATACACTAAAAAGGTAATTGCTTCGCTCCTTCCTTTCAGCACCTCCTCCGGCTCCCTTCGCTCCTCCCATGCCTCCCGACTCTGCGTGCACGTCAAAAGATCTCCATCCGCAGTTACATGTGCTTTCACACACCCCCTCCCCCCGACGCCCCTACCCGCGCCCCTCTCCTCCCCTCACACCCCAGCAGGGAACGAGAACAAGAATGAGAGAAGCTGAGAGTGTGCCGGCGGCTGCAGTCACTTTCCAAGGTAATCTGGGAGGATCGCTTCCCTTCCCGTCTCGTCGCCCCGGCCCTGGTGTTTACGCGCCGAGCTGCTCCACAGACTCCATCGCCACAACACGCAGCGAGCGCGGCTCGCTGGTCGTCTCACTCCCGGGAGCGAGGACTCAAGATGCAGCAGCAGCAGCAGCAACAAGAAGAAGTCATGTTTTCGTATTCCCCTTCAGGTGAGCAAACCAGTCATCTTTCCATAAAAAAATAAAAATAAAAATAAATGTTTTTTCATATTTAAGCATCCTTTTATTCATTTTTCTAAAGTGTGACATTTTTTTTTTACATTTTCTATCTGAATCTGTGTGTTCATTTTTTTTTCTCCACAAACGCACACACACCTATGAGAGCATGTGGTGTTCTGCAGGAGGTGATGATGCTTGTTGTTGTTGTTGTTGTTGTTGCACTACCATACCTTCCATATGGTAGTGCTGAAAGTGGAGTAGCTGCTGTTACTACAACTGGCTGGTCCCTTGAAGCCCAGCTGTGAAACTCCATATGGATGAGGGGAGTAGTTGGTTCTCGTGACCTAGATTTAGGAACAATTTCTTTAAACTCGGATCTGCTGTAGTTTTGCCGCCGTAAAGTAAAGCTTTAATTCCGTGATGAAGACGATCATAAAACAAGATGCAGGTTGCCTCTTTCTGTAAGCATGCATCCAGGCTGAACAGTGAGGCAGATTGATTAATGGAAGTGTCCAGCCGCAATACGTGGATTCGCTTCGCTTTTGTTCCTGGAGAAGTACACGGTGCAAATCAATGGCTCTTCATCACCAAACAGACGGCGATGAAGATCGTTTATACCCTTCCAACTTCTCCAGATATGTCTATTTTTGCACACTACAATTGCACAAGTGATTGAATTTTTTTTTCTAGTCTAAGACCGGCACAAGTCTTGTCATGACTGTAAAATAGGAAAAAACAATTATTTTTTTATGTTTTACAGATCGAAAATTCTTGTTTGCCTTCTTACAGCTAAATAGTGACTTTTTGTGCGCTGAAACTCAGTCAAATTGGATGGAGAGCATCTAGTCTTGTGCTTTTTTTAAGTTTTTCCTCAGATTCTCGATTTTATTTAAAATGTTACTTTAACTGGGCCTTTTTTTTTCTTTCCACATTAACGTGCTGTCCTTGTGACTGTTTCATTGTAGCTAAGACTGTACATTTAGGGTTACTGTCAATTTGAATCTTCATCACTGATGAAACAAAACATCCCCAAAGCATGATGCAGCCACCACTGTGTTTCACTGTATTTTTAGGATGAGGTGCACTTTTAGTTTTTCACCACACACACACACACACACACACACACACACACACACAGCATTTTCAATTTGGGCTAAAAGTTCAAGCTCGTTCTCATCTGACCAGATCTTTATTTTTTTTTTGTTTATTTCCTCCACATTGCTTTGTGGTCGACACTGATGTGAAATTAAACTGTTATCTAGATTGTGGGTTCAACACACCAAAAAGAAATAGTCATGTTTTGCAGAAATGTGAAACAAGAAGTGCAAAACAAGACACAGATCTAAAAGCTGTGGGACATCGACTCCCAAAACGTAACTTTGCGCTTCCTGTGGTATAAATCTCTCTGGAGCTTCATCCCTGACCCGCCTGCTGAGCTGCTTGGTCTTTGTGACGTCTCTGGTTCACTGATGTTCTCTGGTAAACCTCAGTAGCCTTGACGGATAGCTATATTATTACACACAGTCATCTTGGGTAAAAATGTTTGTTGAAAAACTCCTAAGCTTCACTTTTCTCCTTACAATAAAATGCAACTTTGTGATGGTCAATTGCATAAAATTTCAATGAAATAATTGTATTTTATAAAGTCTAATTGAAGGCACATTAAAATGCATCAATTTAGCCTTGATAGTTTAGAGTATCACAGTAAAATTGAGTTACACAATAGTGGGGAAAAAATAAAAGTAAAAAACTCGAATGAGATCCAAACGTATTGTTTCTGTTTAGATCCTCGGCCTCTCAGACCACTATTCGTGCCCAAACTGAAGGGATACCTGGAACGGATTTAATGATGTAGCTGCCAGTTTTTCTCCATGGCTGACTGACTGACATGTCGGCGCGATTCCGACACGCCGCCCGTTACCCATCACCTTGTTTTTTGTTTTTTTTTTGGCTCGTTATTGAGAGAGGCGGGAGGTTGAAATCATTACCTGCATGTGCATTTATGTTGATTCCCATCACTTTTTCACACGAGCCCTAGAGACTGCAACAACAAAAAACACGCCTCAAGAAGTGACGGCGCATGAAAAGGTGTGGGCTACACGACGCTTCGTGTTGATTTGTTGTTTGTGTGTCGACGCTTCGCCTGATGCGATGAAGGTGATAAACGGGTTATGTCCGGTGAGAGTGCATGAAGCTCAGCAGACAATAGAGAGGTGTAAACGCTCCTCGTGATGATCAACACTCACTCACAGTCTCCCTGTTAGAAATGTTGCATAATCCTCAGCTTCCTTTTCTGGGGAAAAAAAACAACAACAAAAAACCCTTCAAAAAGCAAGTCTGCAAGTACATACTGAAATGTTCTTAAAACACACAAACTGTTCTGACCGCGAACTGTAATATGTAATGAGGTTGTATATCGTGGAGCTACTTCTGATGGGTGTTGAAGTATCTGACAGAAACGGCGTCATTTTTAGGTAGAGCTATCACGATATCACCCCAATAATAAAATAGATGCAAATTCTCATTAGAAATTTGACTGTAAAGGCAATAAACTCACTTAAACTTACCCTTGAGTTGGATATTTAAACTTTTTTTTTTCCACTGAATATGTTCTCATAACATCCAAAGTGACAGTTTTTTAAAAACAGCCAAAAAACTTGATTATCCCACTCCTACAGTTTAAATTTTTTTACGAGGTGGCAGAGAAAGTTTTTAATTCTTTCCTGACTTTTTGTTCCATAGAGATATGCTGCCCCTCCACCACCTGTTGCTGTGCAAATTCGGCCAGCTGGCTGAAACCCCCGCCCCAAAAAACAAAAGGCTTCCGAAACAACAATGTTCCAATTAAAGGAATGATAATGACGCTCAAGAAATGTAAATGCCCTGATAGATTGGAAAAATTTGTGGTAAATGTACAATCTATTGAAAACTGACTACAAAATATGACGGATTATCCCAAAACATTTATATTTAGGGCCAATGAGCAATCATCCTAATGCTGAACCCTGGGGAACTCCTTTGCTTAGTGAGAGATATTAGGAAAATTACACACTGGGTCAAATCAAGGGAAAAACAAAAAACAACATCACAGTATTTATTGAAGTCTAAGTCATATTTTACGCAATTTGGTTTCTATGCCAGCGGTTACTGTGCTATTTCTTTTCTTTTTTTAAATTTTAAATATTGCCTTGCAAAGTTTTTGTTGTTCAGTAATTACCCTCTCGGGAACATCATTATTTTGCCTGTTTAGTCAGCCTTCATCACGTTCAGACACAGTCTTGCATGCAGAGTGTCCTTTGGTTTTCACAGTCCAGTTGTTTTTCAGAGAACTTAATAAGTGGACATGTTGGATCAAAGCATTCTCTCCAAACTCTCAACGTCAGTGAGCTGAAATGATTAATTCTAAATCCTATAAAGACTTAGTCACTTTTTTTTTGTTTCACCGTTTTCAATATGATTGCATTTGTAATTTATAGAAGCAGTGGAAATTCAATTTTTTTTCCAAAAAGAAAAGTTGCTGTAAATGAATTCTTGTGCATAGTTTTTACTTTGGTCACGTTTAAATGACACGAGCGAAACGACTCGGATACTTAAAGACGTCAACATTTAATAGCATGCTTTAAAAAAAAAAAAAAAAAACATTAGGTTTTAAAAATAAATTCTGCAAATGTTTTCTGTGAGAAACGTACTAGTCAACAGACTTGTACCGGCTTGTAGAAAACCTCAAAGCTTCCTTGAGGTTTCTGCTTCAGGTGAGCAAGGAGGCTAAAATCCATACTCTGTAGGAGTCTCACTGTGGGTGCGCACGCTTTAATGTGATGTGAAGTCGATATTAACCTCCAGATTTTCCAGAGCATTTTCAAATACAGTGAAAGCAACCAGTAATATAAAAAAAGTTTATATGTAACCCCTCAGTTTTCTTTCTTAAGAGCGCCAACTAGGGTTGACTCACCACAGTGGGCATTAAACTAAAATATTTCACATAAAATGTTAGACAAGCTTCTCCACCGAACTCGGAGTATTGACTTAAATCCGTTCAATACCAGATACAAGTACTCTAGTCCAGCCTGTTAAACCAGAGCTTATTATTGTGTTGTTAGTCACAGCTATTGACGGAGGGATAAAATGCTAATATTGTCCAGTTATTGATCCGCTCAGTCAGAAGTTAAACTAGGGAGAGGAGCAAAATCTGAGGTAGGCGGGAGCACCTAGCTGCAACCTGATTGGATGGCTCAAATGGTGACAATATTGGTTTTGTAACCTTTTGACACACAATCACGAATAAGACGGAACAAACCTACATCAAAACATACATACAAATGAAAGATGCGTGACCTTATGTAACCGTTTATTTAAGTAAGTAACATAACTTCATGACAGATGAATATGTAATGGTGGTGTTTGCTGAATAATTTTACACTTTTTTTAGCTAGGAACATGAAGAAAAGCTAGCAAAGAAAAAGAAATTAATTTCTTTCCCATGAGATATAAATGTACCACTATGTTTTGTAGTTATTTGAGAGATAAGTTTTTTTTAATTTGTGTGGGATCACAATTATGAAAGCTAATGTTAGTGTGGAAAAAATGGCCACAGAAACTGCAAAAATAATTCTATTGAAACAACAGATAAACAAAAATGAATTAAAAAAAACCCAACCTTACCTGCTCGGTGAAGTCAGTGTGAAATCACAAACAGTTTTACAAGTGGGCAGCATGCAGGAAACCGAGAGAGAAACACAAAGACCAGTTGAATCTGTGTGGGTGTGAAAAAGCTTAACACGACTGTAAGGGTTAGCTTGGATATTTTTTTGAAGTGAGGTTTTATTATTGCTAACTTCACTTTACCAAGAGTATAAATCTGTCATCGCACAGACGGTGGAAGCCATCAAGCTGTACACACTGTATCTGTCGAGTCTCAACAGCAGATTTAGTGAAC
The DNA here is from genome assembly GCF_904066995.2 of Poecilia reticulata. NCBI lineage: Eukaryota > Metazoa > Chordata > Actinopteri > Cyprinodontiformes > Poeciliidae > Poecilia > Poecilia reticulata. The sequence goes on from NC_088841.1 coordinate 8,486,582, forward strand.
CAGTAACCATCCGGATAGTTTTTCAAACAACTTTGAGATCCGGAAAACAAAGGAACATGTCATCTTCAATGACGCTAACGTAAAATAAAAACGCCAGCGGGGGTCGACCGATAAAATTTCACACTACACCAAACAGTGATGGTCTAAAACCTGAACAAACGTCTTTGTGTCATTGGGATGCAACAGCATCAAAGTCAAGTAAAACTGAGAGTATACAGTATATCTAACTAGAAGTTAGCATCCGTTTTTCAAATTTACAAAAACTCACTTTGATGTGACATCTATCTTCTTCTGGTGAGAAAACTGATGCCCATAACAACTTCACACAAAAAAAATCTAAAATAACCACTTGGTATTTCAATGTAAGCATGGTTGTGTAGTTGTCACACTAATGCCTGTTGGTGCATATTCTACACACATCAAGGGATTGTATTGGAATCACTTTACTGCAATCTAGTAGTCTTTGTTGTGCCTCATTAATCCTAATTTTGATCATTTGCATGTGAAATGACAACATTCATGAATTGTATATGAAATACTCAGATTATGCTTGACACCAAAAACACAAGTAACATTGACTGAATTTAATCTGTCATAACGATGGACTTCTTTGGTTCTCATTGATGATTATTTTTGGTCCATCAAACCACATTGGACAACACTGAAGAAGCAGTGTTGTCCAAGAGTCTCATCAGTAAACTCTAGAGCTGCCCTAACTCTTTGTACTCTGCATCATGTCAACTTCTGAGACATCGGACAACTGTGGATGCATCATCTGATACATTTGCAGCATTTCTGCAAATCACTGCGCAGACAGAGTAAAACACTATGGTGGGAGCAGAGTTCCCTTCTTTGGGTTTCTTCCCTTACTCAAGTGGAACAAGAGGACGACTCCCTCTAGAGCAGGGGTGGGCTACTCCAGGCCTCGAGGGCCGGTCTCCTGTAACTTTTATATGGATCTCTACTTCAACACACCTGACTCAAATAACGAGGTAGTTAGCAGGACTCTGGAGAATTTGACTACACTGAGGAGGTGATTCAGCTATTGGATTCAAGGGTGTTGGACCAGGGTGACATCTTAAGAGTTGCAGGACATCAACCCTCGAGGACCAGGATTGCCCACCCCTGCTTAGAACCTTCTTTAAGTGTAACGTCAGAGCAACTCATCTGCAATTCTGATGGGCGAGGTTTCTTAGGGAGGAAGTCTTCCACAGCACCGGAACCTTCTCCCGGGTTAGGATGTCCGCCAGATTCCCAAATGGCTCTTCCCATCCGAGTTTAACGGGATCTGGGTCTGCTGCCTTGTTTCCTTTCAATCAAGATGGCATGTGCATCTTATCTCCTAGAGATAGACTAGAAAAGGATGTGAAGGGATCACCATCATCTCCCAATGGTGTGACAAATAAAAGGAGGATGGTCAAGGTCTGTTTGGCCTGATATTTTTCCTGTATTCTACTGGCTCTCGCTCCTCCTTCCTATCTCTACTCCGGACTTTAAGTTGCTTTTGTTTACCTCAGTAATTCCTTGTCTGGTGATTTATGGATTGTTTTTGGGGAGGCATCTCATCGTTTTGGTGGGGGGAGGGTGTCAAAGGCAGTGGCGGAGCTAGACTTTTAAAGTGGGGGGGCCAAGGGCCAAGGACTACCTCTGGGGGGGCAAAATTTTAAATGTGTGTGTGCACATATATATAATTAAAAAAAATAACCAAACTGAATATTTTGTTAGTTTTTAAGCCCCTCTGTCATTTGACATGTTATAATTAACACCTTTGACTGGAGCACATGGAGACATGATAGACTTTATGCAGAGTTCATCGCAGAGGAAACTAAAATCAATCAAATAAAAGATCCTTTCTGAATATCATCTCATGGACTCTGAACTAAATGCATCTTTCTGACTGGGAGCTGACAGCGTGTTGAAGAGTTATGGACACCTTGGTTAGGAAGCTCTGATTGGACAGGTCATTTGACGGGTAACAATATTTCGGGTCGGACCAGAATTATTTGCCTGATGGTGGTTCGGGCTTCTAATGAGTTTACATTTAATGAGTTTGGAGCACACAGAGAAAACCTAAAGAGAATGTGATCTACTTATTGTAGTTTAAGTAGAGGAATAACAGCTGACTGTTGAGAGAGGAAAGAAATTAAAGTGCAGATCCGTTAGGCAGAAACAAGCGCAGAGCGCTGGGCAATAAATGCTCCACCGTTACGCTCCAATTAATCACACATGAGACGACAAACGCAAAATATACAATATATAGTTACACTGCTTACGTTAATGGTGTTTTAAAAACAAAACCAGTAAAAACTTAACCTAGTTAATATGTCAGATTCCCTCCTCACCCTCATCTTGATAAGAACAGAGAGCAGTTCGCTGGTTTCTGTCCAGAATGTGATCAGCTGACCACTTGGTGCGCAGACAGTTTCAACATAGTGGAGCTCATTATTAATCAGACTAAGAACAATATCAGTCAAAGAATCATCTCTGATCTGGACGCTTTAACGGACCAGAGGCTTTGGAGCTCCTAGCTCAGCTGATCTGCTTCTGCGAGGTTTTTCTCCCGCAGAGGGATCAGGAAACGATCAGAGTTCTGTCGTCTTCTAATCACGTCATTTCGTGAAATGTTACCTGATTTCAAAAACGTTCTAGCAGAGAAATAATAAATGTTTCGTTTGATGACTACAAATTGGAAATAAAATTATTTTTTTCTTTGACGGACAACGAAAAAACCTCTAGCGCCACCTCTGATCCAAACTACGAACATTGTCGACCCCTCTTCGGTTTTTTCTCTTTTTTGCGGAGGATCAATAAATAACTTATTGGTGTTTTACCATCACCACCAGATATGAAGTGCTTTAGCCTTTGAATTGCACCACAGCGCAGCATAACTGAAACATCCAGGAGAAGAATGTCATCTTGTTGTTATGAGTATAAAGGAGGCTGGTATCACGCCTGATATAAATCTATTTATTTATGTCATCACATGGACTTAAAGTTTTATACATTTTCTTTTGATATATTTATTATTATTTTTCTTCTTTAGACATTAGGTTGGCTTAGAATGATTCCAAATAATGTACAGGAATGACCTGGTGCTGTTACATGTCAATCATCTGGGGGGGCCACTAGGGGGGCCAATCAGATGACAGGGGGGGCACTGGCCCCCCCTCTGGCTCCGCCACTGGTCAAAGGTGTAGTTAGATGGTCACACACTCGGTCATGGCATCAATCTCTCCGTGGGGCTCAACGAGCGCATCCCCTACTGTAACCTCGAAACAATGCTGCAGAGCTCGCCGTGTCTCCGAAGCCACCCGTGTTTATGAATCCCAGTTCAAAGAACGGCGCTTGTTTCTCCTGATTAAAAAAAAGCAGTCTTTTCTGCTGAGATGGTACTTTCGCTCAAAAATCAATCACCTCTTTAGCGCTTGCTTTAATTGGCTCGTTATACCTGCCATCGCAGCCCTATATTTATTTACAGCTTAAATAAATCTGAAGCAATACATGAAAACATAATGACGTAGCGTGCCACACATAAATTCTGCCGGTATTTCTTCAGCACGATATAACAGTAATGTATTCCTCAGACAAATGGGCAGTAGGAACGGTGGCCCGTACTGCTGACAGCTACAGCAAGGACAGATTAAAATAAATAATTTAAGAGCTGAGAAATTCTAAAGGTTACATCTTAGGTCTTCTTCACAGATGTGTAAAACCCATCACCATGTCATTCTACGTCAAATTAATGCACAAACGCACACGAGTTTCTCGCAGATCAGCTTGAAGTCGTGTTTTGACGACTTCAAAACACGAAGTTTTCTTTTTTTTTTTCTTTTTTTTACCGAGCTTCTGTGGAGACAGGTTCATAATCCCCCGTGTTGATTAAATTACGCTATACAGTATCAGCTAAACCTAAAGCTCGAGGATTATGAGAACGAGAGAGATAAACAAGAAAGAGATTAAGCGAATGACGGAAGTCCTCTGACTTGACGGAGCTCTGCTTCGCATTTTTAATTTGATTTCCTTCAATAAAACAACAAAGTCAGACTTCATGTACATTTAATGAGCTCTAAGTCTTGGATCACATCGGTGTAAATCTCTCCACAAACACAGTTGTTGTGGTAATTACTTTTAGAACAAGAGCGGACAACAATAAAGACGGACATCCTTAGAAAACACCACAGAAAACGCAAACAAAGCCAAACTTCTGTTTTTTGGTGTTTTTTTTTTAAGCTTTCAAACATAACCCACTTTCCATAGACAACATGAAGCCCCATGATTTAAATTGTATAGATTTCATTTGTTGGATTTTATAATAACAAGCATTGTTATCATAAACACCCAGCTGGGGTGTTATTTGACCCTACGATGCCTCTACGTGTATGAGCTCGTCTTCACTTAATGCACTAAGTTAAATATACTTATTCGCCGCCTATACGCGTTGTATAACGTACTGCACACGAGTTGATTTTATTTCTCCAATCAGACTTTTGCGCTTTCTTATTTTGTTATCTGTAACTATGTGAAAACTGAAAAGTTACAGAAAGAGGAGGAAGGTAATCTCTTCAATTTTCTGTCAACTCTGTTAAGAAATAGAGGGGCAGGAAACAGGGTGATTTGACATTAACAGATGGTTTGGAAAAAAGGCATCTGTTAAAATGTCATATCTTAATGACTTGGCAGAAACTGCTACGGTAGATTTTATTTTACTTTTACAGTGATAAAAGGTTAGAAAGAAAATTAAATTGGTATTATTTGAAAAGGACAAGCAACAATTGCACGTTACGTAGAGACTTGGCCAAAAAAAAGAACGAAAAAAACAACTAGAAAAGTACTACATTTAGTTTTAAGTGCTTCTTGGTAAATGTTTTTTTTATTATTATTATTAACCTAGGATCTGTGTGGCATTCAGGCTTTTCCTTTGCCTGCAGTCAGATCCAAATGAATAAGAAATGTTACATGTCTTTCATAACCGACAGCTACATGACGCTGAACGTGTGAATTGGGTCTCTGAGACGTTGTAGTACCAAAGAGAGATGTAGGTTTTATGACCAGGAAAATAAAATATTTACACTGATTTGTCTGGTTCCATTCATTAAAATGCATTTATTTACATTAAGGTGGTATGATCATTTGGACAGCCAAAAAGAAAAGTTGATGCAAATTTGTATAAATACTTTGCACATCACACAGACGACGGTTCTCTTTGGTGGAACCTGGATTTTTTTTTTTTTTCTTCGGGAAATGTGAAGTATGAGAGCAACAGAAACAGGAGCGCTGTATCGTAAGTAGCTCACGGATAACAATAGCCAGAGGGAAGAAAAATTCAGAACTGCTCTGCTGGTTGCATAAGAAAAAACTGAAGAGTTTCCCAATTAGCAGTTTTTACAGACATGGAATACAAGACACCACATCTGTGCATTAGCGCTTAGCAAAGTGCATAGCAACCTGCTCTTGAGTAGGTTGCTATGTGAAGCAATGTTGAGTTTTTTTTTTTCATTTTTTTACCTTATACAGAATTGGGAACAAATCATAATTTGTCACAAGTATCTCCTGTAACAAAATGTGAACCCTCTGCCTGTCATAAGACTTGAGAGTTTATCATTTATCCGTTTTTTACTATACAAATCATAAAAATAAACGTACCTTTAATTTCATGACCGTTGAAAGCCCCTCCAAATGTCTAGTTTTATTTCTAGTCTAGTTTTTGTCTGTTTTTCTTATAGACATTTAGATTAAGGGAAATCTTGCATGAGTGCATTTTTTTTGCATATTTATTCAAGTTGAATTTAATTTAGCTCTGTTTAGTGGTGCTTGAATCCATTGATCAAGAGCATGTTTCAGTATTTACACACGCAGGTCTTCTAATGCGCTTGATAAAAGCTGCGCTAACGTTTGCTAGCTTTCCAGTATGCTTTTTTTCCCTTCAAAACTACGTTTCTCTCAGCTAAAAACGCAAAAAGAAAGAATTTCACTAAGGTTTCATCATAGCATTAAATAGGCAGTATACTATAATTTTTATTTGAAAAAAAAAAGTTTTAAAAATATTTTTAAATATGCAAACTTTGTACAATAATTTGCCCCACTATGTGAAAATGTGGATTTTTAAAAGACCTCTGATCTTAAGCTGAAGCACACTTAGACTATGCAGCAGGACAATAATCTTCTGAAGGACACCGATAGCTCGATCTGAGGAAACTGAAAGCTGGAGTGGACTAGTCAAAGTACTTCAAGCTGACATTTTGGTGAAAAGGCTGTTTATGATTGGGGGTGGGGGGAGGAAAAACCCACTTGCATTGTGGATGAAATAAAGAGTGGATCCAATTTCTTCCACAGTGACGCAAAAGATTCGCTGCTGTCGGTGCCAACGGCTGCACATCAGTTTTTACCTTGAGAGCTACAAAGAAGCAAAATGAGACTAAATCCTTACTGGGGCAAACGCTACTTTCTCAGCACTGTAGCCGAGACTGTTATTGCTAATAATAAATAGCCCGTTTGTTGTGTTTATCAATTAGTAAATCCAACAGATGTTCAAACTTGGAACTGCTTTTCAGTTTGCTTTGTTGTCATTGCCAGATCCCAGTTTCAGAGGTGAATGGAGTCCAGAATACGCAGCTACCAGCTCTAGTTCTAGGTTACTGTCATCAGTTTAATTTTGCTTTTCATAGTCAATTTAGTTGTTTGTTTTGGTTCAAGATTCCTCTTTGCGCTTTAGTGTTATGTATTTTTATTCATCTCTGTGGTTCTGGTGTATTTTGTTTGATTTTAAAAGCTCATATTTTATATTCTGCTTGGGTTTTTATTGCTTTGGTGTTCTCGTCAAGCCTTTTGTTTTTTGGTGACAATTTGTCCTGTTGGCTCTTGTCTGATATATGTACATTTCTGTTTTTTGTTTTTCCATGTTCTCAACATATTCTACCAGCCATTTTGCACATTTCCTCAGTTCAGCTGCAGTTAGTTATTTGCCTTCCCTCAAAGCTGCACCCAGTTTCTAATCTACAACCTGATCCTTGTTCAGTAATCGACTCTTTGCATCAATATCGTTCGTCCAGTCGGTTCTTTGTCAAACCGCCCTGTTACACCACCAGCCTCTCGTCTGTTACTTCTTAGTTTTCTTTTATTTATTTTTAATTTTTTATTTTTCTGCTGGTTCCTTATATCTTGACGTCTGCACATCACCATTGTGGCACGGGGGGAAAAAAAAATTGCAAGAATTTGCCATTTGTTTTGTTTTTATAACTCACGAAAAAATGCAAAATGTAGAAAGGGATATCTATTTTTAAGACACCATACTCATCAAATGGACTAATATTTTTAGTGAAAGTGACACATAATTAAAATATCGACAATAAAGGGGATTTGTGCCTTTATTTAAGCAAAGGAGCTGAAAAAATACAACAAAAAAATCTTGACATTTAAAATCCTCAATGAACATACAGAAATCTTTGCTTTTCTCTTTGCTCTTCACAGATGCTGTTATTCTTTGTTGTTACATTTCTTTTCCTCTCTCTCTCTCCCCCCGTTCAGATCTGCGGCGCCCGCCGCAGCAGCGGATGTCACGCGGACATTCATACGAAGAGAGAACTTCGTGGAACCCGAAGTGCTCTGCGGTGGCCGACCGTCAGATGCTGCTTCTCGACAAACAGGAGGCGGTGAGAGCAGACAGCACAGCTTCTCATCTGTTGTGTCCCTCCATGGCGGCTTTGTGTCTTCTTTTTCTGGATGAATCTGATGTACTCCCGTACAACGGCACTTTCATCTGCTCCACTTTGAAATTAAGTTAGAACGCAGACCCAGAATCTCAATGAGAGTTTTGATTTTTTTTTTTAAATCTCAGTACTTGTGGGGGGGGGGAAGAAAAATAAGATGAAGCTCTACAGTATTAAAAGGTTTTGTATTGAAGTTCAAGTGCTGTAATCAAAATGAAGGACTTTCCACAGCAAATTAGTGTGGTCCACTGTGTTTTTGTATTAAAAGATGTTAAGTTGACAGGAAATGTAAAAGTATTGCTGTGTAATTATATGTTACGGGTAAAGATCTCCAGTGAAATGCTATTTAAACCCACAACTAGTCTAAAAACAACAAATTTGCACTTCATGATCCCAGATATTGTGACTGCACAACTGCAGAGTAAGACACAGTGAGCTAGCCATGGAGCTAGCCACACAGTAAATTAGTAAAGTACAGCAATATATTTGTTTTTTTTCTGTCTTCCGACGTCAACATGAAAGACTACATTTCTACACGTAAACAGTTTTCTAAAGTGGATTTTCAATTGAAGCAGGAGATGATAACTAAAGGAAGACCAACACCGGAGCTGAAAGTTTTACTTCCAGACAGTTTGATAATTCTCAAACGGAGTAGAAAAGACATGTTGAGGATAGACTTGGCTTTGGATGAACGGATATTTTTGTGCAGAATTAGGGGTGCATGGATTTCATTGATACGTAAAGGTAAGACAGCAATAAGATGTTTTTGGTTAGTTTTTTAATGAAATGTGCGTTTTGTGGGCTACAGTTCATGTTTGAATAATTCAGTAAAGTAGAAGCTGGAGCTAATCTACCACAGTAATTATTTATTAATAAAACATAAAGCCTAAAACGTACTGCAACAGACTAAATGTTCTGTTCTGTGTGTGAATGTTTTTTGGTGTTAAATCCTGAAATATGAAGTGGCATTGATGTCAGTTGCTATGCGACGAGTCTGTATAGCTTGGAGAATACAGATCACTTTGCTGTGGATCATAGCACAAAATACCTATTTTTAAGTTTAACTGAGTTAACGCGGCCATGGATGACATGCAAAAGATCAGTCTTTTTGCCCCCCAGCGTTGTATGAATGCGTGATCTTTCATTAGGTCCAATAACATGCATGGTGTCTAAGTCATAAGTCAGTGCCTCACCAGCAATGAACCTCACCGTACGTCACTGACATACATACACAGAATCCTGTTGCACTTTTCATCAAGTTATTATGATTTTGTCTGTCAGAAAGATCCTTTCAAAAATCTGGAAAGCTTCAGAACGAGCCGTTTTTGTTTTTCTCTCAAGGACAGTTGGATTGTGAAAATCTGTGTGCAGTTCCTGCTTCTTTGTTTTCTTTTTTCTTTTTAAGGGAACCAAACAAAACAGCTGATAACCCAAAAAGAATACATTATGAGCACTCGCTAAATGAAAAGTAAATTATTATGCCAAATCATGCCTTGCATCAGTTTCTTATTTTTTATGCAAAAGTGATAAAAAAAATTATCCCCACAGCTTTATGGCTCCATTTTATCTCTTATCTTATTTACAATCTGCCTCTACGTTTTCTGTTCTGTTGTATTTCTTGGTAGTTGGTAGCAGGTTTGGGCCAGCTGCCAGTGTGAAGGTATGGTATTGTTTTTGTAGTTTAAACACTATTAGTCTTTTAAAGGAGATGCCAGAGAAAGTGTTGAGGAGATCAGAGTATTTTCTGACCCACAGAGTAGCGATGTAATGCGCTCTCCGGCCATCTGACTGCCACACACTGCCAGTCAGGTGGATAGAAGAAGAAAGTCGCTGCTCCTGTCCCAAACTTACATGAAACACAAAATCAGCTATTTGAAACTACATCCGACGGCTAAAAACAAGGATATCTAATCTGTCTTAATTAGATAAAATTGTTCTAAAACTGCAGTTGGAACAAAAGGGAGTTATCTCCCAACAGCACCAACATTACCTGGCTAATATGAGCTTGTCTTTTGTCTATTTAGCTACAAATAGCAGAACACACAGGGATCATTGCTAAAATTGTTATTAAAAATAAAATTTGTAATTCAACCAGAGGTTCACTGTTCGTAAATATTGGCGTGAGTGTGCGAATTATTTTACATTATTATATTTCGGTTTGGTTTCCCGTATCAATCTGCTCTGGTTCTGGTTTCACATCATTACACTGCGATGTTTCACGACCCTCTGATGTCTCGTTCTCCGTCTTCAGCGATACGCTGAGGCTCTCCTGAAATTCTCATTCGCTTCTCTCCTTTCTTTAATTAATCTAGAGACGTTTCCATCTTCTCCACTTGTGGTCTGGAATCGTTCTACCATCTCAATTATGAATCAGAATCAAGCTATCTCTAACGACGAATGCCACCGTACAGTATCTGATATGTTTTTCTTTTTTTCTCCTCCGTCAATATTTCAAGCCTGGGAACGTAAGATGCTCCAGCACTTCAGATAAATTATTACTCTGTCACCAAGTATATATATAAAAAAAAAAATTAATAATGGATTAGAGGATGAATAATGGACTATAAAAATCTCATTATAATAAAGAAAAGCCACAAATTCCAATGTCTGCGTAGAGTTAGTGCTGATATAGCCGAAAAGCTCGCTGAGCTTTGTAGTCCATATAGATGTAAGCGTTATTTATCCCCTTTTGATATTTTTTTTGTTTTGTTGCATTAGAACCACAAAGTGTCCCTTGAGACACCTACGCAAGGTTCGCTTAAAGTTCATCCCCACTCCTATGGCCCCCCAAAAATCTGAAGCTTCAATTTCTATTTTTTTTTTCTCTAAAATATCTAAAACTTGTGGTGTGCATTTGTATTCAGATGCTACCTTAAATGAACTCCAGTGAACCTCCCACAGAAGTCACCTAATGAGTAGATAAAAAGCCCCCTGTGTGCAATTTAATTTCACTAGAAATGGAGACCTTTTGTGAAGGTTTCAGAGGTTTGTGGTTTTTTTTAGAGAGCATCGGGGAACAAATAGCAAAAAAAAAAAAAAAAGGAAAAAGACCAAAGCACACAGCAGGAAAGGTCAGGGGAGAAAGTTGTGGAGGAGTTAAAGCAGAATAAAGTTATATCCCAGAGTTTGAAAGTCTCATGGAGTGCCTTTGAATCCATCTTCCAAAAGCTGAAACAGTTTGGCACAACTGCAAACAAAAAGACCCCCCCCCAAAAAATGGACCCCCACCTGAACTAATAAGACAAGCAAGGAGAGTCAACTGGCCTGTTAAACTGTTAGTGGTGCACAGGACAAATCTTCCAGAAAAACCCCCCCAGCATTGTTAAAAGAAAACACACACACGTTCAGTTTAAAATTTTCCACAAGTCATGTAGACGTGGAACGTTCTCTGCTCTGAGGAGACCAAAACTAACGAGAGTACATGTGAAATGCTACGAATGGCAGACAGCTAACACGCTAAGGCTATGCCTACACAATATGCAAGTTGGACCCAAACGCTCGATTTCATGCGATGTGTAATGTTTCAATTGTTGACTGTGTGTTCTATGACTTTGTGTTTTTATAACTTGAAGCACTTTGAAATGTCTTGTTGCTGAAGTGTGCTATACACATGACATTTGATTTGATGTACATCCAACTTTTTTCAGCCTAAACAACCCAATTCTTCTTTTTAACCCCCAACAAAATCCAGTCTGTGCCACTTCCATATGTGCTGCTAATTCGGAGATGCGTCCGATTGTTTTCCAAGCGTCTTTTCAGAAATTGCAGTCAATACTCCACAAAAAGCCCATTGCTTCTTTTGATTAGCTTCCTTCAAGATGCTATGATCTTGTGGCAATGCTGTTGGATAAACTTTAGAATTGATCCACAAATCTATCATTACTTGTGCTGCTTTGCGACGCCGACACTCTTCTTCTGCGCATGTGGGTCACACAGAAGTTCTCACTGCTGACGGGTTTAATCAGTAGCATGAAAAATTAGTAGCAAAAAAAAAAAAAATCAGAATTGAACATTAAGACCTGCCGTGCGAACGTAGCCTCAACCCTGAACACACTTTGAAAACGAACATTCAAAGATTCTCTCCATTCAATAAGATGGAGCTAGAGCTGAGTTTTTTCTAGATGTGCAAAACTGGTGATGCCCCGGTCTACTTCTGTGATTTGTAGATCATTTAGACATCTAAGCAAAGAAACTTCAGAGAAACAATACAGGCACCTTTAGTCTCCCCGATGCACAAAGAGACTCGCAGAGAGGATCAGACGGAGACAATGACCCAACAGTCGTATCGGAGGATGTGAGAAAGCAAGGCGGAAAGAGCGCCGCAATGAGCCTGGAGGTGTGAGCGTGCTCGATAAGCCATTATCGCCACGAGAGGAGGACACCAGGCCGCTGTTTCATCACAGCCCTTCTTTTCCTTTTCCCTTTTGTGTTGTCAATCATCGTTCGAAGCCAAACATCTTCAATGCGAGCGACGGGAAGAGAAACCTCGGACACAGATTGATGCGCTGCTTAGTGTCTGCTCTACTCGGAACAACAGACACTCATTCATCAGGGTTACGACAGCCATTGTGAGGCGTCGACCCAATACGGCGTCCAACACAGTGATCAGAATCGCAACAGCGATAAGACCCTTTGTAACTGTTGTTTGCTACAATGTAGGACTTGTTGTCTTTGGTGGTACTTCTGTCAATTCTGTGATATTGGTTTATCTGTCTTAAGATGACTGATGGTGTGTTTGTTTTGTTTTTCTTTTGCAGGGGAGGCGCATTGCGTCAGCCAGGGCCCATCTCCTGCGACGCACCATCAGCGTTCCTGTGGAAACTCAGTTTCCAGAGTTTCGCAGCCAGCTTTCCACTGAGAGCGGTAAGCAGCCCAAAGCTCCCCGCTGCTAACGCTGAGCTCTCTCAAGTTTTTTTTTTTCTTTTCTTTTTTATACTGGAAAGAATTTCACTGGCTTCACAGGCAATTTCATCTGCGAGTGTCAGCAAAGTTGCTTGATTCACTGAAATCCGACTTTTTCATGCATTTGAGTCAGACTCGTACAGAGTGGAGGCGGTGAGGTAAACGTCCCTCCAGAGAAGGACGGCCGATTCGCTGCCCGGCTCAGCGAGGGGATTTGTGTCTTGTTTTGTTTCTACCGCTTATCCACTAGATGGAGAGCTTGCTGCTTCTCACTGCTGCTCTGCACTCATCACACTTCAACACTCAAAAATAGATGTAAAAGTTTTTGTTGGCATGCAGTCTTGAGGCTTAAGTGTATAAACTTGATCCAAATAAAGAATCTTAATTAAAGCTCAGAGTTGACAATCAACACATAAAGTCAGATTTGGTAGTCACCTGCCAAATCACCTGCAGGTGACTACCAAATCACCTGCCAATTTTTGTTTTGTTTTGTTTTGTTTTGTTTTTTCTTATATGAGTCACATGTCCGGCTTCTGGGCAAGAAAACAAAGATGCAAGTTTATGGCCTGTTTGAATTCCTGTCCCGTTTTTTTTTGTTTTTTTTTTTTTGCTCTCTGTATCTCGGCCTGTAAATCAGCTGATTTCTGGACAAATATTGGATGGAACCGTTTGCTATAATAAGCAGCACCTTTACGCTTGTGGCCCGTAAAGGACAAGAAACATCACAATTTTAAAATGGGGTTAAAGTTTTGTGTCTGTGTGACTCAATACACAAACTCTTAATTAATATTAGAAATTATGCAAGTGAAGTAAATGGAAAGTAAATACATGTAAAAAAAAAAAAAGCTGGTTTGTTTAAAGTTGAGTGGAAGGAAAAAGTATTGAAGGAACAGGTGTAATTTGTGTTATAGTTTGCATGAAATGTGATTTTACTGTTATCTTACTTGGATAATCAAATATATATATAATTTGTCAGGTGTAATTTTACAGCAAATGTGAAATTTACTGTAAATTTACATAAGATCCTGCATTGATCCTTCCTTCAGATGTTGCATTTAAGGTTGATATATATTTTGGTCCATCCATTTATGACCACAGAATGCTTCCAATGGGATAACTCATCATGCCAGTAGGCTCATCATTTTCTGCATTTATTTTGTCCAAAATGGCAATGAATTCAGTATACACCAATGACTTCCACAATAACCAGATATTAATACACTGAGCACTTTTGGTATGTAGATATTTAGCAGAGAAATTTGTTTCTACTGTTGGTCACTGTCATGACGTAATGGAACAACTTGGTTCAAATAAGGTGTACCTAATATAGTGGCCAATGAAGGTACATTGTGGAAGGGTTGAATGGTGTCTATTTTTATATATCCTGAAATTACAATAATATTATCTACAACTTGCAAGACACTTTTCAGCTAGATACAGCAGCTTGTTTTACCTCAATAATTTCTTAATATTGATGAAAAGTTCCAGTTCCATCGGCAAATTATTTCACTTAGAACACAGGAAAAATGTCTTGTTATAAGTAAAATAATCTGCCAATGGAACTAGAACTTTTTAATCAATATTGATTTATTGACATAACACAAGCTTCTGTGTTTAGCTGAAAATGACTTTGGTTTGTTTTTCTAATTTCTGGTGTTCTCAGATAGTCGCACTAGAAACTAGACCAAAAATACTTGGTAGGATTTTGTGTTTTTGCAGTGATCTCTCACAGCTTTTGTACCTTTTATGAAATTAAGATTCATTTAAACCTAAATCTGCCCGGGGGTATGACTATTTTTGGGTTTTACTGCATATATTACTCGTCTGTCTCAAGCATCGCAACTGTTGTGTTTCTGCGTGCGTTTGTGTGTTCCCTGCAAAACCACAAACAATATTTGCAATTTAGTCTGCGCGCGTCCCACCTGCTCAAGCTTTCCGTTCAAAACCAGCAGCGCAAAGAAAGGAAAACTACGCACCCATGAAAAGGTTTCATCTCGTTTGATCTCCAGGCTGAATTCTGAGCATCTGTCGCCTCCGTTCTTTTGAACTCGTCAAGGTTTTGACGAGAGCACGCATTCGTTTTAGAAAAATAACAGAGCGCTAAATATTTGTCACAACCTGTTTTATTGGTCACACGTTGCACCTCTTTTCCCGGTTTTTTATTTGCGGTGAGCTGTCGTGATTTATAAAGGATTAAACAGAGATATGCTTTTAAAGGATTTCATCTTGCAGCCCTCTCGTGCGTCTTTAATTCCTGCTTGTAATCCTTCTCCCAGAGCGCAAAATGACTATTAGCGCTGAAAAAGGGTGGCATACAAGGATGTGAAAATGTATACTCCAGCTTAATGTTACCAGTGCTGTAATAAAGAATAGCATTTAAACTTGTACCGTTTTGAAAATTTGAAAAGTCCCTGAAGATTTTGTCATTTAATTTGATTTTGAGTGTTGAATGATGCACCAGTGGAAAACCTGTAGCTACAATCAAACAATGCTAGCATGTTTTTTTTTTTTTTTAGCTTGTTTGCTTTTTAATGATTGGATATGAATTTTTTTATTACTCAAAAATTCAGATAATATAAATAAGCAATAAACATATTTTTGTCTCACTTTTTGTCTGAAATGTTACTTAAAACAATTGCATTTCTGCTTAGTAAAAAAGGGATATCATATTAATAAAACATCATTACTCAGCATTTTGAATTATTTTTGCTCAGTTTGAATTTCAGACATGTAGTCAGGTTTGCTCCTGATGTTAAAAGTAGAATGGAGCACCGTATACCCAAATAGCAGACAGAGGCCTTCAGAAAGAAGATTATTGCAGCTTACGAGTCTGGTAACATATTGAAAAATGTTCTGAAATGATTTGAAATCACCATATAAATTATGGTTTATGACTGGAGGAATAATTTAAAACAGCTCCCAACATGTCAAGTTCTTACCGTCAAAACAAGTTCACCATGAAATCAGACCGCAAGATGCAGAAGACACCAATAAATCCATCAAGGACAAAGGACGTTTTAGCAAAACATATTACGAAGGAATACGGTGTTCTCTTTCCCCATGGCCATCTGAGTCCTCGGATTTCAATGAGCCGACAACTTCAAGAGAAGTGTTGCTCAAGAAAACCCAATTTTGGCTTCATCCAAATGTTTGTTGTGTTTCCCACGTGGATTGTAGTAAACTTCTAACAGCACTTCCAGTAGTGCTTAAAGGAACAATATGACGTATTTTCCAAGCACGTGGTGCCATTTCATAGCACAATCAAGTAACTGTTACCCTCAGTTGTTAAAAAAAAAAGTTAAATATAACTTAAAAGAAATGTGATTTTATAATTTTACACATTGAAATTGGGCCACTGTTTCTTTAAAAACTCCTGCTCTTTCATAAACTCCGCCTTCAGGAAGTCATCACATCACAGCTCGATAAAGTTTTCACCAGCTTTGCACTGAGAAGTAGCTGCTACAACGAGCTCAGCAGATGCACCATTCCACCAGGTGTTTGCTAATTGCTGCTGTCTAGTCTGAAGGAGCCGAGTGGGGGAGTCACCACGGGGGCGGCGCTGCTCTGTGAGTCAGAGGCCTGGAAAACGCAGCTCAGAGGAGGAGCCGCGTCACGGAGGCGGGGCTAGGTCCACCCAGGCGTTTCGCACAGCTGAACGGTTGCCACGGGAGACTGAAAGGTTTCTCAAACGTGCATGAAAGAGTCAAAGGAATGTTTCCGATGCCGTGATATAAAGCTCAAATTCAATTTTACATGATATTACAATCGGTGTGGTTTCCACGAAATCTCCTTATTTTTTCAAAAAGAAAGTGGAAAAGTCTGATCGAAGAGGTGACATTTAGCACAGCCGCAATTCCCTCCACCCAGATTTCTCTCACTCTCCCCCTCAGTCTCCTCCCTCCTGCTCCAGGCTCTGCTATGCTCTCGCCGCCTGGCTCTCCACAGAGGGGCTCAGTCAGACAGATGTAACACAGCAGCACAAGTTGGAGCCGAACTGAGCTGGCAGGCGGCGGGGGCCCAGACCAGTGCCAGTAGCTCTTACTGGAAAACCGCAACAGGACTAAAGTTGGCATCAGAAGGACGACACATCCTTGACACATCCGGTTGAAGATCAGTTGGCGAGAATTTCTTTTTTTTTGTTTTGTTTTTTGTTTTGTCTCGATCAGGATGTGGGAGTGTTGATCTGGGCGCTCACCATCACCCTGCGAGTTCACCATGGAGTCTGACACAAGCGCCAATCAAGAAGCACCGAATGGTAAGAGAGGATAAGAAAGAGAAGATGAGAACACTTGAAAGGGAGAGCAGAGAAACGAAAAAGTTTTTGAGCATGAGAGGTAGTTAGTTGGGTCATGTGTTTTTCCAGTTAGCCTGTTTTTATTGCCAGGCTGCTGACTTGGCCCTCTGTGGCCATCATGAATAGGACTTTAGTCTGGTCTGATGATTGAAAGCTGGGGTTTGGGGGGGTGAAAAGGTTAAAAGATTACATGACAATACGATGAAATCACGGCGAAAGCATTCAACTTCAGCGGTTGTCTCTTCTGTGTCGTTTTGCAGTTCGAAAGTGCAGAAGTGTGAGAAAAGTGCGTGTGGGATTGGGAAGCTCTCTGGTTTCTGTTTGCGCTCGAGCCGTTCCCGGTATGAGCCTCGTAAAAACTGGAAGCGCTCCTCTCCGCATTCGACCAGAATAATTAGCATATGCGAGGGGCCATGGGTGTGGGATTCCCGCTCCAACGCGGCACGATAATTTGGCGGTCGTGCGAATCCGTACGTTCGCGGTCACCGCGGCGTCGGAAGTACGTGGGTGTTTGTGTGCTTCGAGAAAACCCAAGAGCAGCACAAAAGAATGAAAAGTGGGATTTGGATGAAGTTGGGAGGGGAGATAGAAAGACACACAGAGCAAGAGAGAGAGAGAGTTATGTACACAAATAAATCCAGAGGGATCTGGACTCCACTGTTAGCCGGTCACTCTTTCTCCCTTCTCGTCTTCCACTGCTCTGAGTGTTAGCGCCTAAACTTGATAGTTAAAATGCTGGAAAAAAAAAAAGAAGAAGAAGAAGGATAAAAGAGACACTTATTAACTTGGGCCAGAAAAGATGTTTTGCCTCCATGGCCGACAGGAAGGACTGCTGTGCTGCTGATGAAGAATGCGGTTTAGAGAATGAGTCAACAGAGAGCATATTTCCAGGAGGCCATAGTCTCTCTCTGCCAGCGTCTAAGCCACATTGTTTTATGTGCTGGGCCGTCTGCCATGACAGAGAAGAAGTCCCAGAGAAAAGAGGGAGGTGGGATGGCTGCAGAATAACGGGGTTTTATCCGTCCTTCGAGATAAGAGATTTCTCCAAACAGTCAAAGTCAGATAAGGAAGAACCCACTTTTCCACACCTGTGTGCATCAATCATCAATGAAAGAAAATGACACGCGTCTAATTCCTATCATTTGGACATGGGATTTTGGGTTTAATGTAATAGACCTGCACAAAGAAACTGAAAAGCTGGGCAAGGGAGAATGTGGTGGTGGCTGCATCATGCTGCGGGAATGGCGTACTTCATCCGGGACAGTCGGAATGTGGATGGACAACTTGCAGCAATCTCGGAAAAGTAAACGGGACAATGATTCTAATCATACAGCCGGTGGAAATGATCGTCAGAGTTACGTCAGAGTGATCTTGTTAAAAATCGAGACTAAGTCCAGTTAGGATGCAGAAAAAAAACACTTTCCATCCGCTCTGAGCTTGAATTGGTCTGAAGAAAGAAAAGATTGAGCGATTGCTTCTGTCTCTAGAAAGTTAAGTTTGGAGCTGTGGGTTGTATACCCAAATATGTCTGGGAACTAAAACAAAAATTTTCAAAACGATTTGAATTTCCTTTCATTTTACAATTAAATTAGTTTTTTTAATTTTTGCATTAAAAAAATAAAATGAGAAAAAACAAAAAAAAAGTCAACGGGCCATCAATACTTTAACAAGGTAATCTAAACGGAGATGGGTCGGCCATAATTTGATATCGTTCGATCACGTCCTCCAGGTTCACCGTTCCTCAAACGTATCAAATTTCGCTCTCTCTCACACACATTCTCGCACCTCTGCTGCTGTTCGCAACAAACAATCCTGGATTTATCTTTCCGTGTGCATTTTGTTGTCTTGTATTACGTATCGCCTTGCACATTCCACCCCCCACCCTCCATGCAAAGTAGATGAATTTTGCTGACTGTTTTAGCAACGAACTGTGACTGCATCCATTTCCTGCTTCTGTCAGAAGATTGTGCTGATGCCGGGCACTTCTATTTGTCACTATTAAGTGACAAAAAGGTTGTCACTTAATAGTACTTAAACAAAACTGCATTACCAAGCTAATTCAGAAGTTTTCTCAAAGTACTACAGAACATAGATTAACATGAGTTAGAGTTTGATTCTGGTAACTTGTATTAGTGGGCAGCATGTTTACGGTCTCTGCTTTTTAAAAACACAGAGAATCGATACCGTAAAGTGTTTTTCCATTTTTGCATTGGTCAAATCGGGTGGGTAACATGTCTGGACTTCAGTCCTCCGATCTACCGTCAAGGCTCTTCTCCTTCTTGTCAGATCCTGTGAGCTGCAGTATTTGCTGAATGCAGATTGATGTTGATAGGGAATGCAGGGGGGGAGGTTTCTTAAAATTCCCTCGTTAATACGTAAGGCAAGCAACATGGAGTATTTTATAAAAATGCAAATTTTTATAAAATAATGTGGTACTGATAATGAAAACTGATAAAAAAATAAAAATAAAAAATTTCATATATATGGCCGACTTAAAACGGTGGCAAAAAGCTTCTGCACATCCAGGTTTTATGGAGCTAGTTAAAGCTGAGGAACCTAAAAACTAAATGCTACCTCCCCTTACATTCGGCTTACTTTGCAGGAACACGAAGTCCCGAAGTTGATATATTGAAGGGTGTTGATGGTTTATATCCAACAATTAAGACTTATTTAGGGACTTAAAATGCTTCGTATACCAATCAATCATTGCCAGTGTAGTAATTTGGAAACCTTTTTGGAAATGTTGATTTACAATCGATGAGCATCCAGATGGACGACCTGAGGATTAGACCGGGCCATTGCCATCCAATGCAGTTCCGCTTGATTCTCATCTTCCTTCACTGCTCCGTCTGAGCTTTCTTCTATTGAAGTGGATTTCTCCGGTTGAATTTCAAACAGAAAAGGTTGTGAACGATGCGCAACCTTTCAGTCCGTGTTGGCTACGCTTCCAAATGTTGAGTTGACATTAACAGTCAGCGCTGTTAATGTCAACTCAACATTAACAGTTGAGTTGACATTAACTCAACTGTTAATGTTGAGTTAACATTAACATTAACAGTTGTTAATGTTAACTCAACATTAATAACTGTTAATGTTGAGAAAATTATACATCTTTTTAGCTTGTGTTTTTAGCATCATTGTAGTTTTTCAGCACTTTTTAAAGCCCGAAGGACTGATTGTTTTTTTTTTTTTCTTTTTTACATCAAGGTACAACATACATTTTATTTAAGTGGGTGAGCAAGCCAGAGATTTGAGCAAAGTCATCTACAACACTAAAAAACTGGAGAATGTCGTGTCGTCGTCCTCGCAACACCGAACTGACACAGTTAGCCAAAATGCAACACAACGGTGGGGCATCATGCTTTGTGGGTTCTTTCCTGTAGCAGGCAGGGGGGAAAAATTGTAAAAATCCAGGTCTAAGTTGATCTAAAAATCATATTGACTGCAAAACTTGAAGATTTCTAATCATGATTGAATTTATTTAATTTCCCTTTGGGATCAATGTAGTAGTTTTTAAAAAAAAATTTTTTATTGAATATTTATTCCAGTACATCCAATTTCATAATCTCTATGTTTACAACGCTGGTAGAGACAAATATGTATTGATAGCAAATGTTTCATAAAGGGGTATGAACACTTCTTCAATGTACTTCCTCAAAGATTTTCACTTTTGTGTAATATATTTACAATATAAGAAAAAGTAGTTGTTGTTATTTTTTTCCAACATGCAGTCAAAAAAACATCCCAGACTGATTCGGATACATTTGTAACACCAGCTACTGTATCCATAATTATCAGAATAGTCTACAAAGGGAGCTCTGGTACCAAACCTTTTTTCTGCAGGATATGCTGAAAACCTCACAACACATTTCTTTTCTTTCTTTCTTTTGTTTTTTTTAACGAGCAGAACTCCTTTTGTTTGGAATCAAAGTGAAAACACCTCACAGACACCTGCAGAGATGTGAGGATGTTTCAGAAAGAAAAAAGGAACAAGGAGGAGAGGAAAAAAAGGTTCCACACCGTGGCCCTCATTGACATGTAAATAGGTCTGCCTGTGTGTGTGTGTGTGTTTTGTCCTAGATGAGAAAGGTGGAGGGCTTGCTGAAGTAGCAAAGCAGAAGACAGGTGGACATATTTAGTCTGACTGTGTATTTTAACTTGTCCGAGATTCTATTCAGCTGGAGAAGTAAACCAGCTGGGATAGTTGAAGCACTTTTATTGGAGACAAGGGGGCCTTTCTCCTTTTTTTTATTTCTTTTTTCTGTTTCTTGTTTGAAGTGTTTCTCACTACACTTTAAAAAAAACTCCCAGATATCGTCAAAGTGAAACTTTGGTCTTGTGCTTCAGACTGCTGCAGGGCTTTGTCACAAAGGATACTCAGTTTTCAGGATAAAGGATTTCTTCTTGGTTGTCATGTGGTAAAACTTTTGGGTGGCACGCTCAGCATATATTTAGGAACCAGGCTGTCAGTGTAGAAGTTGTAATCTATTTTACACCAGGCTTTATGGGCAGTTCATCCCAGTTAAAAAGAGCCAATTCTCTCTCTCTCTCTGTATATGTGAGGGCAACGGCCTGCACAGATGTTTTTTAAATGAAAATGTGATGTTTAGTCTCTTTCCAATTGCAATTGCGTTCATGTGCCTCAAACTATAGGATGAGCATGCTTGTTTGTGTATATACCTCATTTTTCACTTCATTTTCTTGGCTTGCCCTAAAAGGTTAGAGAGAAAGCCTTAAAGTGAGACACTAAGTTGCACACATTTCACTTATTGCACAAGTCAAACGGCAGAGTTCGTGCATCTGTTGTCAAAGGAAGATTTACTCTTAAAGTAACGCTACTGAGATGATCAGGTTTGCCCACAGCATACAAAATATTGCTTACTGGAAAATCTGCTTATGATTGTGTATTTTTATGTAAATTCCAGCCAGGGGAAACGGTAATATATTCTCCACGAGCAGCAGCTCTCTGTGTGATATGCAAAATGCTTTAAATCAATACCATCTGAAAGCTGGTGGCAATTTTCATGATGTAAAAGGAAAAAAGGAGGGAAAAGTGATCGCTATAATTTCTTTTTGTTGCTGTTTTTTATTTATAGAGTTCATGTGATAACTTTGCAGTTGAATCCAAATACAGCTCTAATTACGGCTTTTTATCTTCAAGGACGTCTTTCAGAGGGATGCATCTTTCTGCAGTCTTTCTACAATCGGCGGCAGCGGTTCATAAAAAACATCCCTTACTGATTCAATAACCGTAGTTGGGTTTAATTTCATCAAGAAGAATTTTGAGTCCGGCACGTAATCGCTTTACTTAAAAAAATATGGACACGACACTTCACAGCTTCTGTTACGAATTTAGTGCTGAAAGCCGAGTTTCCAGATTTTCACTATTAGTTTTAATCCTTACGCTGTAGCAGGGGGAAAAAAAACAAAAACATCAGCATGTTTATCAGATCACCATTTTGCCATCAAGTACTTTAATCTTTTTCAGTTTAATTGGGTGGATATGTCTGTGGCTGTGGTCGCAAGGAATTATGCACGCAGAATTGAAAATATCTGTTTGCGCTGACCGCTGAGAGATGAGCACGCAGAGGCTCAGAAGGCTGTGATGGTCATGAGAACCCCGAGGCTACGGCGGCGCTACGTTAGCAACCAGATGAGCATCTCGTGTTCCCTTTGTTCTTCCATCATCTTCATCAGAAATAGTATTGGGGTTTTGCTTTGATAGCTGTTCAGTTCCTGTGCAAGAACTCATGCATGACATTTAAAAAAAGAAAAAGAAAATCAGACTTTGTTTTAGTTTCCCAGCAACCGGCACAGCCACATCACAGATCCACCAAAAAGCAATGCATTAACTGTCTGAGTCCTAATTTTATTTGATTTGATCTGTGAGGAGCGGTTTTCATGTCTTTCTGACTGAAATGAGTGACAATGATGTAATCATTGATAAAGTGTACACTGATGAGGAGTTTGAAGGCTTTATGGAACTTAAAGTTGGAATGACATGCTTTTTTTTTTTTTCCAATGCAGGACATTTGCCGACATGAGACATGTTAAAGTTAAAAGGCATTTACAAGCTGCTGGGATGAGTAAAGTTTTCTAATATCAAAGTTGAGTGGTCTAAATGAAAATGTTATGGTCACTTTAAGAGAATAAAAGAACCTAAGAAGCAGATGGCTAATAATTATGATGCTGTAACTTTCTTACAGAGTCTGGTTAAAACAATAATAAAATTATTCTTGTCTCTGCACATGTTCGTCTTCACCAAAGCTGGGACTGGATTTCTTAAAGTGATGGTTTGGGTTTTTTTGAAGCGAGATTCTGTGAAGTAAATATCAGTAATAGATTCCTTAGCTCTAATGCACATATTTCATTTCTTTCTAAAATTTTAAAAACCAGGAAGGAATCTTCATTGGACATCGACCCTCTTCATCAAAGGCGTAGAAAGTGGATCAGTTGAAACAAGAATTGTACAAATTTCCATGAATATGAAAATTAATTAAAATGTTACATTAAATTGAAAATCTGTGATGCAAAGTAGTTTTCTTAAAAAAAAAAAAAAAGTCTTTTTGCCTTCATTTAAATTTTTGGAGACCACAAAATTCAAGTGAATTTTACCAAAAACAAATTTGGCACAGCCACCTTAACAAGTGGCTGTTTGGTATTCATCTGAATACCAAACAACTGTGAAGACAAACCAGGTCAGACAAGGTTTTCTTGCTACCACACACACTCATAAAAATAAAAATAAAAATCTTTACTTTGGTTGCCATATTTTGTGACTAGCATTGTAACAACCGGTAAACATTCGATTTGTTTATTTATGATTTATCAACGTCTTCCGGCAACACGTGAAAGCGTTTAAGATCCACATCGGTAGCCGACACGTGAAAAGTTCATTAAACACTTAAAACTAGTCTGGTGACGGGGGGGATATAAATAACGCTGCAGAGGCAGAGTTAAGCAGTAAACTCAGGGAGCTGTCTTGTGGCCAGCGGCGGCAGTGGCACGGCTCCATTTGGCCCCATTTGTTAGAAAGCCTCCCTGATGGGAGACCGTCAGTCACTGTGAAGACCTGCTGTGGAGGGAAGCAAAAACAGAAGAGATAAAAAAAAAAAGCATCTATTACAACACAATGTCTTGTTCTAAAAACTAGAATCCACACGGGTCTTCTCGTGGAGATGTTAAACATGTTTACATGGTAACCTAATGTGTGCATGCATTTAGCAGTCTCTGTCCGTGTTGTTCAGTGGCGAACGCAGCGGCGCGCTCGTTTGCCACCATTCCTGTTGCGACAATGATTTTCCGTGTCCCTGTAAATCTTCCTTTAATTTGCTCTTCTCACACTGAGGGTGGCTAATCGTGTCCTGATAAATAGGAGGCAAGAACCAGAAGAACATCAGATTTTAATTAGTGTTTTTGTTTACCCTTCCGTCTTGTTTGTGTGGCTTATCCAGTCACAGATCTGCCATAATCCTCTGGTATTTATTTCACTGCCAGAGTTTGGTGGGAAAAATACAGTAATCTGAGCCTGAAATTAGGGCTTTGTGGAAGAAGCAACATAAAGCACAAGATGGAGTGCTGCTTAGAAAAGAACTGGGTTAGTCATACGAGTTGTATTTGGACAGAAGCTTTTAAATTGAATATTAAAACCAGGTTTCCCTGGCAACATATGAGCAGTTTGACGAACAGATGCAACCTCCTGGATCAAACGTAAATAAACTTGGAAAATGTTTTTGGAAAATGTCATGCATGTAAAAGCAGTGTGGATTAAAATGATTTAAGTAATTCTACACATGTGGCATATTTGTATTCAACCAAGAAGGTTGGTTCTGATGGTAGATGAGCCTGTCATCGCTAAACAATGAAAAAACAGTGTAGCCAATTCAAGTCAAGTCACTTTATTTAAAAAGAACCATCAGTTTAGGCTACTTTTAATTTAGAAAAGTATCAACTTAGGCAGATTTTTAAAGTCAGTGAACACAAATGGGTTTTAGACGCATCAATTACAGTGGCACCTCAGTATTTGCAAAAGCGAAGGACCACAGTTGCCCTATAAAAAAGCTTATAGCCGTCTATAGTCCAACCACCAAATACACTCCTGATCAAAATTTTAAGACCAGTTAAAAAACTGAAAGAATTTGCATTTTGCACTATTGGATCTTAAGAAGGTTTTAAGTAGAGCTTCACAATGTTAAAAGAAGAAATCAGCGTAAGAGACAAAAACTTTTGAGCGGGGAATTAATTGAAAACTGCATTTACACTCAAACATGATTTTTTTTCAGCTGATCAAAAGTTTAAGACCATAGCTAAAAAAAAAACAGAAAACCCCCAAAAACAGAAATCAGTAATGAGTATCTCCACCATTCTTGTTGATGACTTCAAACAATCGTTTAGGCTTGATGCCAGTGTTCCAAGGAGGCTAGTGGGAACGTTGCTCCAAGTGTTGGAGATGGCTTCATGAAGGGCATCCTCTGTCTGGAACTGATGTCCATTTTTGTAAACTTTCCTTGCCATCCATCCCCAAATGTTCTCAATTGGGTTTAGATCCGGGGAACATGCAGGATGGTCTAAAAGAGTGATGTTATTCTCTTGGAAGAACTCCTTTGTCAGGCGGGCATTGTGAACTGCAGCATTGTCCTGTTGAAAAACCCAATCATTATCACACAGACGAGGGCCCTCAGTCATGAGGGATGCCCGCTGCAACATCTCCACACAGCCAGCTGCTGTTTGACAGCTGGCTGTCAAACAGCAGCTGTCCATTGAAGGAAAGCGCACCCCAAATCATGATGGCGCCCCCACCTCTGTGCCGTGTAGAAAACATCTCAGGTGGGATCTCCTTGTCATGCCAGTAACGTTGGAAGCCATCAGGACCATCAAAGTTACATTTTTTTCTCATCAGAGAAGACAACTTTCTTCCACCTTTCAATGTCCAATGTTTGGTGCACCCTTGCAAAGTCCAAACGGGTAATTTTGTGGCGTTGAAGAAGACGTGGCCTTTGAAGACGTTTTTTGTTTCTGAAGCCCTTCTCTCGCAGATGCCGTCTGATGGTTATTGGGCTGCAGCCAGCACCAGTAATGGCCTTAATTTGGGTAGAGGATCGTCCCGTGTCTTGACGGACAGCCAATCGGATCCTGCGGCTCAGAGCAGTGTTGTGGTCAAGACCACCTAACCCGAGACCAAGACCAGAGCGTATCGAGACCGAGACAAGACCAAGACTTTTAGGGTCCGAGACCAAGTCGAGAGGTTGAGGAACAGAAACACATAATTGCTTGAATTTTAATCGGTGTGTTTTGCATCGACTAAAAACAACGATGTTAATAAATAAACTGGACAGTATGCTGTATGTTTAGTGATATTTTCACAGTTGCGGTCTTGACTGGTCTTGAAATAAAATGCCGAGTTCTCAGCGCCCGAGACCGAGACAAGACGGAGACCAAATGCAGTCGAGTCCGAGACGAGACTGAAACCATCAAAAAGTGGTCTCGAGACCAAGACCGATCTCGAGTACTACAACACTGGCTCAGAGCTGGTGACATTTTTTTGGGTCTACCACTTGACTTTTTGTTCCATAACCCTCAGGATCAATTAAAAAATGCAAAATGACTGTCTTACTGCGTCCAACCTCAGCAGCGATGGCACGTTGTGAGAGGCCTTGCTTATGCAGCTCAACAATCGTACCACGTTCAAAGTCAGTGAGCTTTTTTGCTTTTGCCATCAGGTCTTGACAGTGTAAAGACTTGACAGAAAATGACATGGAATCCAGATTTTTGCACAGCTTTTGGCTTTTAAAGACTATGGTCTTAAACTTTTGATCAGTTGAAAAAATTCATGTTTGAGTGTAAATGTAGTTTTCAAAAAATCCCCTGCTCAAAAGTTCTTGTATGTTTCACAGATTTTTTTTCCTTTAACATTGTGAAGCTCTACTTAGAACCGTCTTAAGATCCAATAGTGTAAAATGCAAATTCTTGCAATTTTTTGACTGGTCTTAAGATTTTGATCAGGAGTGTATGCATTAATATCAACAGTAGAAGCCATTGTAGCACTGCCACAGATGTTAAATCTCTATATTTTATGGACTTATGGTGGTAGAGACAATCAGCGCCTAGGAGAATGAGTGGTCATGCTTTGCAAATGCTAGCCAAAAGCATGTGAAGTAGCACCATACCTATAAATTTTTGTTTCCCAATCTGCATTTTATTTAAAATCTTAAAAAAATATTAAAAAAAATCAATGGGCAACATTTCTGCTAATAATCTGGAGCAACTTTCCACAGAAAGATGAGTAAATAGGTAAATTTGCAAATATGGAACCACTAAAAATCAGGAAGCTAGGTGAATAAACTGATTCTGATTGCGAGTTTGCAGTTGCAACGCGACAAGATGCGGATGAAGTTCCACGGGCATGAACGCTTTCACACAGAGTTGAAAATTTGTCCCTTGGCTGATGGCGAAGGATGGCGGAGATCACATCGAAAAGGAGAAAGAAACAAAATGTGATAGAAGTCCTTGAGACTTTTATTCCACCCCTCTTGCATTGTGAGTGACTGCAGTTCCTGCAGGAGTCTGGCATTGGAGGGATGGTAACAACCTGACCCCCAAGTTCCCCATAGACAATTCCCTTTGTCTCCAAAATGGTAAATGTAAGTATTCCTCACTGCCCTGTGCCCCTCTGTGTGTCTGGCAAAAGTAAGGCAGACACTGCGATTTAAGTTGGATCTGCTTTATGTGATAATTTTTCTCCGATTCAGCATTCCAAGCCCCGGAGGGTCATTTCCTTATGCATTACATTCGGTTCTAGCAGAGACCTTTTTGAATGTTGTTTGCTGGGTTCATTGTAGATTCAAATTAGCCTCGATTTACTTTTATTTTCTCGAGTTTTCTCCCGCCTCTGTCGCTTTGCGTTCCCGTGTGACCCGACTTTCACAAGCAGGTAACAAAACAAAAAGTAAACGAGTAGACTAAACAAGCACAACTTAAAATGGAGTTGTCTCCATCCTTTCTCCATGCTTTTCACGCGTTCTCCGGCACAAACGCACAGAAACCGACTCGTGAGCATAAACAGAGCGACAGCGGATGAGGGATTAGGGAGGCAGAAAGGAGGACAAACAAAGAAGGAGATAAAAGAAGAGGTGTGTCCGAGTTGTCAGTAGGAGTGAACTGCGGCGCTTCACTTTGTCGTCCCTTTGTAACTCTATAGCCCACATACCAAAGTCATCACTCACTTGAGTCTCTTTTCTCTCTTCCTCATCTTCTGATCTTTCAATCCCTCTCTTTTTATTCTGTTTTCAGTTGGGAATTATTTGTTGAGATACCAACCAGCCAACATCCTTCTGTACCAGCTGCATTAACTTAAACTGATGTGCTATGAAACACAGATCAGGCTTTTTTCACACGTCTGTGTGCTCACCACAGAGGATTTGAGATACGAAGGCCTTCTAAGCTTATTTTGAAGCCAATCTATTCATTTTCTATATCCATCTGCTGCATAAAGAAGACATTTTTCTCAACTGTCACTGGCTGAGTGGCAGGTTACCCAGTGGTCATGTCAGACAGAGAGTCTCAGTTGGTAGTCAGAAACCTCATCAGGTTTATGTTTCTGATGCTGATCTGGTTCCTTTGAGTGTCAAAATAAATATGATATTGTACTACATTCCAATGATAACACTACATTTTATCATAGGCAAAATCTTTTTTTATTATTTTCTTTTATTTTTTTGCGTGTCAGCAACACATTTTTCCCCCAACTGGATCAAGACATTCCTGATCCAATAGAGAGGATCACTTAGGTTATTAAAGCTGATTTGGTGTTCTGACATTATGTCTCCCTCTTCATTTGATTATTGAGAACAAAACAGTCATATTCTGTAAAATGGAAGATACGTCATGACGAGTCTTGTTTCTTTTTAGTCGTTTTTTTATTGGTTTGATGCAATATGTTAGTTTTAAATGTCATGTTTCAATTAGCTGTAAGTGGAAGAGTCGTAATAAACTTCTAAGTTGTGTGTTTCACTTAGTTATAAAGTTCCTAAAATAAATGTGTTTTTCAATAATAATAATGTTCGCATGTATTTATTTATTTATTTATTCATTATGTCTGTAAATAATTTTCAACATATTACTTTTTGAGAAACTACAAATAAATTATTTTTTTATTTTTTTTCCCTCTAACCCTTGCTGGCTGTTACTGCGGCTCTAACAGTCGCAATACTAACGGTAATACTGACCATTTAAAAATTCCTCAATCTGATTCTTGCGATTAGATTGGAAAATTTCCACCTCAGATTTACACACATTCAGTCTCCAATTCTTAACGACTTCAAAGTCCATGCTTTTTCCACAGAATTTTTATATATATATTTTTTTTCCTGTGTGGTCATGTGTTTAAAAATAAACAACAATGAAAGAAGCGTACAATTGAGCAGTTTTGTGCTGGAAACGTTTAAGCTTTACTGCAGCACAAATCCGGCACCACAACTCAGCAGCAAGTCAGCAGGATTCAGTGGATAAATCACCACATTTATCTCGCCTTAAACAGAGCAGCAGATATTATCAGTACCAAAACTTGTGTTTTTCAATTATGTTTCAGTTTATGGAAAACGCTCCTGTCCGACTGTGAGACAGTGTGGGAAAAATTTGTGATAAGCAATATATATGCTAAACTTGTATAGCATTCGGCAGCACCCGGTAGACCCTATCATTTTCCTAGATTTTCTTCTAGGTGACTTTTATTATTAATATTTTTTACATTGAAACCGGCAACAAGTACCAATGTATATTTCAAAAATGCATGACTTCATGTAAAATTTATGGAAGCGCAGGGAGTTTTCCTCTGAAATATTTACAGCAATTACATGAACATACCGCAGTAGGTGCTGCAGCTCTGTTTTCTAGTTAGCTTTAGAGATCTTTTAACCTCCTTGCCGTCTTTCTCTCTGCGTGCAGAGGCAGAAGACACATGGGTCCTCATCCAACCCTGATAATCATTGCTTGTGTTGCTTTTAATTTTTTTAAAAAGTGGATAATGTTTTTGAAGTAGACAGTAGTCGTATTGTATAATGAGATTTTAAGGTTGGTGAAGGGTTTACAGTTAGCTAGATTAGCGGGCGTTTGCAATTTAGAAGATCACAAACTTAAAATGTTCATGTCTTTGGGTCAGGATGACTGTATGACCAGCTTATTGTGCATTTTATCTGGATATTTTCTAAACAATTATGAGACCTGGAAAGATCCCAGTGGCTCTCGCTTTAAGGTTATTTACACATCTTCACCACTAGGGGCACCAGCAAGCGTCAAACTTGTTTCTTTGAGACTGGTTTGTGAAAACAGATAATTGGCTAAGTCTTGTTGGCCATTTCCATGTTATTCTGTTTGAATATAAAACCACTGATGACATTACATTGAATCTTATGCTCGTCTTTCAACTTACAATGTTATTGCAATGCAAAACGTCCCTATTTGAGGAGTGTGTGACTGGGGTAAAACAGTCAGGAAAATATGTGAACAGCAGCAGGAGGAGGTGTGTGTGTGTGTGGATGGAGGCGGGGGTCAGGGGGGGGGCTTTGGGGGAGGTGATCTGTCGACACTTTTGTGGACAAATGCCTTGCTTGACAAATGTCTGAAAAGAGCAGAAACATGAGAGGACGGTTCTTCAACAAGAGGGGGAGAGTGAACTGGGAGGCACATCTCAACACATGATGCTTTTTTTTTTTTTTTTTTTACTACTTCACATGCAACCTGCTCAGTTCGTGCACTGCTTTCTATTGTGATCTAAAATGCATGTAAATGCAGCTTGCTTATGTTCGCGGAGCACAGTGAATTTCACATAGGCCTTTTTATTTTTATCATAAACCTACACTGCAAAAATGCAAAATATTACTGAGTGTTTTTGGTCAACTTTCTAGTGCAAATATCTTGGTATGCTTGAAATACTGCAAACCTAACAAGTAACTTTTACAGAAGCTTATTTTGAGTCAAAATGTCCCTTAATATTGATGAATAAGTACTAGTTATGAGTGAAAAGAAATCTGCTCGTGGAACTTGTACTTTTTTTTGTGTCTTATTTCAAGTGTGTCTTATTTGGCTTCGAAACACGACCAAAACACTTTGCTAATGTTTTTTGTGCTTTTGCAGTGTGAAAATGGAGCAATTACAAGAGTTCTCATTCAACTAAGATGATCAAAGACTTAAAAAAGAAGAAGAAGAAGAAGAAGTAGCTCCATGTCATCCCCATCACTTCTGTAGAAAAGTAGCCAACATGACCAGCAAACTCCAGCTAATGCTTTAAAGCTGGAGTTGAGTAGTGAGGCCCTGGCCTGGCCCCGCGGTTTTCGGTCAGCCGCAGCCGGGCTCCTGATTGGTTAGAAGTGAAGTATAGGAATTCAGCCTAAACCCCACCCCTCCGTCCTCCTCCTCCTCTTCCTCTCAGTCGCTGATGTACGACGGCATTCCCTGAGCGTACACACACATGTCTCACTCGCCTTTCCCTTTGAGACAGAGAGAGAGAAAGAGAGAGAGAGAGGGGGGCTGTAGAGCGGGGAGTTTCAGACGTTTGAAGACACAGAGAGAGACAGGAGACAAAGAGAGGACTCTCTGGATCTCTTTTGGTGTGTGTCTTTGCATATGTGTGCGTGTGTGTGTGTGTGTGTGTGGGAGAGAGAAAGAGAGAGAAGAGGAGAATTTCTCTTTTTCTTAGTGATTCTGAGAAGGGGGAGGATCTGAACACTGCTAAGAGTCAGTACTCTTGCAGGAGTCCACAAGACCATACACTCCACACACACACACACACACACACACACATTTACTGGAGAAGCTCACACTACACTTCTCCAGTTCATCTACAGCTTCTGTAGCCTGGCTGAATCACAGCAAGAGATCAGGACCCTGGAAGAGGGGAGGAGAATAATTCGGACTTACTACTTGTTGCTCTCTGCTTTTTATAAAAAAATTTTTTTTTTGGTGGATTGTACTGAGGATGATTTTCTTTCTGCTCTCTCAACGACTGTGGGACCTTGTCTGAGGTGAGCCCTTCACTCTGCTTTGTAATTTTTTTTCTCTCCTTTTCCGCCTCTCTCTCTTCGTTCGTAGCCCGACGACTCGGTGAGACGAAGGAATGCACGAGTCACAACTTTTTTGCTTTTAGGTTTTTCCCGTCTCGGGGATCGGAAAGAGCGTTACAGACATGATCTGTCAGAGAAAGCAGCAGGTTGGAAAGGAGACGTGTCTCCCATGAGGAGAAGACACAAAGAGCTGTAACTTGCGATCTCTGAAGAAGAAAAAAAGTTAAAAATGCACATCATAAATGCACTTTCCTGATGTTTTTTTTTTTGTGTGTGTTAATTTCTTTCCATGTGTGTTTGTGGGAAAGGCAGAGGCAGTGTTTAAGTGCTTCGGTGGTGTGTAGTCTTCATTTATCAGCTTCGGCATGATTATAGTGTCCTTGCAGATAGCAATTCAGTTGAGTGTGCAGCCCCATAGTAACTCCACCGCCAACATGTGTTTACATGCTGCAGCTTATTACCTACTCACTGGAGGGATTGGGTTGTGTCAGCAGTTAGGAAAGTTATTTCTTTGGAGGTAAATGTCTGTGCTTACAGTCGACTTAAACTGCGGTGTGTTGTGATTTGTTTTGTCTTGCATCCAAACGGGGCCCAGGCATTCATTTGTCTGAACTGTACGATTTGTAGAAGCTCAAATACTATGTATATATTTTTGTCTTATTTAAGTAACGGTGCAGGGCTTTGTGTCCGGAGAACCAGGGTGGACATTGTTGTCCTATTATTAGCGCAATCCGGGGCCGGCCGGCAGCTGTGGGGAAGGAAGTCGACTCAGAGCAGCCGGAGGAGAGGGATTAGTGGGAATGCCGAGCGGGGAGTTCACGGTCCGACTGAAGGACTGGAGTTCTCCTCGCTGGAGGAGACGGCGTTTGTGTCCAGGCGGCAGGGATGGGATCAGTGTGGCTTGTGAGCGGGAAGGGATGACACGCGGGAAGGTTGGAGGTCAGCAGCCGGTCTGGACAAGACGCTCTGTTGTTGTTTGTGTTGTTGCGGATTGCAGCTGTTGTTTGGCTGCAGGATGACCTGGTTGCTGATTTGTGTGGGCAGCTGGGGCTAAGAAGTTGTTTGCCGCTTTCAGGCCTCTGATTTAGTCTGGAGGTGTCCTTGGGATGGACACCTGAACCTCTCTTTGCAGCAGATGTGTGCATAAACAGAGTGGAAATGCAGTGTCTGAGAAGAAGAACAGCTTACAAAGCCTTGTAAACATACTTAAAACTTTAAAACTTTTCTACAATTTTTCATGTTTTAACCCTGAACTTTAATGCATTTTACTCTGAATTTATATTAAAAAAATAAACAAAAGGTTGCACATATTGCTAAAATACATGGTTGTCAGACATATCTTTGAATAAGAATTCAAAATAACATGTATTCGTATTGCCAAGTTAACACTTTGTGAACTTGTGTGCATATTTTCTTTCAGGATTGCTCTGTATTTAGCTTCCATCAATTTTCTCATCATACTTTTCTGGCAAAACATCCCCATAGCATAATGCTGCCACCACTGTGTCTTGCCATAACAATTGTATGTTTAGCATGATAAAACTGCTAGTTTGTTCATGAGACTCAGCATTTCCTCGTACACCAAAAAGTTAAAACTTTCTCATGTGATTAGAAGTGCAAACAGGATTTCTTACCATATGTGGAACTCTCAACTATTAGCTGCAAATTCAGTTACCTATTTCTTTTGAAAGTAATATATAAATACAGTAATAATTCAAAATAAGGGCCGACATTGTTCCAGAACAATGTCTGCATTATGCAATTACACAATAATCAGTAATTACTGATTATTGTGCCAGTTATTAAAAAGTTTAGCTTTAAGGAAACTCAACCTGTTGCACTGATCCTCTGATATTCCAGAAAACATTTCCACCATCCTGTTAACAGACTGTTCAATCTGGGCTGTGGCTCTCTGCAGCTCCTCCAGAGTTACCATCAGCTAATATGGGTGCTATTAAGCCCTTCCCAAGCCTGTCAGTTCAGAAGGACATCCATGTTTATGTAGGTTCCTATGCCTGCAGAATGCATAATGCTGCCCCCTTAGGTTTTTTGCTGCAGGAAGGACTGGTGCACTTCACAAAATAGATGGCATCAGGAGTACATGTTGTGGAAGTATTCAATCAACATCTTGAGACGTCAGCCAGGAAGTTGAAGCTAGAAAACAAAGTGACAAGTTTGTTACTCAGTGGGTTTAAAACGACAAATCATTCTGGCTCTTAGCCAGTGGAAATAGTTTTGGCAGCCCTGACACAAAACAGGACGAATTTAGTTTCACTTAGTCTTAAACAGATTGTGTCTTTTGATACATTGTATGTAATTTCTCCTGGTTTCAATTGTTGTCACTGTGTTTCTCTTACTTATTTCTGAAACACATTTCTTGTTATATTCCGTCTACAGAAGGGTACATAAAAAAACAAAAAAAACCTTGTTTCACCTTGTTTTGCCAATTAACGGCGCACGCGGTGCGTGAAAAGGGCATAACAAAAAAAATCCATCAACCATCCCAAACTGCTGCTAAAGGAAATGAAACAATTAAAAAGCAATTACAAGTTGTTGTTTTTTTCGTTTTTGTTTTTTTTTTTTTGTTTTTGTCGGTTGACTCTTTTGTGATTTAATTGTAACCCGAGCGGTCGCATTCGTCGTGAACGGCAGCTTGTTGTTTTGTGCTTGTGAATTTTAGACGCGGGGCAAACTTGATAAAAACGCGAGCTGAAACGGACTGTCACTGAGGCGGCTCGCTCCTTTTTTGTAACACCTTTATCTTGAGCTCCCCCAGCCGCTGGAAGCCGACTAAGTGTTCTTACGCGGAGAAAGTGGAACGGCTTCCTTGCGGATTGTGAAGGCTTTGAGATTGACTGGTGTGATAAACTCCTGCCTCACTGGCTTAAGTGATAATAAAATCCCGGTGTTACTTACAAAACACTGCTATCTCTCCATCTCCGTCCCCACACACCTCCGTTGTGCGTTCTTGTGAAATACGCCTGCAGTGCTGAAAGAAAGTTCTGCAAGCAACGCACTGGCTTTGTTGCATCGTTAGCTCAGCTCGGTTATGTTGGGTGCAGCAGGTAATTTGTTTATTTAGCTGATCAAAAAAAAAAGAAAAGCGGGATTGTGAAACTCCCGTGTCAAGATTCCTTTTCAGCATTGAGAAAGACTTTATCTCTCTCGTCTTGAATGTACTTGTGAAATCGATTGTTTCACTTCACTTCCATGTTTTGTCGTCGTTTCACCAGCTTGGTTGGAATCCGTCAATCCGTTATCTCCATCTTATCCCGTGCCGGGTCACGGGTGCAGTGAGACCCAGACGTTTCTCTCCCCAGCCACTTGGGTCGGCTCCTCTGGGGGGGGGCCCAAGACTCACCTCACCTGTGGAAGCAGTGACTTCTAGATGACTCGGAACCTGACCTGAAGTACAAATTAAACATGTATTTGAGTATATATCCAGGTACTGTCCACGCAAACACCCTTGTGTTTCTCTGACTTATCCCAGAACAGCATCTGCTGTCATTTTCCCCTTTCCCTCATACAACCCCAGCCCCTGCCCGCCTCTGCCGTACCCGGCTATGTAATTACACAGTCATAAATCACAAACACCAGAAGATGTTTTTTTTGACAGCAGTGCACAGGATCGGATCCGGTATCCACAGCACTTTAGGTGTGGGGGTGCAGCGAGGGTGTAGGGAGAACAGAAGACATAAAACAGGTTTGGCAAGATGTACGTCAGGACTCTGTGAGACAGTTTCTGGGTGCTCACCTGAGTGTACTAATGTTAGTTTTGATTTGCA
This sequence comes from Poecilia reticulata, assembly GCF_904066995.2. Classification (NCBI taxonomy): domain Eukaryota; kingdom Metazoa; phylum Chordata; class Actinopteri; order Cyprinodontiformes; family Poeciliidae; genus Poecilia; species Poecilia reticulata. The sequence continues at coordinate 8,522,325 of NC_088841.1, forward strand.
TTTGTAAAGCTATTGTCAATGTTTCCTATCTTACCATTGTAAGCATATTCAAAAGCATGGATATAAATATGAAGAAAGACAGGGAAATGTCAAGTACTGTCATGTCTTTAAAGTTTAGTTTTGTAACCTTAAAATTTAGTATTTTAACTTCCTTGAGAGAGAGACAATTTAAAGTCCGTTGCATCTACTTCTAGCACTTTGAATTGACAACATATTTTGAATCTTGATAGTTTCAGTTCTGATTGGTTTGGTTGGATTGAGGAGTGCAAGTACAACACTTTGGCAGTGATGTCAAACTCTTGTTTCATTTCATGCAGTTTTTAAAAAAAAAAAAAATTATTTCCAACTAACCATCAAAGTATGAAATGTCATTGCTGGATGGGAGCCCTGTGTGGTCAAATTTTAGAGGCGTTAAAAGGTCATCCATCAGTTTCTCTTTCAGTTTCAAGCATCCTACACGTAATGCTGATGGAAAACAAACTTTTTTTTTATGTGACACTGAGATTTTATTTTTTATTGTTTTAACAGTGGTGGAAGTGCACCGCGCAGCTGTGGATAAAATATGACATTTACTTTTTCACAGTTTCACCATAACATGATGCCCGCACAGAAGGCAACATCTGCAGTCGCCTGAGGCGTCTTACTTTTACTAACATTCTAACTTTTACGGCTTTTGCAATACGAGTTTCAAACATTACTACCTTTGTCTGCAAGCGAGCGTCACAGCGAACACTCCCATGCAAGACGAGTCATCACTTTCTGTCTGATTCTTTCACCCGTCGCATACTTAACTGTTACTTCAGTCGGACATCTCATTGTTGAAATAATAAAAGCTGATGAAATGCCTGTCACAATATAGGGATGAATTTATCTTCAGGATTTGTCATTGTTTAAAAATAATATGACGTTGGTTATTTTGGCTAAGTGGAAAACATAAACCCTGATCGTTCCGTCTCAGTTTTATTCAGAAGGTATTACAAAGTGGAAGCCACACACTAACGATTCCTTTCAGATCTAAAACACATTGTGGGATGGAGTTCATTTTCCAAAATAAAAAAAAAATAAAAAAGCTGCCATTGTGTATTAATTAGTATTTTAGCTTTTTCCCCCATCGTAGCTGCATTCAGGTGTTTCCACAGAGGAACTAAAAACGCTTCAAAGCTCTGTCTTTATAATAAGACCATAAATACACTGTGAAATATGGCTTCTCATTAATAATGCAGGTGCAATCCACATGCGGTTGTTTGGGGGGTGAGTTCCCTTCAAAGCGGATTCGAGTTGACAAACGCTCCCCTGTAACCGTGGTTACGCGGGCGTGTGGGCCTCGCCGCGCATCTGGTCGTATTCATGCAGGCTTAGAAGCGCACGGAGCGCATTGCTGTGTCAGCAAACACGCTGCGCTGAACCCGGCCACGCCGCACACAGGAGTTGACACAGCCGATGCCAGTGCGTCCCACGTTGGCGAAGACTCAAAAGTCATGACAAGAGACTTCTGGTGTTTTTTTTTTTTTGGATGTTGAGGATTCCAGTTCAGTACAAATTACAAATTCTCTCCTGTTTGAGAACAGTGGCGGAGCTAGACTTTTAAAGTTGGGGGGGCCAAGGGCCAAGGACTACCTCTGGGGGGGCAAAATTTTAAATGTGTGTGTGCACATATATATAATTAAAAAAAATAACCAAACTGAATATTTTGTTAGTTTTTAAGCCCCTCTGTCATTTGACATGTTATAGTTAACACCTTTGACTGGAGCACATGGAGACATGATAGACTTTATGCAGAGTTCATCGCAGAGGAAACTAAAATCAATCAAATAAAAGATCCTTTCTGAATATCATCTCATGGACTCTGAACTAAATGCATCTTTCTGACTGGGAGCTGACAGCGTGTTGAAGAGTTATGGACACCTTGGTTAGGAAGCTCTGATTGGACAGGTCATTTGACGGGTAACAATATTTCGGGTCGGACCAGAATTATTTGCCTGATGGTGGTTCGGGCTTCTAATGAGTTTACATTTAATGAGTTTGGAGCACACAGAGAAAACCTAAAGAGAATGTGATCTACTTATTGTAGTTTAAGTAGAGGAATAACAGCTGACTGTTGAGAGAGGAAAGAAATTAAAGTGCAGATCCGTTAGGCAGAAACAAGCGCAGAGCGCTGGGCAATAAATGCTCCACGGTTACGCTCCAATTAATCACACATGAGACGACAAACGCCAAATATACAATATATAGTTACACTGCTTACGTTAATGGTGTTTTAAAAACAAAACCAGTAAAAACTTAACTGAGTTAATATGTCAGATTCTCTCCTCACCTCGTCTTGATAAGAACAGAGAGCAGTCCGCTGGTTTCTGTCCAGAATGTGATCAGCTGGCCACTTGGTGCGCAGACAGTTTCAACATAGTGGAGCTCATTATTAATCAGACTAAGAACAATATCAGTCAGAGAATCATCTCTGATCTGGACGCTTTAACGGACCAGAGGCTTTGGAGCTCCTAGCTCAGCTGATCTGCTTCTGCGAGGTTTTTCTCCCGCTGAGGGATCAGGAAACGATCAGAGTTCTGTCGTCTTCTAATCACGTCATTTCGTGAAATGTTACCTGATTTCAAAAACGTTCTAGCAGAGAAATAATAAATGTTTCGTTTGATGACTACAAATTGGAAATAAAATTATTTTTTTCTTTGACGGACAACGAAAAAACCTCTAGCGCCACCTCTGATCCAAACTACGAACATTGTCGACCCCTCTTCGGTTTTTTCTCTTTTTTGCGGAGAATCAATAAATAACTTATTGGTGTTTTACCATCACCACCAGGTATGAAGTGCTTTAGCCTTTGAATTGCACCACAGCGCAGCATAACTGAAACATCCAGGAGAAGAATGTCATCTTGTTGTTATGAGTATAAAGGAGGCTGGTATCACGCCTGATATAAATCTATTTATTTATGTCATCACATGGACTTAAAGTTTTATACATTTTCTTTTGATATATTTATTATTATTTTTCTTCTTTAGACATTAGGTTGGCTTAGAATGATTCCAAATAATGTACAGGAATGACCTGGTGCTGTTACATGTCAATCATCTGGGGGGGCCACTAGGGGGGCCAATCAGATGACAGGGGGGGCACTGGCCCCCCTGGCCCTCCCTCTGGCTCCGCCACTGTTTGAGAATGTGTGAGAAACGCGTCAGAAATCCACGTTCCTTCAAAAGTCGTTTGCATTTTTTGAAATTGTGTGAACTTGCGTTTTTGTTTTTTTGCTTGCCTTTTTGGTGTGACAAAGTGTTATCTGTTCATGAGGCTGTGGACCACCCACTGAGTTTTTAGAATATCTAGTGTTGGTAAAAGAAGAAAGCTGGGATAACCGGTCTTGAAATTATCTTCACCTGCCGCACCAGATGTTTTTTGTTTTTTTTTGTAAAAAAAAAAAGCAGTAAAAAGAAAAAAAACCAGCCATGTGGGGAAATGCGAGGGGAAACTGGAAAGGATCATACAGTAGTAATAATAGCATGAGCTTAGATGAAGTATTTGTGTAAGAGTTTCAACCAGTCAGACTGACAAACTCCCACAGCTCCTTTCGTAGAAAACAAGCTGCCATTCTAAAAACTCTTGGTGTTAAAACACGTCGACTTTGGTTCTACTTTGTTGAAATTCTCCGAAAGAACAGGCAGTGGCAAGAAAACACGGCCCCAGTCTGATGAAAATGTCTACCATAGTATACTGATGAGGAAAGAAAGCTTGACTGATTTTGTTTCCTGAAAATCCAGCACTTCCTGTATCTTCAGTGACATCATCAGCTCATCATCAAAAATAAATAAACAAAGTTTGGTGACTGTGAGAGCAAAACAAACAGTTAAGATGCAATAAACCGTTTTTATTGCTGCCTACCTTGAAACTTTGTTTTAAAAGTGTTTAAATTATATATTTAAAAGTAGAGTAAAACAACAAACTCTCAAACCACAGTTGAGGTTTTTGTATCCAACTTAATCCTGTTGGCTTTGCTGCGGGATTGATTGTGTTTGCTGCTTCCTGCGAGAACGCACACAAAGCGAAGCAGCTTGTTCTAGAAAACAACCATTTGTAGTTAGCTGTATTTTTAAAGTAACTAAATCTATTTGTTGCCGTCTGTTCAGATAATCACATTATTATGGACATGTCCAACCATAGCTACCTATTGCCACGATCCCTGCTGCACCATTAACCAGTCAAAGCTCAACTTAGAGCTTCAACAGACGCACGTTAACCACACAGCCAAAGGTAAACTGGATTATTACCGCAGTCAGCAGATAGTTGTTTTGTTTTTTCTATCAGTTACCAACAGATAACAGAAAGAATTGAATCTACATTTGAAGCGAATACTGTACATCAGCTCGTTTCAATTTACCCACTTTCACGAAACATTTTTTTGACATTTTAATGTTTTATTTGACATATTTTTAATGTTTCTTGAATGTAAGACCATTTATAGTTTTTGGATGTGCCACAGAAAGTTTGCATTTGTCGTGCTGATGGCATGCACAGAAAATAAATCGTCAAGACAAATTGTTGACTAATTTAACATCCTCATTTTTTTTGGGAAGGTGATGAATGACTTTACTTCAAAGGGGGAAAAATAGTCTGTTACCCTACGTAGGCCTTGCATTACGTAGACCGTGGGTTCATCACAGACACACACCGAGGGTGTGCGAGGAATCGTGTACGTGATGTCAGAAGGTGACTCGCATGCTGAGGCAAAACAGGAAAGAGGGGAAAATGAACTCCACTCCCAGCGGCTCCCCTTTCCCTCCAGCTTACCTCGTTTCCTGCCACATACCTCTCCACATCCCATTTCTAAAACCGACAGACACCCCCCCACCCACACACACACACACTCCGACACATTCCGACAAACCCGGCCCACAACTATTTTAAACACACTCTTGCTGCCCTTTGTTTAGTTTGCGTAATTCAAATAGAGGCTAAAAGCGTAGCTCAGACGGGACGCCGGGTTTAAGGATTTCAGCCTTTAGGCTGCAACAACTGTGTTTGTACAACCGAAGGAGTCTGCGCTGTCCCAGTTAGTCGAACTCCTCCTGTGTCCTGCCCTCGATCTCTCTTAATAGCAACACACAAACAGTAACTCTCCTTAGATGAAAGTGGAGTCGTTTGATGGTGTCAATGATGCTTTTGAGCAACAACAATGATCAACGGTATGTGTTAGATGGCTGCAGCTTAATTGCTTGCCTCCGTTATGTTTCTTCTTCACGTTTGATTATGTATCCGTCTTCCTTTATGTGTCCGTGTTGGTACTTGTTAGCAGATTTCACTGGCCGGCGGTGCCAAGGCAGACAGCGTCAGAAAGCCAAAAACCTTCCTGCCAAGAAAATCAAGACTCCTCTTGTCAGTCCACTCCACTTGCTCCTGTCGGTGTCCCCAAACTAATCATTTGTCTCCAATTTAAGAGCACCATGCTGCTCTCTAATCATGTTTTCTAAAAAATCACGAGCACAAATTTAGAGTGAGATCAACTGCGACGGTGCCAGAGAGGAATTGAATGTGGGTTGCCAGGATGGATACTTAAGCCAGCGGTTCCTGAGCCAACACATCCTGCTTTTATGTCACAGCGCATTATAGTTGTCCTGTACGAAAGTATGAATCCACTCATTTAGAGTTCTTGATGTCAAAGTTATTGACGCTGTAAATTGTTTTTTGTGGTTATACTGTTACACTCCTTTTACAATCCCCCTGGAAAGACAGAATTCAGCAGTATTTTAGGCGACAGCACGATAAAGTAGTTAAAAATTAGTGAGATTTTAAATTTTTTCTACTTGAAATAAGAGTTTTACTGATCTTCACTTCATAACATTTAGGTCAGCTGATGAGCTGACCACTGTTTTATTTATAACAACACAGCTTGTGGCTTAATTTTGAGACGTTGATTCAAGGCAAGATCATCACAAAAGCCTTATTCATTGAAACACATCTATTTTCTTGTGAAATCTGAGGTACAATACTATGAAAAAGTTATGCTGCAATATATGTTTTGCTTCCTATAAGCCAGATTTTTTTGTATTCAGCAGTCCTTATGAATTGACCTTTTCATTAAGTGAATTTTTCCAAAACTCAATGAATAAATCAGAAACTATCTGACGCACAACTGACAAATTTGCAGTTTTTGTTTTTAAGGAATACATAATTTTCTGTGCAAATTAAGTCATTGGGGTCATGGTCAGAGTCCAAAAGAAATTTTTATCTGAGTTGCTCTTAAACTGACATTAGATGAATGAACCAGACATTCATTCCTTCCTGAGTCTATTTTTTGGTCTTGAACTGAAAGCATGCCCTGCAGGTTCTTTAACTATGAAAGTTTAGAAAGAAGGAGCAGTAACGTATGGAAATTCATTGTTCTTTTAATGGCTGTTTGCCACAGGGATTGTAGTTATTTGAAACTGGCACTGGAGCAAAACATCTGTGCACTTGTAATAATAAAAGTGATTATACCTCTTCTCCCGTGGGGCAACAAACCCAGCAAATTCTCATAATTTGTGACAAAAGCAGAGTATTGGCTAATTCGGAGTGCAAAACATTTTTCTGCCACTTCTCAAAGGGAAAATGTTCTCAAGCCACCGCATCCTGCATTTTATGCAACACCAATCTACTGAAGTGACTGTCAGATTTCTATGGTATTAAATTTGAAAGTGTGCTTTAGGCTTTATACCCAGATTTGTTTGATATTTTTATTCTGAAGAAAGGAAGTAGTTCTTGAGTTGCAGTGTTGCACCAGGGAGTCGACTAGGGTAATCTGTAAGTAATTTGTCAGTACTAAAAATATATTTAAATTTATTCTGCTACAAACAAGATTAAATTTTTTTTTAAAGCTGTCTGAACCACAGTGGACCACTCCTAACATATTTAGTGGTTCAGTGATGGCGTATTCTCAAATTCTGTTGAACGTATTTTTGAGAATAAATAAGTCTCTGTTTTTCCTCTATCTCTTTTAGCTAGTTGCTAAGTAGTTTAGTAGTTTAGCTAAAGCTAAAGGATATGACATGTTAGAAAATACCCTCAAAGCTAAGGTTAGAGGATATGAAACACTAGGGGACACCCTTAGTAGCTTAGATAGAGGCTAACAAAGCAGATCACAAACTCTTCTTGGATGCCATTTTGTCTTGCTAACTCCTAAAGGTAGCGTGAGAAATGGACCAGCTGTATTTTGGTATTAATAAATGGAATTCATGAATTCAACTTAATGACTCTTTTTCAACCTCTTATTTCAAGAACTTAGCATGGAGATCGGATAAATTCTCCACCGTATCTCCAATTTAATTTTCGCAGAACATATTTGAGTTATTCAAAATAAAACACAACTTGGAAAGGTGAAATGCCTTGCCACAATGCCACTTCATATATTACTGACTGGCAAAATAATATAAAACTTAGCAGTGCCATTCATTTTCCTTGGCGCTGATTGGCTCAGAGAAAAGCTAGCAACCATGGATGTTAGCTTCTATAGTGGCAGGATGTTTTCCACTTTGTGTATTGATGCATATTAAGGTATGCTTGGTGTTGGAAGATTTAAAATAGGGAGTGATTAATGGTTTTGGAGGATGTCTGAAGTATTTGGGAACTTCAGCTGTTCACAGGTCACTGTGCTCCACAACCCCTAGCTAACCGGTACCTGCTAACAAAGCTAAAGTGAGCACTAGCTTTCCAAGTTCTCAATATAGAATTGACTAGTTAATCTATCTTGCCAAATCTTTCTGATACACAACATGAATATGTTTTGTTCATTGTTGGTTTTATTGACTGATGCAATCATTTAGTGTCCAGCTATGGAGCATAAAAAATATGCTTAATTTTCTTTACCTTGAACGTTGTATCAAAATATCTCATTCACTACTTCACTCTGCTGCATGTCATATGAACCAGAAAAGCCAAGTTTTCTAAAAAAAAAAAAAAAAAAAATCCAGTCACAGCGATTATCAGTAGCCTTCCATTTCAGCCAAACTCTCGGATCTGTTGCATCCAAGTTCCTGCTCTCCTCTGTGTGAGCTCACTCTGCAGCCCACTTACGTTTCACATGGTCCTTTAACAGTTTAGACCTATTGTTTACGTGACAATGGCGTCTCTGTGACTGAAAGGAGAGAAACAATCCTTGCACATGAGCTGTGACTGAATTCCGTAAATTCCAATGTAAATAATGGACCGCAGTTTTCGTCTTGCTGCGGGGGTCAAACGTGAACTTGAGTCATTGGAGGTGGGGGTGTGAGGGGGGGTGTTGACTGCTAAGAATAGAAAGGAGGTATACATATAAAGAGCATCAGTAAAACAACTAAAGAAGGAACCAAGAGGAGGATAATTGAGGCAAAACATCCTCACTTCTCTAATGATACGTTCTGTTACCTACAAACCAGCTTCCTGCCTCCCTTTGTCCTCTAATCTTTTCCGAAATAGTTCCAGGATGTCCTCGCAGAGCGGGGATAATTACAGATGCGTTACGAGAAACAATTTGTGCACAATAATTAAGCAGATTTGATTGAACTCAGAGTTAGTTAACCGTGTTTGCCCGTTTAGACGAGTAAATCTCAGGGCAGTTCTCAAACTTCTGAGTTTATTTTGGGTTTGCCGCAGTGACCTCCCTGTCTTTGCCAAGTTTCCTTCGGATTGAACTACGGCAGGCTGTTTTGGCACATAATTAACCTACTCCACTACCTTTTCAGTGCTGTTCAGTTCAGGGAGGGCTTCTTTTTATTTACAGAGCACAACGTTACAACGAAGGTCATCCCACGAGGTTTAAAAAGAAGAAGAAGAAAAACCAACCCAGATTCAACCGCTTTGATTTCTATAGGTCCAATCTATACTCAATCTAGCGCTGTCAAGTTCTGATTTTAATGCCAGTACAACCTTATTGTTATTCAGTCAATTCATATTCAGTGCATAATACATTACCAATGCCCCAAAGATGTCTGTTCAAGTAAATATTATGTCAAAGCATTTCCTTTAATTTCTTCTCTCCTGAGCTTTTTTTTTTTTGGCGCGGTGGGAAACGGAAAAGAGGAAAATTTCACTTTCAACAGGGAGACGTTTCTAGCAAAACTAAACTCAGGCTGATTGGTTGACAGCTTCTCTCTACTTTTTTCTACCGATAAAAGAAATCTGCCTGACCAAAATGACACTAATTACACAGGAATTCAGTGTACCGTGTCAAGAGTGTTCTAACTTTTGAACATTTTGAGATTGACACAATTGGCATTAGAAAAAAAAACTTATCAGTATTGACATTTGTCTAGGTTAAAAGTACATACCTATAATTTCATAAATGTTATTTCAGATTGATGTCGTTTTCTACAAAAAATAAATAAAATCACTGTTACCCTTCAGGCGTTTCGTGCTCTTGTCGCATTTCAGCAGATTCTTCATATATCTACCGTAAAATAAATATTGTGCTTTTCTGCAAAGCGGTTTTGACAAAGAGATTCTTGCATCTTGCAGATGTGATAAATCATGTCCACCTCTTTTTCAAAGTTAATAGTTGATATCCAAAATGTCCGTAGATTATAACTATCTGCTGTGAGTATCATGGGTGTTAGTGTATGATAAATCGGCCTGCCACAGTCATCCCCAGCTGCTCTTATTCCCACAGGGAGGTGTATGCTAATTCTTCTGCCGCATCCTGTGCTGTCCCTAAGGGCAACAGCGCAGCTGTATATGCACACCGCACCTTTGGGATTGTAGAAGAAAAAGGACATTTTCCCACTGCATCATGCTGAAAAGACAGTTCAGATCACATCTTTCCATAGAGTCTGTCTTGTTTGTGCCCAGTTTACAGCCAAGAATGTCATGTGCACTCATAAAAAAAAAACTTGTTCAGATTGTCAAAGTGCCTTGAACAATATTCATACACTTTGAACTGTGTTAGTTATTTCTATGTTCTAAACACAAGTCATACTCATTAGATTTGCTGGGGAGATTGATGGAGCTGAATGCAAGCTAATGCTAAGCTAATGGAGGAAAACTTGTGTGTGACTCAAAAGATTTTCATTGCAGCAAAACATCTTTCTTTTTTTCTTTTTGCATCTCATTTCTTCCACATCTTTAATAAAGAAATCAAATGGATACTCACAAAGTCACTGCATGGTGTGAACTTTCTTAAAATATAACGATGTGATTGTTTTCTTTGCGTGTTAGGTGGAATATCGACGGTTCCCTGCAGTTATTTGTTGTTTTGTTTTGCACATTTTCCTGTCAGTTGAACAACCGACTATTCATTTTTATTTTCTCGGAGGTGATTTCTCTGCGTAAGCAGATGTGGGTCTTTCAAATTGTAATCCTGATTTTGTCCCTATGACACGCTGAGCACATGGCCTTGCAGTGCATGTTTGCTCTGTCTCTGTGTGTGTGTTGGCGCTGCATAGATCCAGCTGTAGATTGTTGCCGTGGAGCTGATCAGACGTGTTGATTGGTAGATCAACAGGTACGAGGGAAACTAGGCGACGTTATTTTAAGCTCTGAACCTTTTGAGGGAAACTGACTCTTTAAACGTCGCTTTCCTCACAATATTGCAAACTGATTAATTTTCTTCTGTCAAGAAAACGTGTGATTTTTAAGAAGAAAAAAAGAAACTCTTCTGAATCTGAGGGCGACACTAGTGATGTGACGGAGTGTGTGATGACCTTTAAAACTTGGAGTCATAAATAAGTTAAGTTTTCCACATCACATTAACATTATTCAATTACATTTCATTACAGCCACGCTGCTAAATATAGCCTCAAGCAGCGATGAGCATGCCCAGCAACTCGGCAGAGCACAGTCGTCATGGTAACTTGATCTTACAACACTGAGAGCGGCGGGGCTCTAACAGGAGCGTGATTTTACTTAGTGCTGCACGTTTGAGTGTCGGAAAATAACCTGCTGCTTAATAAAGTAATTTTTTTGTGTGTGGCTCGTTCCAGTCATCTGAGCAGCATTTGAAAGAAACAAACATTTTACATAATAAAATTTTATTATGTAAAATTTACAGATGTTTTTTAAATCTTTTTTTATTTTATTTTATTTTTTAATTAAGACAAATGATTTAGATGACAGCACGTTAATGTGCTGCAATGACCCAGTCAAAGTTCAGACCTAAATCAAAGTCAGAATTTGATTTCGGTCTGATGAATAAACATTTCTGCCACACTTTTCAGATCTGATTTTGAACCATTTTTAAAACTATGTATTTTTGATACATATTTTTCACCGGTATGTGCTACTTATTACATAAAAGTCCCGACAAAAGGCATCAAATTTTATGGTTGCATCATGAAAAAACTAACAAAAAACTAAATAAATCAAGGGGTATTGGTATACACACCTCTTTTAATTTGTGAGATTTAGTCTGAAACTCGTCTTGCTTGGATTTTTGACTGAGAGCCAGATCACAACAGAATCTATACATCTATAGGCAAGGATTTTGGTGAGAGATGACATTTGACATGCTTTGAAACATCATCAATTAAAATCTATTTTGTAAACTCAAGTTTATTGTGAAAACCTACCATCATGTTTTTCCCTAAAACAGGACTGTATGCAGTTTTCTAGAACATTTTGATTCATCATCGCACTTCGATAAAAAACACCCCCCGTCAGACATCTCTCTTGCTCTTCTCATGTGTTTGCTTTATTAGCGCCATGTCTCTCATCTTTCCCGCTCGCTCCTTTCCTCCTTGTTTGTCTTCCTTATTCCTTTAGACGCAGAAGAAAGAAGTTTTGCCCCCACTCCTCTCCCGCGTCCTCCAATTGAAGTGTCTGTTTGTCTCCTGCCAACGCTGTCACACTGACTCCTCTGTTCTCATTTTGTCTCCAGCCTTGAATAATGAGCTCTGCTCGGGACAGGACATTCTGCAATTTGGCCTTTAGTCAGGGGAGGGGCCGAGTGGGTGTCCGACGCATGAATTAGAGGATGAAGGCGACGCAGCAGGGATAGATGGCAGCAATTTGGCTGAAGGCACAAGTTTCTAGTTAGTTGTTTTGAGCTTTATTTTTTTATTTCTATGTTTACACGATTACACGATTCAACCAATCTGATCTTAGAGGTGAATAACGTTTTATTGACTTATGATTAGCTGGGTTCAGTTTGATGTTGAAAACTAGAAAAAACACCTGTAAACTTTGAACATGTTTGCACATTTCCACAACATTTTGACGCTGCATGTGTAAAAGTCATTCTACAGCCAGTGCCAACGTTCTCTATTTAGATGTGACAGTTTAAAACACTATTTATCTGCTTTTGGATTATTTTTCAAGAGCAAAAACTGGAAGATTTAAGATTTTAGTTGTACAAATACTGGGATATTAGAAGGATATTATTTCACATAATATGTTCTGAGTTAATGTAAACTATGTGGAATTGTGTATTTTTATATAAACTAGCTTTATTTCACTTCGTGGATTATTTGTTTGGGAGAAAGAAAATGTTGCAGCAGTTTAGTCTCAAATGGTTCTCAATTGTTGTGGAAAACCTAATGTAGGATGGATTGTACAGCTATGTGTTTACCACAAGGGGGCAGTGTTGGCACGGCCCTGATTTGGCATTTAAGCTTCCATTAGAAAAATGTGGGGACATTTAAACACATTTTGTCTCCTGTAACATTTCATAAAGAATCCTTTTCCGTTCCTGCCTAGAACAGAGCTTACCCCTTTGATGGATTTAAGTATTGTGACAAAGGCGGCTATGGAAAAGTGTTGATTTTGCATAAAGCATTCAGCCTTTTTAATGTTGACTGGATACGTTTGCAATCATTTTCCTTCTCATAGACAAAGAGATGGCCAATTTTCTGTGTCATGGCGGAGTACATCTGATCAGTTCCTGCATTTTAAAAGCTCATCATGCCATGCGCTGAAACCAAGTTTCCAGGGTCTTATAAGAGCGCAGGGAGACAGAATCACCAAATGTACCTGAGGTGCTTTTCCACTTAATTATCCAATGTGACAAGCCAGAATATTTCTAGCTAGAGTCCAACCAGCTCTACAAATTTGCACGTGATTGTAGGACATGAAGCGCTTGCTCCAAAAGACCCTGTTACTCTACGGATTGTCTAATACTTTGATAGTTATCTTTGGAGACTTTTTTTGTTTTGTTTACATTATTCTGCTCAAAGTTTATGGTAACAAAATCCGCTTAGTTCCCTGGCCATCCTGGTTTGTTATAGTTTTAGATATTAGAAACTTTTTAATTACTGTCCTGACAATAAATCTGGTAAGTTTAGATGAGAAGCTATTGTCTTTATTATTTTACATCGGTCTATCTTGAATGTTTAGTTCTCTTGTTTTTCCGATTCCGAAGAGTAGCTAAGACAAAAGGACCTGTGGCTGTCCCATTAATTTACTGGAGTCACTGATTATGGTGGCAGTCATTTAGGTGGCAACGGGAAATGACAACAAAAAAAACAAAAAACTTTGGCAACGACTTCTATTAAGTTCACCATGTCCACTGTGTGTACTCAGCTCTTCATTCAGAAAATGATCTGTGCTGGAATAAAGCTGACTCACAGCTCTATTAACATTTTTGTTTGCTGCATAAATCAAGTGTCCGATGAGGAGGGGCAGAAAGAAAGAAAGAAAAAACATCTCGACAGTCCGCCTACTGCTGTACACACACATTAACTGAACTTGTATGTTCAAACTCAAGCCCTGAATGAGAATTTTCCAGAAAACCAACCCCTCATGTCTTGAAAAGGTTGGATCAATGTGACTCTGCTGCTCTGGTCTACACTTCAGATGCAATTCTGTGTGACTGCTAACCTGTAGGAAAAATAAAATACGAAAAAAAAAAGACAATAGTGTCAGCTGTGTTAGAAATCAATGTGACTCTCTTTGTGCTTTTGTTTGCTCTGAAACAGGAGCCAGGCTCTGCTTTCACTCAGTTGTGCGTCTACGACTGTCAACAACTTAGAAAAAGTTCTAGGTTACTGTAGTTCAATGTTGGGATTCAACCATTTGCCTCGGAGTCTATTGTACACCCATCATGTGGAAATATTTGCCAGTGAAACAAAGGCAAAACTAAAACGGTATTACAATACAACCGCCCTGTGTCATCTCATTAGAGCTGTGTCTAAACATGCAGAGTTAAAGGAGATTTTGGTTTTTGGTTTTGTTTCATTTCACAGTGCAGTCCACTTGCTTCATAGACTAAATGTGCCCTAAGTACAACAGTCTTTCATGAAAGGCTTACAGGCAAACATTCATAATGAATGAAGGTAAATAGGGACACTATACCAGCTGGTCTAATATGTGCCTTTTTCTCCTTCTTTTTTGTTTGCCGCCATGTGGATTTCACCCTTCTCTCCTCGGTTCTGCTCCAAAGGTAAAACATTTTGTTTTTATTCGAGATTTCTCTCAGGTCTCCTCAAAAATCTCTTTTGTTTACTTACTCAAAATGATCTATTTTGCGACTTCAGCCGAGTCATTTCTGTCTCACGTGTTGCGATACGTCCGTCGGCTCCACGACGGCCCCTAATGTTCTGGTTTTAGTGCTTTTTAATGGCCTGTGCTGATTAGGACAGTTATGTCTTCATACCTTCTTGCAGAACAAAAGCGTATCTGATAGAGCGGATCTACTGAGATCTACTAAATGCTGGCAGAACTACAAGATGATTGCCGTTTATGGTCAGGGGATTCATTTAAGGACTCCACATCTATAATTTTGTCAGGGCAAAACCACATCACTTGGACTTCACTGAGCAACATAAGCCCTTGATTATGCTGCGGTTGGATCAGTTAAACTCCAAATAGAAGAAGAAGAAAAATAAATAAATAAGCGGGTTGAAAACATAAAGTGATTGTTTACAACTTGGTCTTCATTGTCTTTAACAGCAGATTTTCTCACAGAGTCACTGCTGAGATTCCCGCTTTTGCTCGTGACATTGCTCATAGTTTTCTTTATCTGCTATTTATTCAAATTTGAGTTTTAATGCTGCATTTAGTTCCACAAATATTTTCAATCACTGCTGCTGCTGCTCTTAAACTGGATTTGCCCCCATCTACCCGTTCATGAGTCACCCTATAATTTTGAGCAATTTGTTGGACTCTTGATAGTCTGTATTTATTTATTACCCGTGTGAAAAACAACAGTCAACTTTTATGGTTTACGTAAGTCACAAGTAACTGCATTATTTTCTAGGCCATTTTTTTGTGTGTGCATGTTTAAGCTGTCTTGAAAGTCTCTCAACTTTTACTTTATAAAACCAAATAAGAAACTGCAGGGAAGGGGGAGTGCAGCCCCTGCAGTCAGTGTAGAACGCAGGTCTCAAGAAGGTGAAAGGTGGCCTTGTTTTCTCAGGGGTGAGAGACTGTCTGGGCACAATGCTGAACTTCTTAACTCACCTTTTTACGTCTCAGTCTCAGCATCAAGCGAGTTGGCTCACATTTTGCGCTCACAATGCGTGCACTGCCTTTTCAGCTGAACCTCTCGGCTGAAACAGTCATTTTAAACTGTACTCTTCTACTATCAGCGGTAGTGAAAATGAGTCAAGAGGAAGTACATCCTTCATCCTCAACTCTAACTCTGTTACTTTTGGGCAGTTTTCATGTTTATGTTACATTTTAGTATTCCTGCTGTGTTCGCATTAAAGCATTAAAGCAATCACGTGCTTGAATAAACTGGTGAGTTTTTAGAGGCTGTCATGCTATTCTTACTGTCTGACAATATAGACAATATTATTCCCAATATACAAAGACACAGGAATATTTTGTTCTTGCTTGTCCAAGTTCTCATTAGGAAAGTGTTTAATTATCTACATTTTAGGAAATGACTACAAACGGTTTTGCATCTTAAACTAGCATAAGTTTTAAGTTTTAGCTAGCCTGGACTGCGGTCAACTCTACCTTTATTTCCTCGTTCCTTTCCTCGCTAACTAGCACCTTTGTTTTCAAGCCACCAGCAGTACGGTATCAGCACGCAAACTATTCGTGACCCTGACACTCTGCTCTGGCTGTCAGTAAGCTCTCAGCCTAACAGAAACCCATTGTAGGTAGAAATTTCCACAGAGGCCGACATGCAAATAGTTGGGAAAATGCAGACCGGTCATTTCATTAAAATCAGCTACAATCATTCTCATTGTACAAACTTCTCGTGAAATTTCAGGTAAAGGAAACTTTAAAAAATTATAATCAGTCATCTTTAAGCTTTTTCCACCTCCACTGATTTGTACCTTGTGCAGTTCAACTGAAAAACAAACACTTTTTCCTGATACTAGAATTTAAAAGGTGCATAAACCTGATTGATGAAAACCTTTAAACTAATACTTTGTTTTGCATATCCTGACTGAGTCCTGGACTTGGACTATGTCTTTCCAAAAAAAAAAAAACACTAGTGACTTGAAAGGTTCTTTTGTAAAGAAGAGTTATAGCCTTTTAATAGACAGTGTTCATAATTCATTTAATAAATTATTTAGTAATATCAATGCATATTTATATAAATATACAAACACAAATAAATAATGATTAATAATGACACAAATAAATAATGATTAATACTGAATAATATATATTGGATACATGTTTATATGTATGTGTATACATACATATATATAGATATATGTATATGTTTTTCAGCCGACGAGTTCTAGCTTCAGAGATTCAGCAGCTGAGATTGAGTCCAAAATCCAATGTGAGATTCATCCGTGTTGCAGTGAATCCGTCTCTCTTTAAAGATATCTCCCTCTTCTTCCTCACATTGTGTCTTTACGAAAACTTCAAAACAAAAACGGAAGATTTGGGATGTATTTTACTTTTGACAGAGTGAGAGAATTACATATAAATAATAGTCTTTACCACCTGTGTAAACTTTGATGGTGAATGTTATAACACGTGATATAAGTTTTATAATATATGTTACATTGTTTCATTTGTAATGTAGGCTCCTGTGTTAGATAATCTAAGTCAGTGTTAGAGAATAATAATTTTTTTAGATTTACGGAATCTCAGTTATCCTTCATAGCTGAACCCCGTATTACACCAAGCACTGTAGCTAATATTAGCTGGTATCTCACCGGTGGACATAAATACAGTAAAGTAATATTCCAGTCACAGAATATACACAATAATATGTCCATCTTACTTGTGAAATGTTGTCTGTGGAGCCCTCACATCAATAGTCCATCGATCCGAACAACAATATCCCTCAGTGCTGAGGCATCTTCTGCTGTTTTGGTTGAGCAAAGTAGGAGGGAGTACCGCTCCAAGATGGCCGCCGTATTTCCAATGCGGGGTCTACTCTTATATTATGTCTATGGTAGTAGCAGGTCACACGGACATACCGGTGCAAACAGAGATAATGGCGGAGGATACAAGCGCGGATGTTTTGAAACGTGTCTACCTCCATAGAGCAGAGATGTGACTGTGAAAATAAAAACGGCGGTAAAGGTTGATAAACAACTGACGGACTACAAGAGATCTTAATGTATTTAGGTGCTGAGCCATTCAGTGAATTATAAAACAGGTATTTTAAAAATCTATTCATTGAGGTACATGGAGCCAATATAAGAACCTTAGAACTGGGATGATGTGCTCTTTTTTCTTGGTTTTAGCGAGAACGTGAGCATCAGCATTCTGGTCAGCTTCAAATGTTTGATAACCATTTTTAGGCAGAGCTGCGAAGACTCTTCCAGTAATCAATGCGGCTAAAGATAAATGCATGGGAGGGTTTCTCTAGCTCTTGTTTAACTCTGGAAATAGTCTTCAGTTAATAGAAGGCCAACTTTGTATTTGTCTTTATGTGTGTATTTGTCTTCATATGTGTGTTTGAAGGTTCAGGTCTGAGTCCATCACTACTCCCAGATTTTGGGCCTGATTGGTTGTTTATTGTCTGTAATAGTTGAAGCGGTGTGCTGAGTCTTGATTGCTCCTATTTAGGTCCAAAGATAATAACTTCTGTTTTTTTCTGATCACCTGAACAAGTTACAGTTTATACATTGATTTGTACTAAGCAGCTCAGTACTTGGATGAATTTGTGGTCACCTGTTGACATTATAATGCAAATCTGTGTATTAGTTGCATAGTTATGGTAGATAAGAGGGACCCAAGATTCAGACCCAAGGACTGAACCTTGGGGTATCCCACAAGTGACTTCTGTCCGCTCTGATGAGAAGTCACCTATGACAGCTTAGCTTTTTTCATGTTTAACAGATTCACAGCAGATGTGCTCACAAGACTGAATACCGAAATGGATTTATGTGGTGTAATAACGTTTTCCTTCTCAAAGATGTGTTTGTTTTCAGAAAAATTATAAATGAGAAATGCCACTATTAACCTGTAAAAAAAAATCACGTCAATTTTTATTTCTTAAATTCCTAGACTTTTAACAGACTTTGGTACAATTTTGAAAAACCGTGCATATCTAGTTTGTTGTCAGCTGACAACATTCCAATATGCCTTTTGAGATCAATTCTTAACCTCATTTGTATTTATGTGACTTTGCTTTTCTGGTCTTTTTTCCCCTCCCCACAAAAAGAACAATAGAAGCATATCTTGTGGGTGTCTTATAACCCAAGCGGCAGAAAGTTGATGCACAAAATGTTTCATATTTCGTTTGCTTCTCTACACGAGGCTCTAGAGGCAAATTTTGCTGATACATAACTCTTAATGGACATTCTGACTGCTCTTGGTGGACGCTGAGGCAAAGAGCCCAGCCTCCGTCAGAGACTCACAGACACACTACTGTGTTATGTCGCTGGAGGTTTATGGGCTGAGGTAATGACAGAAACTCTGCACAGAAGGCGGTGTTATGGTTCCCTCTGCGCGCAGTAGCAACAAGCGTCGCGATGAACAATTGAGCAGCCACGGAAGGAAGGAAATCTAATGTCGATGGGAGCAGAGGAGAGGGAGACTTTTTGATTAGGTACAATCAGCAGATATATGCATGGTAGGAACTGTGCAAATGTTGATTACAAAGGTTTAATTTCAACTTGTTTTTCCATGTAGTGCAGATGTAGTCACAGGAGAATCAAGTTGCCTGGAGACCGTTTTGCAGCCTTTACCATTTACATGCTTGTCTATAGTTTTCTTTCTAATCTTGAGGGACAACTCTCTCTTTAACTTCCTGTGGTCCATGTCCATTGTGGTACCATGTCACCAAAACAACACAGTGACTACTCGTAACCTTTTAAATAGGCAGATTGACTGTATGCATGCTTGAAGACACCTGCAATGCTAATTGAGTTCAACATATCCGTGAGGTCAAATTATTATCGATAGTTTTTGTCCAGGTCTGTTCCATAAGTTGTTGTTTTTTTAAAATCATTCTCTTCAATGTGTGATTTTCATTGGTTAACTTTAAGTAAGGTTTTATTTCAAGTTATTTCAGTGGGCTTTTCCGTCATTAACCGAGGAGCACCAACAATTTTGTCCACGTTTACATGCTTTTTTTAATGCGCTATTATCAGCCAACCGCTTGAGAGGACAATGTTGGTCAATCTCGTCAACACAACAATGTAACTCAGTTCCTTTCTTCCTTCAGAATATGAACTTTAAACCCTGAAAACGTGACATGACGACTTTAAATGATAGTCTGATGTTCTGTTCCTCTTTGGACTTGAGTGGATGGTCTGCTGCCAAAGATCTCTCTCTTTTTCTCTCTAAAATTTGCATCTTCAGCTTGTTTCTAAAAGATCAGCCTGTAGAGTTGAGTCCCTTTTGCTTTTCCGTTGAAAATTTAAGGTAGAAAAAGTGAGAAAAGTGGAAATGTAGTCTCAAAAACAACTATAATTCATAAGGACTCAGATTGAAAGCCTGATAAGACGAACACCTCTCAGCCTTTGATGCACATTGTTTTTCCCTTGTTGGACTATGCTCTGCCTTCCTCAGACCCCGCTGTGATTGGCTGTGGGACGCTCTTTACAATGTATTTACATGTGCTGCGAGAAGGCGGTCACTCCCATTCTTCCTTTCTTGCCCGGGGAGGCAAACTAAAATGGACAGAATCTAAAATCAGGAGTCGAACTTCAGACTGGATTAGGAGTCACTTAAAGTAGGGTGTGGTGATTCCTCTTAAGAATCCGTCTTGTACGCTGCACCGGACGATTTCTTCCACCCGTGAGCCTGTTATTGGTCAGTTTGGCTGTTGGAGAAAACGACGACGTGCCGGCATCTGGAGCCAGTCACGGCAACTCCGTTCCAGATAAGCCCTTATCTTTTGCGCGTTTTGCAGATGTCCCAAAAGTTTCGTCTGTTGTTCTGAGCCACATAGCACGCTCTCTCCTTGTTACACACACTCAGAGTCACAAGAGGTGAGGGGGAATGTGCTTTTAGAAGTACAGAAGTTTGCAACAAGTGGATCCGTTCACTCCTTAATGAAACTGAGGGACTAGTCTTGTCCGACTTTCTATAAAATTCCTTCGGAGCACTCTTGCTCTGGGAACGGGAGCAGCTTTCCTGTCTTTCAGGATACCAGCTCACACAGCATTCCCGGACAGCATATGCCTTTGGGATCCCACTGTGGGAAACGCTGAGGGGGGAGAGTGCCCAGAGCCCGTGGGACTGGTCTCAGTGGATGCTTGATGGGTTTTAAATGTTCTCTTTTGGCAGTAGGAAACCGTTTCACAGCGGAGTGGATGTCAACATACAACACGACCCATGAGGACTCTTGAGTAGACAGGGAAATTCTGCAAGAGGGTCGTGAAGTAAAAGTTTGCGATAAACTCAGTTTGACTGCACTCGCAAGAACTTGGCTTGGGCTTTTATCTACACCGATTTAAAAAAAAAAAAAAAAAAACAACAAAAACACGAACAAGAGGACTTGTTTTCCAGCCCAGCTGGTTTCGTTTCGAGATTGACAGCATGGCCGGGGTCACCAGGAAGGGATCCGGGAGACCCTCGTACTACTACAGATTCCTGGGCAAATCCCGACTGCAGCGTCAGCGAAGCCGGTCCCGCAGCCGCACCAGGCCGTCTGCCAACAAGGGTAATAAAACACTGCTGCTGCTTAAAAAGCCACCGAGGAGCAGTTTGAGCCTCGCATACAGCTGCTGCCTCAGGAATATGACAAAATACAGCTGCTGCTTGGCCAAAAACAAGATGCTTTGACCTTTCCTGGCTGGTGTTTGTTCCTGATTCACATTAGGTTTGTTTGTCAGAGTATAAAAAGAGAATATACCCTGTAGAGGCATGGAACTAAATAGAGGCAGTTGTCTTTTTCTTTCTTTTTTTTTTTTTTTAAATGTACATTTTGTACAAAGGGCATCTTCTTATTTATTTTTGTTGTCATTACTTTTAGAAGTCCACAGCACTTTGTCGTAGATGCCTGACTGTGAGCTCTGGTGAGAGATAACAGTTTGGTGTCACCGTTCACAAAGCGATGATGTTCTCACGTTGCCTCACTGCTTCTTGACAGCTCTCAGCTTAGCAGAGTTCCACCCTGTTTGGGCGCTTTGCCTGCAAGTATTTTTGGTGTCAGCAGCAAAAAGGAAAAAAAAAAAGTCAGTTTTCTGCTCTATATAAATACTTCTTCTCTTTTGAGTCTGGCTCCTCCGGCAATCTGTTTGTTCATTGCTCTGTTTTTCTGCCTTTCGGTGCTGCAGGCTGCATTTGAACTACTACATTATAGTGATAAGTCTATCCCCAAGGCTTTGTTGAACTTTTTTTATAAGAAAAAGAAGTATCTCTGAATATTGAACCTATTGATTTTTCCCCCCCTCCAGGCTAGCTGCCATAACTTGCCGATCAGGGAGTCATGCAGACGGAACTGCATGTTTTTTTCTTGTTTTTCTCAACTGTGGATCGATGCAAACTTTCAGAAGACAAACAGTTCAGACTAATTTTCCTTTAAGATCAAACTGAATATTGAGTTTTGTGAAATCAAAACCTCCCAACAGACCATTTCTGAGGAGAAAGAATGTTTAGGTTCAGATTTGATTCAAAAGGAAATCTTTAGTTAGTAACTAAAACTAGATTTAGATGCTAAATATTAAAGTTTTCCCAATACATCCAGATCCGAAGAAAGATGGATGTGCAAAACGCAGCTCAAATGGACAAGATGAGACAATGTGTCAACCAACCAACTTGATTTATTCACAAAGAAATGCTTCATGAAACATAAATTATGCTTTACAGAGTATAAAAAGTATAAAAATGCTTCTTTTTTATGTTTTGACAAATATAATTAGTGTATGTTCACAAGTCAACCCTTTGTCTCATCAGTCTCAGTCCCCTCACTGCAAAAACACAAAATCTTACCAAGTATTTTTTGTCTAGTTTTTAGTGCAAGTGTCTTAGCAAATTTGAGATGAGACAAAACTAACTTACAAGTAACTTTTTAGCAAGATGCAGAGGCTTGTTTTAAGTAAATAATTCCTTAATATTTATGAAAAGGTTTTATCGCCATTGGCAGATTTTGTAACTTATAACAAGACATTTTCCAACGCAAAAATAGTTGCAGTGGACAAAAGTTCATTTATCTGTCAATAGAACAAGTAATTTTTCCTCAACATTAAGAAATTGTTTACTTATAATATCTTGCTGGAAAGTTACTTTTAAGTTAGTTTTGTCTTATTTCAAGTGTAGTAAGATATTTACACAGGAAACCAGACCAAAATTACTTGGTAAGATTTTGTGTTTTTTGCAGTGCTCTATAAAGCTAGTACAGTAGACACTTGTCAATTTGTGGATCAGTATTGGTAGAGTTGTAGATTTAAAAAAAAATTTTTTTTAATAGAACATTATTCCAAATTATTTGCAAAAGGTCTACCTATTGGCAGATCTTTATGTTCATCCAAAATGTTTGAAAGAAAATTTGGCTCGGAAAATTAAAATACCTTGACGCAATACTACTTTACAAGTTCTTGAGTGCTCCTTCCACCCACCAGGCTCTGCCGCCCTGGGTGGTTGGCCATATCGAATAAAAGCTTTGTGACTGTCCAGCTATGTTTTAATGAATCTCTGTTCAGTGCAGAATTACACAAGTCAGTTTCACTAGTCTCAAACTTTTTTTATTCTTCCGCAATGTTTACAAATCTGTCATATTTTGTCTGTCACTCTTTCAAAGTGTTGTATTTTAACAGAGTACCCAAAATGTTTCCTCACAAACAATTTAAAAGTTTTTTTTTGTGTAACCAAATCTTGTTAGCTGAATGTCAGAGATGCTTTCAACATAAAATAGCAGCTTAAGAACAAATTCTTTTATTACTGAAAAGCATCAGCAAAATATCACGCTTAAAGCACACACCTTTTTATCCAGGCTTATGAATCCATAAACTTATTTTACCAGATGAAGTCACATATACAAAATAAAACGCAGAGCTGTTTCAACACCGTCCTGAGAAATAGACTTAACAAGAATCGATATAAACTTCCAGCATGTGGATCAAATCGACTCTTTGCATTAAGGCTTCGTCAGTTTCTTCAAAGTGAAACTGTGGCTGCGCTTCTGTAGCCAGAAACGGGAAAAGTCAGGCCCCAGTCATGAGGAGGAGAGCAGAACGTGGCGGTGCCTGCGCTGAGCGTCTTCACTCTGATCAAAGTGGAGCTTTGAAGTCTCCCCACTCTATCATTCACTGGTCTAAAGAGCACACACACGTGCACACACGTGTTTGAGCCTGGACACAAAGACACTCACAGAGACGCTCTTGCCTTGATCTTTGTGGGTAAAAGCGCAGGCTCCCTCCACGAAAGCTTTTAACACGGTGAGCACAAGTTAACAGTAACACACAGCAGAGCAGCTTGTATCCAGATGAAGGAGAAGTTTCTTTTAGAAAGAAAAAAAAAGTCCTTTTTGTTTGTGTGGTACTGGAAAATTTTTGTAGTAATAAAATTTTACTGTCTCCCTAGACTTCCTTTTAAGAATTAAGAATTAAAGAAAGAATTAAAGTAATTCTTGACAGCACTGTAAAAAGTTCATATAAAAAGTCTGCTACTTCTTTGAACGTCTCATCAGTGACATCATTTGTGAAAAATCTGCTATACTGTGTTGGTCTGTCTTCATATAAATCTCAGCAAAATGCACTGAAATTTGTTCTAATATGATGCAATTTGGCAAAGATTAACATCGATACATACTTTTACAAGTCATACATATAGGCATATTTGTTTTGAATTTACTTTAGAGGTAACCGAGAAACATGCAAAAAATGAAATACTGTAAACTTAAAGCGACGTCAACTAATATTGATGTCATATTACGCCAGATAAAATTAAAAACGTATGTCTGAATGTTCACAAAAAAATATAGGTGAACGTAACCCAAACGAGTGCTGCTTCTATCTCATTTAGTTGAAATGCTATTGAAATACACAGGCCAGTGCAGACCTAATCGGAAAACCCAACAATAATTGAATATTTTCACAGATGTATCTGAGAATGTGAATTCCTTTGAGAAAAATGACATTTATGTAATATATACAAGGTTTCCCCCAGAAAAGCCCAGTGGTTGGGGAGCTCAGCAGTCATTCATCCAGCGGCCCGCTGTGTTATTGAGTTAAAGAATGTTTAACATTGAAATTTGAAAATATCACTTCATATTTATGTGTTATTTTATGATTGGAAGATTAATATCTGAACACCAACTATAAAGTCTAAGAAAATGCAAATATAAAAATATATATAAATAAATAAGCAATGATAAGCCTGCTGGGCGTACAAGTAAAGCCTGGTGGCCCGTCAGGCTTATAATACACTGGGGGAAACCCTGATATAGATTCACTACACATAGGGTGAAACATACAAGACTTTATTTCTTGTATTTTGGATAATTATGGCCGATAGATAATGGAAATCTGGAAAAATTAGATCAATAAAATAGATTAGCTGAATAAAAGAGGATGTTTTAAATGTCAGGTTTCTAAGAGGTATCTTAAATTCTATGAACTCAGCACGGCCGGTGCTCCTTCTGCGTGAATAACTGCATCGCTTATGTCTTATGTTTAACTATGTGTGGAGTTTTGAATTGTCTCAACGTCAGTCTAATCTGGTTTCCTCCAAGGCTGCAGTACATCATAAACAACAGCTATTGCAGCATGAAGTTCCATCCAACTTCAATGTGTTATCTAACCGGTTGAAATAAGTGTGTGGGAAAGAAATTAGAGGTTTCATTTTTTCCTCTGTAAAGACGTTTTCAGTTCGCCTGAAGCAAGTTGTATAATGCTGAGACCAACATTCATCACAGCAGGACAATATAGAAATGCTCTATAGGCCCGGTTCTGTGTTTCTATCTTGAGAAAGCTGCTGCAGTCTCTTATGAAAGCCTGGCTGCCTGTTTCGCAGATCAGATTGCATGAGCTCATGTGTTTTCGTTTTCATACCATGTGCATACACGCTCATTGTTATCTGTGAATGGAAGGTCTTGTGTGCTTTTGGCTCACCCCTGAACACCGCTCGGGATCTGTTTCCTCCACTTTGCCGTGGACAGTGACATTGACATGCAAAAACCCTACTTATCTCAAAAACAGGAGAATAGCAGGAGGGAAATGTTCAGTGTGATCCCGTATCTTACACTCAAGGTCTAACGCTGTTGTTTGGGTCAGAACATTAGGTCTAAACCTTGACTGGAACAATGTCATGACAGCATAATGTGGATATGTATTAACTGTTAGGTGAGGAACCTTTAGTATAAATGGTAATGAATTATGACTAAGCATAAGGTATAACAGAAATGTCGATCTCTTCAGATGGCCAGGATTTGTTTTTAAATTCTTAAATTGGTCTGGTATTGACAGGACGTTCACATCCTGACCAAACCTGTCAGTCTATAGAAAAAAAACATGTTTCTCTTTCCCCTCCCAACAATCTCAGCTAACCTTTTTTCCCCAAATTTTACTTTTAGTTGAATGTTGTCAAAATATCTTCAGAAAACCTGGGAACTGTTTGAGGTCTGCCAGTCGACCCGCTGTTGAGTTATCTGATGTATTTTTTTTTTATCTGACAGCAATCCTATGTAGCAATTTGCTCCCCAGCGCATGTCTATGTCTGGGTGGTTCATTTTTGAAAATATAACCCAGTCTTGATTTACCTAGCTTGAAAGCCTTTTATTGTTTTAGTTTCAATGGATGCAGGTCCTCTCTCTGCTTCACCATCAGGTTTTTTGATGGTTTTCGTCATTTCATACATGACTTCTTTTAGGTATGCAATAGAATATCGTGGTACATTTAATACATTTAATACTGACCGTGCTTGATTACAAATTCACCATGTTAATAGCAGATAATTTGATTTAGTAATTGACTCACAATTAACTGTGATTAGGAGTAGTTTTATGTCCCTGTGTCTACAGCAGAAGGTCATCTAGGGTTATTTTGGCTCCTAATGTGTCATGTTTCATAAGTGTTGAGTCGCCAAAATGGACCAAACTAATTAAATACAATGCATGTACATTAAATGAAATTATGTTAGGTGTGTTAGTTATTTGTTTTTGCATTTCATTTATTAATTTACACAATGAAAACTACATGAAAAAATGGTTTAATTACATAAGTACAGAAGGGTTTGCTTCGTAGTAAGAAATAGAAGACAGGGAGAACAGAGTACAATAGGAGAATAGGATCATAAAATGTCAAGTAGTGGATGGATGGACAGATGGATGAATGGATTTTAAAAATGATTCAGCCTTGTCTATATCGAGTTGGAGTAAATTCTGACACTTCCACTTGTGGATAGTTTAGATGCGGCAGACCCCTGGTGTTCTCATGGGTTAGAAGCCACAGTGCCTAACAAATCGCTAAAATCCATTAATACACAAAACCCCTATAAGTACTCTTATATCTACCTATTGGAATAGCTCACACAAAATATACCTAAATATTAATGTATGTTGATGCACAGTGGAAACCGTCTTAGCATTACTACTAGGATATACAGTCTACCTTATTTCCGTTCTTGGAGGTCCAGCCAATAAGTGCTAAGGAAAATAGAGGATGCTCTTGTATTGACCGCTTTACAAACACCAACCTTGTCAAATAGCATTGTGTCTAAATGGTTTAACTTCCCAAAATGAATTTTCTTTTTGAAGATTTTAAGGTGTGCTCTATGGGGAAAAAAACTTGCCAGTGGGCAGCATTTTCTACGAGTCACGCTCCACAGAAAAATTAGCGCATGGGTGAATCTGCAAATATTGAACCACAAACAGGTGGTGACCACTGTACACTGACTCAATAGCTGCAGTGGACAAAAGTATCATAGTGACAGAAATACAAAGTGGTATGTCCACACTGAAATCTTGGAGGATTACTTGAGTTGTGGTGGGATGGGGTAGAGGGGTTCCAGTTTAACTATGGCAGATTACAACACTTTTAAAACATAAGTTAAACATTTACAGCCATTTTTTTCCTCCTGCAAAGCTTTTCATTGCCACTTGGACATGTTTTAAACTTATGACATCTCAGAAGATGAGGGCTGCCAGCCTCCGTTAGCAAAACATGCGTACCTCCATATTATGAGCAACCAGAGAGAATTATGTGTTGGCGTAACAGATTTAAACTGTTCAAATCCCTCTGAGAGCTTCACCAAAGGAAAACAACAGGAGTTGGAAAAAAAAAAACTGAGGTAGACAAAGCTGTAGTCGCAGCAGTAATTAGAAAGACAATGAGGCGAAACAATACAGCAGTTGCTAACGCTTTCAGGGTATATTGACTGTTTTATGAGAGTTCAAGTTAGGGCACCAACTACGATCGCTCAAAGTTAAACTGGCACAAAACGAATACTTTTCTACAAACTGTCTGCAGCTTGGGGAAAACTATTTGATTTTCCCAGTAACGGCTCAATAATGCATCACTGCTGACAGTTATTATGCATAATTATATCCTCAATGGGTCGTTACCAAGAAACACTTGCGATCGGTGCTACTACACCGCGCTTTTGTTCTGTCAGGTGGAGTGTTTAGACTTTCAGTCAAGTGCGTCTGGGTGTTGTGTGAGTGTGTTTATGTTTGGGCTGATGGGAAATACGGACAGAATTAATGCTGATATGAAGAACATGGTGGAAACATCACCGATAATCACCGTGACTCACTCGCATTCGCACCCAAACACATAAAGGAAGGAAACAAACAGTCTTGGTTGGACTCCCAAAGTCTTAATCTGCTGTAAACATTAATAAGATGGAGACAAAGGAAGTGATTCAATTGGAAGTGGTGCTGTATTTGAATCCTCAACATCTTCACTGATGGAATCATTTATTTTTCTTGTTTGCTTGGAAACAGATAAGTGTCTTTATCTGTTTTTGTGGTTTGTTTTAGAGCAGCCACTCTAAGTTTAAGGATGGGTTGGGAAAAACAAAGGCCTCGATTGCCAACGGAGGCAGCTTGACTGTTGGTTTGACTTTGAGCCAATAAAAGCACAGAGGAAAGGTGCTTTCTGTTCGCTTTCCAGCTGTGCATAAGTACACAAAAAACCAACAGAGGAATTTCTAATACGCAGGGCAAGGAAAGGTTAGTTCGGCTGTGAAGTGGCTGAAGTGAAACCACCAGAATTTTGTCATCATCTCAGTGTTTAACCAGGGATTTCTTTGTGATCTCACTCTCATTTCTGAAATCTGTGCCCTTGCATGCGCTCTTTCCCCTCAGCATGAGTCATCAAGAAGGGCCAGATGACACGGTCTGTCTGAGCACCCAAAAGAGTCCAATAACAGAAGGACAGGTGCAGGATAATCCCACTAATCCATAGAAATCCGCACGGATTACATTCCAGAGACGAAGAACAATTTCAGAGAAATGTCTGTGGGACTACAGGAATACTGCGATAACTCGTCATTATTGAATTGCCTTTCGACATATTGCAGTTGCACAACAGTAGGTGACTGCGAAATCCTGTTTTATGTAAAAACAAGGATGCTACCGCGGTACGTTTTACCAGCCTGAAATATTTTTGAGACCAAATCACATCCTTCGTGTTGTTTACGTTGGCTGACCAGTCAAGCCGGTAAAGTCTCACAGCTTTGGGAATGAAGGATAGAAAACACAGTCCGGCATTCACAGTGTAGTGCTGTCCAAGCACTTCTGAATCCCCCCGTTTTCTTAGACGTGCACCTGAATAAATTAAAAAGGTCAAGCTCATGTAGTTTCCTAACAGAGTGATATTATTTTATCTGTTTGATTTGTTCATAATAGAGAAGTTTACAAAATAGTTTCTTGGAAAATTTCAATATTACATGAGGATGATTATAATCAGGACATTTGATTCAGAAATATTGGCTGACTAAAATGTGCGCCCAGGTGCTTTGCAGTGTCTGCTTGGTGGAGGCTTATTTTGAATTACTACGTCAATGCAGAGTGCCATGGAGGCAGTCAGCCTGCGTGTGCTGAGGTGAGGAAGCAGAAGATGTTTTGATGTTAGCTTTCCGCTTATCTGCATAGTTGACTCTCTGGTCCATTAACTTCCGCTTGACGATTGTTCGTAGCTTCTCCATTTGGCTAAGGTCACGTTGGTTTTCTGGTTCAATGAAGCACAGTGATGCCATTTGTAATTTTGCCTGTGAGGCCTGTAGGTGCAAAATCTGCTTTTCCATGAAGTGTGTCAGCACAGGGAAGCAGGACGTGCTCTAAAATTTCCCCGTCGCCCCGGAGTGCTGATTTGAGAAAACACATTCAACCAGAACCACCAGGTGACATGGCTGCTACAAAACTTTGCATTGCAGTTAGGAAGTAGCTTAACACAGGGTATGCAACAGATTTAGTCTGTGTCATGATTTCTGTTGCTTGTGCGATTTTTTTTTTTTTTGTTGTCAGCATTCTTTCTTCTACTGAACATCAGAAAGTTGTAACTGTGTTAATGAATTACCAGTAGTGTCTTTTTGCAAAAAAAACTAAATAAAACGTAACTCCCTTTTTCAGTCTGATTGGTCAGATGTTTTGAAACCAACCAATATAATTCAGTTCTGTCTCAGTTGGTTTATTTTCTTACTGAAGATTACAAATTTGAAACACTTAAGTATAACTTTCTACTTTCACTAGACATTAATTACGGTAATGTTTATTATATACTGCAACTACTGGTCATATAAAAATAGTTTTATACTCTGCTACGGTGTATATCAAAGCAGAAAATAAACTAATTCAAATGTTCAATTTAATTGCTACCAGCTGTCAAATTTAATAGTTACAATAACTGAGATTTAGGTGCAAAACTCACAATATCAATTCATCACATTCAATTCTTTGTTTAAGAACTAAAACAGGATAACAGGTTCAGTTCTGCTGCTTCTTTTTCCTGTTCTGTTCAGCTAAACATCCATGCAGTCATGATTTCAGAACCAAATTTGACTAAACTGTTCAGTGTTCAGAAACTGCGTGAGGATAAGCTATAATTTTCTATCATTGTGATTTTAACCAGTTGCACGTACATACATCTTAAGCCTGAAAGAATAATCAAAAAAGGAAAATGAGAGCAGCCTGACTCATGTTGTAGTCTTAATGTTGGGCTCTGGATGGAACAGAACAGAAAGGCCGTGCAGGCGTTGGCGGAAGCCGGTCCGGTTCTTCTTCACGTTTTCCGATGGGATTTTTATTTATTTTTTCTGTGAAAGCTCAAGGTTTTGTTGCTAATTTCTATAGTGGAGTGAATGCTGTGCTATTGGGAGGATTTCTGCTGCAGTTTTTGGATATTTGAGATTATGCCGAACTAGTAAATTAGGAGCTGTGGATGAAGTTAGTCAAGTGGAATTACATATCAAATCAAGATGAGAAGGATAAGGGAAACAAGAGGGAAACAGGATCATCGAGTTACATTGTTTACTTCCTTCAAGCCTAATGGAGAATGAGGGTCAATGAGGAAAACATTGTGAGAATATCCAATACCATGTCCAAATATCAGTAAGTCCAAATAATGTTTGTTTTTCCTACGACTATGACACATGAAAGTAACAAAAATATTCTTCATGTATTTTGATAGATAGTAGTTGTCATTCCAGCAGAAACTGCAGGGATTAAATGCTTGCTCATTTGTGAACAAAAGCATATCTTTATTTTTAGTTATTATTTGATTGTTTTTAACTCAGCAAAGCCCATCAGAGCACAAGCTGTGGGCGGATGCGTTTATAAACCAGATATGGTGGGAGTTTTACTTTTAAAAGCAACCTTTTGCTTAAAAAAAATAAAAATCATAAGACATTACTAATGGAAATGTCATCCACTGCCACCAAGTGTGTTTGTGGCGTTTCAGTCACATTTTCACAAGCTGGTGATGAAGTCAGACGGATTTCTGAGTAGCGGCAGCAGAAGGAATGCAGCTCGCTGTGTCGCCCTCTATATAAACAGCAACTTCCTTCTTCTGTGCCCCACTTCTTCTCCCTCTGACTTCCCATAACAAACTGCAGACAAAGACAAGCCTGCGCCAAACCAAAACCAAGCGGAGTCCTTCTCGCTAGATGCCACTGGGGCAAAATGAAGTTATAAATGTCAGCTATTAACTTCCCATTTCTGCTCTTTCTGCTTTCGAATCGGTGGCTGTTCAGCGCAAATCTCCTTTACTGTGGTCTTTTTTTTTTATTTTATTTTGAGCCCGTGCGCTCTGTGTTTGCAGAAAGTTAAGTGAATGTTGACTATGTATGCACTGCTGGTTTTTGTTGGCTCTTTTACTCTCTTGCTCCCTCGTGTTCATAGAGCTGCTCCGAGGAGACGGAGGAGCACCTCTTTATCACCCCATCACCTCCGCGCTGAGTAAATACCGCATCCCAGAGGTCAAAAGTCCAGCGCCGGCCTTGTGGCTTGGTGCTAACACAACTTGGTTTCCACTCATATGGAAAGACGAACATGCTCTCACGTTTGTTTGTTGTTTTTTTTTCACAAATTTGAGCTTAAAACTGGCCTCCAGTTCCTTGTAAAAGTATTCATATAGTACACATTTGAACTTTTTTACACTTTCTTATATTAATCACACACTTCTATGTATTTTATGTGGATTTTATATGAAAGGCACACACTATAGTTCACAGAATGTCAGTGATAATATAATAATTAAAATTTTAGGCTATAAGCAGAAGTAGTAAAAATGTTACAAGCATTTGTCCTCAGCCTGCTGAGCCAATCCTTGTTGAGTCACCTTGTGTCTTTTATTATGTCTTGGTCTAAACCACTGCATTGTTGAGGTGAGCTTCCACCCCGCTGTCACCGACTGCAAGTTCAGACAAGTTTCCTCCAGTATTGCAGCATGTTTATTTCCATCCATCTCCCCAGAAGCTTCCATACCCATACCAGGGTTTCCCCCAGAAAACTTGCTAAGCCCGTTGGTCGAGGTGGTCCACCGTGTTTTTGTATTAAAAGACAACAAATTTGCACTATAATTGTTCGTTCACAAAGATAAATCATTCTCACCACTTCACAACGCGACCTCTGAATTCACTACAAGTTATTCCTGCGATTCACTTTGAGCTGCGCAACCAGAGCTAACACGGCGGATTTTAAACTCTTACCCAGAGTTCTCCAAAGGATCATAATTTCTCACAGTAGGTTTATGTAAATATCCATACAGGTCAGCCTGAGTCCAGTTTGAGTGAAAGGAGGCACACGCAATCCACGCTGAGGTAAAGCAGCGGCAGCACGTGAGGCAAAGCGCAGAGGCACCAGCTGTGTGATTGATCCGCGCACTGTCGGGTCTAAATGCATAAACTATAAACCTATCTATTATAGACCTATCATTTAGGAATAAATCTGCTCTGCTAGTGAAATGCAAAGAGCAACAGAGACGCTTGCAGCCCGGCTTAAAAAACAACAAAAAAAAAAAAAAAAGATACTTTTTTTTCTTTTCCTAGAAACGTAAACAAGCAACGGTTAGCCTGGCGGTGGGGCTAGTAAAGCATGACGGGCTGCCAGGCTTAAAATACACTGGGGGAGACCCTGCATACTGCACCACACAGTATGATGCTTCCACGACTCTGTGCCATGATAATGTCCAGGGTGATGTACAGTATAGACCTAGTTTCTGACAAAAATGTATAATTCTGATCTCGTTTGACCAAAGCAACTTCTTTCACAAACGATGTCGTTTCCACTACATGGCTTGTGAAAAATTTCAGCTGGCTTTTTTTCCCTTTATTTTTAACAACGTTTTTCCCCTTCCTCTTTTATGAAGGCTACATTTATATGTGTTTATGACTAATAAAGGTCAGGTCAACAAATTCCTCCATCCTCCAGACTTGCTGTTGGTCTCAAAGTAGCTTTGCTTTCGTGATTCATGCTCTCCTTTCAGATTAGGTGGGCAGCAAATCTTGTCCGATTCGCATCTGTGCCAAACTTAGATGGTGATTATGCTTTGGACTGTGCCACTTTTCAGATTTGTATTAATTCACTCATGTTCAATTTTGCAATTATGCACTCATTTGTGTTGATCTACCACAGGAAATATTACTGAAATGTATTTAAGGCCTGTGGTTGTAACTTGCCAAAAAGAGAGAAAAGGGTTCGGCGTTTTTGCAAGTCACCGCATGCGAAACGGCTCCATCGACTTTCAGAGGATTGAAATTGATTCGCAGCAGATATTCCTCAGACAGCCTGGATTTTATCACTGCTGCCAGCCGGTTGTTACATAGCTGAAGAGAAAACAAAACAAAAAAAAAAAAAAAAAAGTGGAGCTTTAGTGTGCAAAGGACTCAGGTAAGAGTCAGGACAGATACTCACCCAGGTAGAGAGAACGGGGTAAACACAACCTGACAGCCTGTGATTTTATTTTTATTTTTATATTTTTTTCCTGCACATTTCATTGTTCCAGTCAGCATGCTCTGTGGATGTCATCTTTCTGTCCTGAGGGGACAGACATCTTGAAATGCAGAGTCACACTGCTGCTGATGACACAAGTCTGTGCTCAAACGTTCAATTTCATTTTTTTTTTCTGCCTTAGTAATAGATATCACATTTAATCTACAACCACAGCTTAGCGTTTCTCATCGGCTGTGTTGGTCAATTAGGCTCAGGAGGACTTTATTGCACTTTTAGCTCTTGTTTGATCTCACCACATGATGGTAAACTGTTAAATGCTCTTTTAAAGATTTCCACTGGCAACCAGAAATGGTTTACAGCTGATGAACACGATGAATTAATTAGCAGTTGAAGTGCTTGACACTTCCTGTTGGAGTTAATGAGGGACTGCTGGGGGAAAAAAACAAAAATAAAAACAAACAATGTATTGCAATGTGGAGAAAAAATAAACACTGACCACTTAAAGTATAAAGACATGAAATGAAATAAAAAAGAGAAACAAAATAAGATTGGACATATTAAAAGTTGAAATAAGTTAATAACTAAGAGAAAACAACATATTATGTTTTGAGAAACTGAATCAGTTTTATGTCATCGCAGGATGGTTCTGTCTGCCGTTTCATTTAAAAAGCTGTGGTGAAGTCATGGAAACAACACATCACAACTCTCACCGTTACCCCTTTTGTTTTATGTTGTCAGGTTCAGGCTTGTTTGACATTCTGCCCTTCTATTGTTCCACAACTGGCTATCTGACAGGATGTCGGTGTGTGGCGCGGGCTGAGTCAGCAGGAATAAAGATGTGGTGTCAGGGTGTCTTACCTGGACTGTTTTTGGTATAACATAACTCCAATTCGCTTTTTCTTGTGATCTGGTGGGTTGGTTGGTTGGTTGGTTGTACAGTCACTCAAAAAGAAAACAACATCAAGGCCTTCTCAAGAGTTCAAGTGTATGCGGCCGGGGCGATGATTGTGCTTTCTCCATTGGGGTTCATTACAAAGTTATTTTGAAATCCCATTTTTATGTAATAGCTGGTGTGCTAATTGCCAACCAGTTAAAAGACTAAATTGCTATTTGGCTGCACTCTGATTCTACGATGATGAAAGTATTTGTGTTTTTAGATGTCTTACATCCTGAACTCTTGCAGGAGGCCAAGGAATTTTAATAAAGATACAAATCGTTAACGTCTACTGAAGCTACGGTGTAGTTTTCCGCATCCTGGAATCACAACAAAACCCAAAGGAGTTATTAACCAGCACAAGAAAATGTGATACAATTCTGGTTCAACTCAATTTATTTATTATTATTTTTTTCCCTTTGAGATGCATGAAAAGAAAAATCCAAAAAAATCAACCAAGCATGTACTGCAAAGAGTAGCTAGTTAATGTTCTTTTCTAAATGACAGTGTGTTAAGATTGAACGCCACCAACATCTTGGTTACAGCCACCTCTCAATTTCACCCTTTATCTCAAAGCCTTTTAGCACAACCAGCACCTTAAGTGAAAAAGGATGAAAAAAAAAGCAGAATTCAAAGAGACACACCAGCATGTTTTCTCAGCAGCACATTTATGAGCAAATAGCACATCTCTTTGACAGAATCAAAAGGGAAGTCATCATGCAAAATTGTTAAAGGGTAAAACATTTTTACCCTTTAATTTATGATATCGGAGGTGTGTGTTACATTACTTTTAACACGTTGCCACGTATGGGACCGAAGCGATGAACACGAGAGCTTCCGCACGCGTTTCTGAATGAGGATATATTCTTTTATCTTTTTAGCAGTCAGAACGAGTGCAAGTCCTGCTCAGACATGAGAGGAAGAGTTTTGATGGTTTTAGTCTCTTGGCGGAGAACATCCTTTTAGGAAGTCCTCAGGATATACACTCTCTGACCTGTAGTATATTACTGAATTTAAATTGAAAATTACAACTTTGCATAAGAAAAAAAAAAACGCTTTACCTTCACTCCGGAGTGGATCGCCAGCCTAAACTCTCTTTGAGGCTTTTAGAGAAATGTTCCTACTCACCTCTCTTTCAACAGAATATCAAAACAAGTCATCACATTAAATATGAAGCTGGAAACAGCAGGCGGTGAGCTCAGATTAGCATAAAGATTGTTGCCCCTCCAGCATTCGGGCTGCTAAGCTATTTTAGCCACCTGCTGCTACCATCTTCATACCTAATTTAGAAATATATAACCCAGCAGGGAGGTGAATATTTTCTTCGGAGAAAGAGTGTCAGATGTTCTTTAAAAGTGAGTCCGCACAGGCTTAATTCCCAGGCTTCTCTGCCACCATGTTTTTTTTTTTGTTGTTTTTTTTCTTTTTACCAAACGCGATACATGCCCTTTTCAGTTCCATCAACCAAAAAGCCTGTAGGAGGCTGAAAGGTTTTGCAGTAGCCGTTTCTGAAAGGCAGAGACTCTAATGTGCAGCGTTAGAGAGTAAAAGCAACACTTTTCACACTCCCAAAATGCACTTATCCATGTTTAAAAATATATATGTCTCTATGCGGAAGAAAAAAGCACAACAGCAGTGCTGGTATGCCGGTTAAAAGCAATAGGTGGCAATAAAGCTGACATCATCAATAGATTAAATGAATGTAACATCCGGTTTTTGAAGAAACGAATCAGAGGGAAATCCCAGACGTCTCCCATTGTTAGGAATCCCAAAATGAACTTTTTTTTCCCTGAGTTTTTCCATTCCAAAAACGCATAGAGATGAAGGGTAGCTGGACTAGTTTTGTTTGCAGGACGCCTGTGTTTGTGTGGGACAGGGGCAGGAGGAAAAATTAAAGCAGGAGGAAAAATTGATTCAACTGAAGGAGAATAGCAATTGTAAGATCAGGGAAACGACGGGAAGGATTGACTGGGAGCATCCAGTAAACGATCTGAAGGCTATCATGCTTGGAATTTCCACGACAACAACAGCTGCCTGTGGACACACTGACCCTTTTAAACTGCAGATGTGCTCTAAACACACACACACACACTCCATCTGAGATCTGAAGGCCGCACACAACTGCTACACACACACACGAGCGCGCACGCACACGCGCACACACACACACAAACACACGCGCGCACACACACACACCCCTCCATAAACAGGAAATGTTCCCTGAGATCAAACCCCTCGTGTTCGACAAAACAAACTCCTTGATGGTTTTCCCCAGGAGTCACATTAGACGTTGCGTTTTAATTTAGGTTTTTATTGAGAACGAGTCTGTCTGTCTCTGTCTGTCTGTCTGGGTGGCTGTCTGAGTCGACAACGGGAGCGCCTCACACAGCAGCGGCAATTTTCCGTACATTTGCGGAAATTTATTGCAGTCAGATGGCCGGAGCATGTGGAAACGTGTATCGCGATTGCACTCAGCAGTCCTTTTTTTTTTTACAGCTCCATGATGTGCGCTTATGTGTTTGGTTTGCCTTTGCGTGGCAACAGCAGCCAGCTGTGCACAAGCAGGGAGTTTTCTGCTGTTGCCAAATGAAGCCCCCAGAGGGGGGAGTTTGCTGAAAGCCGAGTGTGAGAATTTGCATAGCAGACTTTCCTCCGTCAGGGCTGATAATTACCTTAATCAGCCGTATTTGCTCTTGAATGAGTTTTTGATTTGAAAGGATTAAAAAGTCTTGTTGTCATGGCAGCGGAAGTCTCAGTGCCCACCGTAGTTGTTGGTTTGCGAGGAGGAATGCGACAGGAATGCAATCGCCTGTGAGCTGTGCGCCGTGACTGAAGATAAAGATGGATTTTGTTTTGATGGGGTTCACCCTCCTCAGCGCCTGACTTTGATTTCAGAGGAGACTTCGCAAAAAATGTAACATCCAAATCCGTTGTAATAAACTCTTAGGTAATTATTACCAACTCCTGAGTTTTTGTCGTGCTACATTAAGTCGTAAATGTCCTCTTTCCAACCTCTTACATCGTAAATTCAAATCCTCCGTACAGAGGCGGAACAAATTAAGATTATTCAGACGCCTCAGCATGCTAAATTAAAAAAAAAAAAGTAAATAAAAACAAATACTACAGAGTATCATCTCTCATTTTATCTGTATTTGCATTGAGAATAATGTATGGATTTGTACTTTGCCTGCTCTTTACCTGAAGTTAAAATTATCTGCTGCCTGGGAGACAGCAGATAATAGATAAATATACGTTTCTGGACTGAGAAATGTTTAATAAACTGATCTGCTTTCACCCAAGCCGTGGATCTGTGCAGCTCCTCCAGAGTTGCCAGGGCTCACTTAGCTG
Source organism: Poecilia reticulata (assembly GCF_904066995.2). Lineage (NCBI taxonomy): Eukaryota > Metazoa > Chordata > Actinopteri > Cyprinodontiformes > Poeciliidae > Poecilia > Poecilia reticulata. The sequence continues at coordinate 8,560,193 of NC_088841.1, forward strand.
CTTCCTTGATTATTGCTCTCTCTGCCCGGCTTGTCAGTTTAAGTGGATGGGAATGCCCTGGTAGGTGCGGCCATGCCATGCCCACAAAAACACACTGAAAGTTGTGGTTGCTACATGACAGAACATGTTGCATTACAGCCGGGGTCCAGTTAAAGCGCTGCAACAGTAACGGCAGTTAAGAATCTACAAGATGACACATTTTCCTAACTGTCATTTTTATTTTGCCCTGTGATAAAATGGGGAATCCACAAAGATTTCAGCGGTTTCGTACCAACTCATAGCCGTGAATTTGTATGATCTTGGCAGGTGGCGTTACTGTAAGTCTGCAAGAAATAAACGAAAGCCAGCGTAACGCCTCCTAAAGCCAAAAGATTACGCCGTGCGTTTTAACGTGTCCGTGTGCGCGAGGATTTGTTATATAATAAGGATATATTAATAACACACTAACATGCCCTCCTCACACACTGCAACATTAATTCACTCTGTGTTTTCTGACTGCTCAAAACGTATTTGAAATGATGTAACGTCGCCTGATTGATGCTGTGGCCATGCGAGAAGACTTTAATGTGGACAGACTTTATCACCATATCAAAACTTGTGGCTGTGATTCTGCACTTTTATTTAGATGTATTTTAATACAAATTAAGCGAGGCAAACATTTGAAATATTGCGATGCTTGTGTGTGTTTTTTTTTCTTATTTTTTTCTTTCAGAAGGCAGCAGAGATAACTGAAATATGTGAAGACTTGCATGTTGGATGACTGTAACATTCCTCATTGGCATGTCCAGATCTGTAGCTTCCCTGCACACACATACACGCATGCACGCACCTACCTCCCCGTGTCTCCTGGACGCTCTCAGGACACATTCATAATGGTCAGACACCATGTTGTTGTTTTTATTTGAGCCTTTTTCCTATTTTTTTTATCTTTATTTTCTGAATATTTCCTTTTTCCTACATCTTGCTGACAGAACCGTTTCAGAAAGAGAATGTGTGACTAACAAACTGTAATATAGAAACACATGTTCGTCCAGATGGTTTGGAAAAGTTTTTGCAAAAAACTGGAAAGTATCATGTCCAACTATTTGATACTAAAACTGTACACTTTTTTTTTATTTTTTTTTTACTTTTGTTGTACAAAGACATGTACAACATAAGTTGGACTGCAGAAATGAAATCAGACAGCCAAACAAACAATACCATAAAAGTTACCTTGTGAAGCGTTGCCAACTCTCTTTTCAATACCCAGGTGCGTAACGCTCAGGCTTCTGGCTACATCTGTCTGCTCGGGTCGCAGCTCGACACCCTCTTCGAATTTTTGTATACTTTTTCCTCACTGTTTGTTGTTTATTTCTTTTTGTCTGGCAATGGCAATTCTTCAGATAGTCCTGAACGGAGGATGTCACATCAGTGGGGAGTTTGAAGAGCAAAAATCCTCTCAAGCCAACAAAAGGACAAGCTCTTTGCAGAGTTTCCGCACAACCTTAAGAACTCTTCCTTTTCACTTTTATTTTGTGGTGCTTTTAGAGCTTTTTCCACAATATTCAGACAGAAAATGGACAGAGAACCAGAGAAAGAGAAGGGGGGGGTAAAACATGCAGCACAGGTTCCAGAGTTAGGCATCAAATCGCAGATGGCTACATGCTGTAGTTCGGACCAATAAATCCATACATTGTTAGGCTGTGCTGTAACTACATGACCCATGATGCACGGCAGCAGTGTTCAACTACGGTTCATTCTTCTGGAAAAAGTACAAAATCTATTATGCAATTATGTATATTCCTCTCAGTAAATGATTTCTTATGCATACCTGAATGCATGTTGTCCTCTTGAGTGGATATCAAATAAATATTTGATCATGCCTCATAAAAATGTTAATTCATGCATTAGAATGTTCTACAAACGTTTAGGAAAAAAAATTAATTCTGTTTGATATTAAAATACTTCGATTGAAATGACCGAATCTTTCTTTGTGACTGAAGATGGAAGCTGAAGCTTAAAAACTTGTATATTTACTGAACTTGTTGTTTCTTTTTCCTAATTAGTTTACGCAACAATATCAAAGCCACTTCAATCTTTAAATACAAAATTAAAAAAAAGAATAGCATGTAGTTGGATTAATGCTAGGATTATGAAAGCTTTATTACACTTAAAACTAAAATGCTGCTTTTAAATACATAAATGAATCCACTGTGTCTTTAAAAGATTTGCTGTAGTTTGCTAATTGCCATCTTTTCCTTTTCAGATGTTTTTCACAGAAATCAAAGAAGTCATTAAAATGTACTTTCAAAGAAATTGAGCCAGCTTTAAAAATTGTTAAGGATAAAAAAATAAAAAAATAAATAAAAACCTTCTTTGTGTCTTCAGAGTCTCCTCCGGAGAGGACGGGACGCCGCCGCAGCATGCCAGGCTCCTCGGACAAGAACGCCACCGCCATGGAAACCACCTCCACCGCCGCCACCCCTTTCAGAGTCACCGTGAGTACTGTGAGTGCTGCTTTTTTTAAAATCTACCAACCGTCCTCTCTCTGTCTCTCTGTTACCTGTTAGATTTTTTTTATCTCATAGATTGATATTTTAGAAGGCCGTTTTAATGTCCAGATGAACTCGAATCAAAAGTCTTTCGAACTATGACATCACAGCACACATTTGGTTTGCCTCCATCACTCAGGCCTCTATTGTTGTTGGGTTTTTTTTTTCAGCCTACATGATAAGCTTTATTTAAGCTCAGTCACTTAAGTTCCCACACAGATTCCCATTTCCACTGTCAAACATAAATAGAGTGCACTCTTTTTATTTTCCCCCTCTCTTGCTTTTTCTTTTTTTTTGTCCATCAGCCCGCTGTAACGCTCTGTCATGTTTAATTCAATAGATAAACAGCCACTTAATGAAGCAAAAAATTCTGCCATGAGTCATCAATTTAAAGATAATTAGCAATTAGCATCGCATATTTCAATTAATATTTAACAAGTGGGGAGATGGCAACCCGGAGGTGAAGTGTAAACCGCTCAAAGTCAGGCCAGCGGAGCGACGACGTTTGTTTCTCATAAACATGTAAACTCCATGTCACCTCCTTAGTTTACACAGGATAAATGAATACAGGAATGGACTAAATTGGCAGCCAAAAGATATGACGGTATCCATTACAACAGGAAAAAAAGCAAGTGTTTTAAAGGCTTTTTTGGAAGTTGTTATGGACTATAATTGATGTGGACTCCTTCTTAATAGAACATGCAGCAGCTTTGCCACTTGTGTTACATTTTGTCTCAGTCCTTTCTGGATCTTATTGATCCCCTGTAGAGAGACATGCGAGCAGAGTCTTTGTTTGATCTTGATTTCAACAGGAATTAACGAGCGCTTATGAAAAGAAACAAAGAACTGCAGGCTTGTAAGAGAGGTAAAGGGTCAGATGGAAGGGCTGACTTATTGATTAGCTGCCTCTGAAGCGGCTTCCTGGGCTTCTCAGGGAAAGGAAAGTTGGAAGCGATCTGCTGCACAGTCACCCTCAGTCACATGACCTCTTGACCCCAAGCCGTGAGCCTAATATTGATGAGCTTAAACAACTGATTCCTGCCCAAAGTTAACATAATTCTCTTGAAGATGGTTCAACTTTTCCTGTGTGCTCCTTTCCCATATGCTTCCCCCTAGTGGTATGTAGCGGTATTGCATCAGCAATCAAACCATGACACTTTCAGGTGTCGTCCACATACAACTCTGGAAAAAAATAAATAGGAGGCCACTTAATATGATCAGTTTCTCTGATTTTACTTTTTATAGGTATATGTTTGAGTAAAATTTTGTATTTATTTGCAGAAAATGACAAATGGTCAAAACAATGAAAAAGATGTAGTTCTTTCAGACCTCAAATAATGCAAAGAAAACAAATTGATATTCATTTTGAAACAACAATACTAATGTTTAACTCATGAAGAGTTTATAAATCAATATTTGGTGGAATAACCAGGAGGTTTCCAATGGGATTCGGTGCAGAGGATTCTTTTTTTTTTTTTCCAGAGCTGTAGGTCATGGTTAGTAAGGATGTTGAGTGAATGGCCACTGTTCCTCGTCATTCCTCTTTATTCCAGAAACAAACTTTCACACTCTGACAACAAGAGTTATAATGATCTCTAAAGCACTCCTTCTAAGGCCTCGAGCTAAATCCGTCAAAATCTTTTTCTGTCTTGCGTTTGGAGGGACTGGGTTTCGTATCTGCAAACACACACGCTCACGCACACACACACACACACACACACACACGCACGCACGCACATACACACACGCACGCCTCTATTGTTCTCGAATACTCTTATTTCATCAGAACCGTAAACCACAAAAATTGAAATCTTTTCAAAGTGTCTGTTAAAAGCAGATAAAGAGTTAAAATAGAAGTTACAGTTTCTTTTGCTTCACTTATCCTGGGTGACTGAACTGATTCTCCTTCTACCTCCCGTTTTCTCTCCAATAAATAGCAGAAAGGTCTAATTGGGAAGGTACGTCCTCTGGTTTTATCCATTTATGCTAAAGGAGAATACAAGATGTGACAGTAGAAGCAAAGAAAACCTCGCTGATTGTCCCGGCTCTGATTCTATCAGGCCGCATTAAGGGCGGCCGGGAACCAGCGAGCCGAGGGAATAGAATTAACTGGTTGCAAAGCATTTGCTTTAATTTCATGACAAAAACGAGGCCCCGCAATAAAGCCCAGCTGAACTCCTTTAAGTGCTGATTTAATGAACTCGGACAGCCTGAGATTGCAATCAAGCTTTTGGGGTGGGTTGTAACATCCGCATACACACGCACACACACACACAAACCCGCACACACACGCAACACACACACTTGCACAGTCTAGAGGTTAAGCTGCAAACAAGATAGGGCAGTAAAATATTGATACAATATTTCTGGAGCCCGTCAGATTCCCTGTTTAGGAGTGAGCGCAATAAGAAAAGACAGACAGGCTGTTGAGAAGCAGGTGCCCCTCCGTGCGGTATGCTCATGTTGAATTGGTTTATGACATCCCACCCTGCCTCTTTGCTGTCAGCCGCCGAAATGTGGAATAAGTAAACAGCTTGTTGAGATTCACATAAGCATGGGAAACAGTAACCTCAAGTCTAGTTTTTTTTATTTGCAAATTGACAGGTGCACAATACACTTTTTATTCCTCATTGTCTTCCTTTTTATTTTTTATTTTTGGTTACATTTATCTCCTCCCGGCTGCCAGTCATACTCGACGTTACTCTATATAGCAACAGCGATTGTAGCATGTAATGGTGTTTGCACTTCCTATTACTCCACTTCTCTTATATTGTGACTTAGACCCAACTTAGAGTGTAATATAACATAAGACAGAGTCGGAGGAATTCAGCATTCATTGTGCAAAGTTAGTTTTGTTCTCCTCAGTCTGCATTATTGTGTGAAGGGTACTTTTGTTTTATGTTTTTTTTTACAGGTTTGTTTGTTAGACTGAAGTCCTTTTCAAACAAACAAACAAACAAACAAACAAACAAACAAACAAAAAAGTCAAATAATGCTTGAAACACCCCAGATCATTGACACACACAAACCCATAAAATCAAAGCCTGGGCCAGTTAAGCGACTGCATATGAACCAGTGTGGTACTTGCTACCTTGAACAGATTTTTGGGGTTTGTGAAGCCGTGCTACATGTAGAATGCCGAGTCTAGCTGGGTTCTTCTTTTTGTTTTATGTTTGCTGTTGTTTTCTGTTATGTGTCCCAGGGTGCACGGTGTGATAGGCGTCTTATTCAGAAAAAGAGCAATAACAGGCCGCGTCAGAGTGAAGCCCAAAACTATACTTTGCCCCATTTGACCATCCTTTGTTTCACTTTGCTCTGCTACCAATTCCACGCTCTGCTGAGCTCCTATCCGCCGCCAACATTGTCACTCGTCTGCTGTACTTTTCTCCCGGCTTTCCTCGTCGCTTAGTTTCGTTCTGTTGCTTCTTCTGCTGACTTGTGCTCTGCCACCTCCACGTTGTGCTCAAATTATTTCATTTATCCTCCTGCTGCTTGTCACCCCTCACTGTCAGTCATTTTTCTCTCCATTTGTTTTGTTTTTGGGTTGACTTCAGGTCCCTTCTTGTCCCTGCTTCTCCTTCCTAATTAATTTTGTTTTTTTTAATGTTTTTTTTTGTATGTTTTGATTTGAATTATGCTGAATTTGTTTAAAAAAAGAAGTCAAGTTGGCCACAGCTGTCCGCACTCTGCTTCATATCTCTGATTTGTCTTTCATTAATGCCCCTCTCTGTGCTTGAATTGGGAGTTTTATTCATCACCTCGCCGCGTGAGGATGCAAAAAGAAGCAACGTTTTAATTTGTGAACCGCAAACATGCCGACGACAGCAGGCTAACGCGCTCTCCGGGGACTGCGGGGAAGGAGCACGGAATCGCTTTGCCTTTCGAGAAGTTCGGAAGCAGTGATATGCGGAAATGAGAAAAAGGTGTTTGGGCGTTATTAAATTTTCATCTGCTCTGTCTTCCGTGTCAAACAGTCAAACTCAGTGGGTCTTAATCTCGTCATGGTTATGGAGGAGCCGATGCGGTGCGGGGTGGTTGATAGATTCCTTCTTGTTTCAGTAGGACTCCTCTGTTTCTTTGTTTAGATAGACGATCCTACTAATCAAACCACATGCCCACACTCCTAAAGAAAAAATAAATATATATTGATGTCACAAGACAGAGTAAATGTTCCACTTAAGCTGCTATATTTAGCTCTACTCATGTAATGACTCAGTCCCAGTCATTCATCTGACAGTCCAACAGAATTGGCAGCAACACCAGTAACCCAGTTTACTTCCCACATCTTTGGCTGATAGAAGTCTGGATTTATTTAAGAATTACATGCATGCAATTTCTTGTTTTGTTTCTATTTTTCTTTTTTTTGTTGTCTTTTGTCCGAGTTTTGAGTATGAAAAAGCAAAAGCAATCCTGATCCCAGAGGGTTCAGTGGGATTATTTAATTTCTCTTATGAAGACAAAAGTGAAAGTTCAGCTGTAATCAGAGATCATCATAGTCCTGCTGTCACAATGTTGATCTCCACTCATATGTGACCGTATTTCACATTGTTCTAAATCACTGACCTGTGGGTGTTTCCTATAATAGTCCCCCATATGTATAGTGAATGTGCATTGGGATGAAGAGTGTGAAAGTCATTGTGTGTTATTGCATCTTCGCTGGTTTTTTTTTTTTCATTTCCCACACTTAATGAGCCTACATATGTATATTAATAGTCATATAATAGTAGTTATGTTACTATGTGATTCTCTAGGGGGGAATCACTATTATGCAGTGATTAATGGTCATCTCAATGGGATTTATTATCATGCAATACATTTTGTGATTTAATAAGTTGGATTAGGTTATGGCTTTCTTTTGAATTGTAAAATAATCATGGTATTTGTAGATGATCCTCAGAATAATAATAATAAAAAAACAGAGTAAAATCATTGCTAATTGCACATTTTCTTATAAACGAGACAAAAAAGAAAAAAAAGCAGCGTAATGGTGGCTGAGACTCCTGTGTTCATGAACTTGTTTGGTTATTATTGTCCGTGTAGCTCAGCGTTACATCTATAAGGTACCAGCTGAGTTCAGATGTCAACTCAAGGCATTAAAAACGAGCATCATAAACATGTCTAGCTCAATCAGCCTATATCGAACTCAGATCTATGCAGTTCATTCCACTGCAATACAACCAAAACCCAATTCTATGCAAATTCTAATACAACACAAATAAAGCAGCAATGGCTCGACTCCTGCTGTTTGGCTGCCGAACCTTTCCTGTGTAAAAACCGCAAATGATGCAACACTAGTTCTGTTGCTAATAGACATGCTACAGCTTTAGGTGAAGGTATTTTTCCAAAGATGGAAAATGTGGTTCATATTCTGTTGTGTGTTACAGTTCTCCTTGGCATAGAGTTGGTCTAAACTGAAACCTCTTTCTGATTTAAAACTGCAATCCTTAGGAATACTCGATTCTCAGATTATTAGAAGCTATCTGAAAGTTTTGGACAAGCTCCCACAGAGTCGCATCTGAAGTTGCTGAGTAAGCGGAGTACTTCTGTGGCGGCAAATTGAACTTAATGCAGGGTTGACGCCGTGCTTCCTTTGCACTGTTTGCTCCGGTCTTGTTTCTCCACGATCCTCCTCATTTAAAACAAGTTATTATTTCAGCTCCCTGTCGTAGCCACTGCTTTATTATTCATGCACTGCAGCTTTGGACAGGAACTTACATCAACAGCAAAAATATAATACTGTGAATATCGGTTTATTTGTTCGCCGTAATCCTGCCTTACCCAAAAAGAAAATAGAAAAAATCTTTTCCTTTAAAATTACCAAATAATTAGGAATCGCAGCACTTTGTGTTGGTACACAGCGATGATACACACACTCATTATTGGCGTGAAGCTCAGGTTACTGGCATGAGAGTGTCCTTTGTTTTCAGGCCAGAGTGCCTCCTGATGACAGGTGTTGTTCATCGGGATGCTGAGGTTTGCTCTGTGATCAGCTGCCAAGCTGTGAGGAAGTCGCTCTCCAATTATTCCCAGTCCATCGAAGCCTGGGGAGACCTATTCATACTGTAGGTGGTAATTGTTACACAAGTGTGCTAATGGCCCGAACGGGGCGGAGGGAGGTCTCTTTCACTGGGCAATTTGCCCATCACAGTCATGTGGACGGGCGACGCATATGAGGACAACGGAAGGTTAAAGCACTTTAGGTAATGCATGTCTGTTAGGGTATGTGATGCTTTTTTTCCCCAACTTAGTCTGACTGAAATGTCAACCTGGTGTTCTGCTTTGTGGAACAAACCACTGCAAAAGGTCTTTGCAAAAGCTTTTTATCGAGACACGAAACTCTTACATATTTGAGATTTTTGTAGCCTCACAGCTAATGGTTTCTGCAACGTGGTCTTCATGAGGGAAACTGAAAAAGCCCACCTGTGATTAAAACATTAGTGGACAGACGGCCTTGTGAAGAGCAAACACACCGGGCAGGTCGGAGGTCAAGTTGTGGAGAAGTTGTAGAAATGCTTTACGTTAGCAGAGGCACACAGGGAAGCTAAGCACAAAGCAACTCTTAACTAAAATCTCTAAGAATGCAAAGTCAGAAACCTGACATTAAATCCAATTCTTTTCAGATTCTTATTTCATTTGTTGTATAATTTAGATCATTCTATGTTATTTCCCTTTCACTTCACTCATATGTCGTCTTGAAATGCACATGACAAAATGTGATGCGTGTTCAATGGGTACAAATACTTTTGCAAGGGTCTTCGTAAAATACTTGAGAGCATGGGTTTAAAATCATTATCTTTGCGTGTTTGACGTGGTCACCTTACAAAACAAAGAACACTCCACATGCCAGGAAATTGGACCTGAAAGAACATTCTTTCAGCTCATAAGAACCCAAAGATGAGCAGTTTGGTTGCAGTGAAGAAGGACTTGAGATGTCCAAGAATCTCCAGTAAAGCGCCAGGTCTCCCACTGAGGAGTGCACTTCAAAATCCTGTTGGCTGCAGCCCAAAGCTTGACGAGTATGGGTAACGGCGGAGCTGAGTGCGTCCGAATGCACAGTGTGGATGAAACGTTTTGTGCAAATAAAAAAAGAAAGAAAGAAAAAAAAAGGCAAAAGTCGTGGCATTTCTACATCACTCATTTCAATCACTTGATAGTTGCCATAGAGATTGCCAGGGTTGAAATGCAAATGTGAGAAGAAATACGCATACTAAATTTCCTTCCACTTCACCCAGACAAGCTTAGAACCGATTAACTGGTTTTTTTTTGGTTTCTTTTACCTGAACTGACATAATTTGCTGTAATTCCACCCCAGTTCTATCTCCGCTCCACTCTGAGCTCGGCTTTTATCTAGCAGAGTTAAATCTGGGGCTCTGAATGTTCGGGTCGTATTCTCTGATCTCTGACGTGAGCCACATTTATTCATTTCCCCACATTTATTCATTTCCCTTCAGCTATCAATGATGCCTCGCCTCACAGATTTTAAAATGCTGAGCATACATGTTTGTTGTATTCATATTTTACTGTCGTGCCGTCACGTTCAACCACATCTCCGACACTTCGGTGACGCTGTAATTGTCGACTGTCTTCCTCCTTCAGGGCTTTCTGAGTCGACGGCTGAAGGGCTCCATAAAACGCACCAAGAGTCAACCAAAGCTTGACCGGAACTCCAGCTTCAGACACATCCTTCCCGGCTTCAGGAGCGTGGACAATGACAGGTGAGGTCTTGTTCCTTCTAGAAGCTTCTGTAAATCCTCGCTTGTTCTTGCATATGCACATGGTTCCTACATCGTTTTGGGGATGCATGAGCTTTGTACTTCATGATGATCGACTAATTTAAAGACAGTAGCGGAGGGCTAGACTCTCGGATGTCGGCGTCAAACGGCTTTGCTTTGCCTTTGGGAACATTCAAACACATTGCAGAAACAGAACATTTACTCAGCAATTGCAGGTATTTTAGGAACGGCTGTCGTCCCAAAATAGCTACGCCGGGGTTTGGATGATTGAGTAAACTTGTGTCACGCTGTCACATTAAAGAGAAGAGCTATTTAAAAAAACAAAACAAAAAAAAAAGAGGTTGTCATGGCAAACTGTTGGAAATACTCTGCATGTTCTAATGAATAAACAATGCAATAGCATAATCTTTCAAGATGTCAAGTGTGAGCTCTACAGACGACCGGCTAATTACATCAAGTTAATGATTCTGCAATTCCTTCCTGTTACTGTCCTATTCCGTGGACAATAAGATGTGTCTATAAAAGATTCAAACATATAGTTTATCTGTAGATTTCATCCACTTAGTGCAGTATACACTACCAGTGGCATCAAACCAGCCACACATCATTTAATGTCTTTCCAGTTTGTATGCATGTATGTTTAATTTTGGTATTTTCTAGATAAGAAAACATCCACAAAACAGTAGTAATAGAAACAGTTGCATTTTCATGTTTTACATTCAGTTAAGAATAAAAAACAAAACAAAACAAAAAAAGAGGATTGTTTTTTTGGGGGGGAATTTTTTTGGAACTGATCCTTTCCGTTGATCCCTCTGCCTCTAGAGCTGCCGTTTAATAGCCTTTTGCCTCTGGCTGTGTTTACTGGCAGCAGATGCTAACCTTTGCTAATTTTTGCAGGTGTTCAGCTGCTTGGCTAACATTTCCCTCTCTCTCCCACTGTGCATAATGAGGCAAAAAAAAGCCAAATTCTAGTCCAAGCAATCGCTGCCCTGTAATCACACTTCCTGCTCACTCTTTTTGAGGGTCTCTTTCTCATGCTTGCCTTCCTTCCTTCCTTCTTCCTTCTCTGGGAAAAAGCCAAGGTGTCCGTATGCGGGGTTTAATTAAAGAAAGCGCCGTGTTTGAAGGAGCCGTTCTATGGCGTTCCATTTCAAAACTTAGAGATGAGTTACCGCCTCGCTTCCCACTTTTAATGAGGCATTAACGTCACTGTCAGACTATCACAAGGGAACACTAGCCACTGTTAAGTGTGGAACACAGTGGGCTTTTTCTGTCCTTTGGGCTTTTTCTGTCCTTCAGTCGGACCGAATGAGCTCACCTCATTTGCTTTTTCTGCCCACTGTCTTTTCCCATCCTCCTCACCAATTCTTGCTTGTTTGTGTTTTTTCTTTCTTTCTTTTTTTTTGCCGTTCTGTTTCTGGTCTGATGTTTTGGACTCATCAACCTTCTGTTTCAACCATCGTTTTTTTCCCCCTCTCTCTATCGGTGAGTAAAGCATCCCAAACTATCAGCATTTATGCAGCTCTCTGATAAAGCACACAGAGAGGAAGGCAAACACCGGAGTGGAAATTGGAATGTCCTGGAGGTGTCTTATCTCTCCCAACACAGAACCGCCCACAATATGTACATGCACCTTAACCACAAAAAGCAAAAATTCATTATGATTGGTGTCCTTATAAACGAATGGTTTTGTGATGTAGAAAAAAAAGAAAAAAAACTGTAAAAAGCAAATTGCACGACGATTGGATAAATTTGTAGAAGATGCAGAGTTACAGAGAGCAGCGTGAGACCAGGCAGTGATACTCGCTGTCAGCCTGGGAGCAGCCACGCCGCAGGGCATCAAACACCGCAGAAGGTGACAGACTCTGGAAAAACCTGGAAACTCGGAGATGATGAGATACAGGAGGGGAAGGGAAAGCGAGTAGAGAAGGAATCTCTCATCGCGACGGTCTACACGTGTGCAAGTGCGCGGCCATGACTGTCAAGGATGCGTCACTTGTCCTTAAGCCGTGTAGCTGCAATCGTTTTACTTTAATTGTTTTGAAGGAAGCGGAGCACATGGCCTCGGGTGTCGACACACCAGACGTGATTTCGACTGCGTGTGGCATTTGCCGCAATGATATTCTGAGGCCAGGTAGCCTGAAGGAGGCTCAAAAGCTGGACACGCTGCGGAGGAGCAGCTGCACACTCAGAATGAAAAATTCATCTGTATTAATCAGGGCCTGGTCTCTCGGCAGGCGCACTTATCTGCAGCAAAACAAAGCAGCAACACAGGGAAAGAGCTCGCAAACACTAATTTTCTCACCCCGTTCATTTGGAGTGTTTGTAATCAGACAAATATAGGTCTATGAGATATAATCAGGAAGTTTTGAGGGCGGTTTGGTTAATTTTTTAATCTGCTCTAAAATTGTGCAAGATCAATTTTCTAAGTGTTTTTGGTGATAATTTGTGCATTTTTAAACATTTTTATTTTGATTATAGTATCCACTAAAATGATAAAAGTGAGTTTTTATGTGTGGACAGAACTTTTACCATCTTTGCAAATTATACAATAAGGATGTTGATGTTTATATGGTACTAATTACCTGAGGGCAATAGGCTCAAACATTTGTTATTTTATCGCCTTTGCTAATATTTCGTCTGAAGTTCTATAAAGCTGATGAGCAGTTACTGAAAGACATTTTCTTTCTTAAGAGTTGCGTTTCTATCCTCACTCTGAAGCCGTAATGGTTAGACAATATTCTCATAGCTTGTCCTGATAAGGGAGGGGCATTTTGTTTCTTTTTGTTTTTTTAAGATTTTTTTTTTGCTCTAGTGGTCTTTATTTGATAGTTAATTGATAGGAAACTGGGTAATGAGAGAAAGGGGAGACATGCAGCAAAGGTCACCAGGGCAAAGGTCACCAGGGCCGGGAATCGAACCTGCGACAGCTGTGTCGAGGACTGAGGCCTCCATATGTGGGTTGTGCTTAACCCCTGCGCCCCCACAGCACATCCAATTTTGTTTCATTTTTTAACTGAAGATAATAACCACTTGGTTTCATCACTTCATTGCATGGGTAGCAGCTCTGCCTCCTCAATGTAAGCCAAGTCATCTCTGCCAAAGATCACACTAACCACTGTAGCGCGGTTGGGAAACCTTTTTTATGGTGTTGAGCTCGGTTGCGGTGGTGGTCTAGTACACAGCCCTGTGGTACACCAATGCTGACGCCCTCATCGTCTGGGTTGTATCGGACAGAAGCTTCAGACTCCAGTGGCATCCGAACGGTGAGTGCAGTCTATTAGCCTGGAAACCAGTCTATTTGGATGAATGAAAGGCTGAGGTAGAATCCCTGCAAGGCAGCCTTGTGTATCGAACCCTCTGCTTCAGGTGGACAGGTTGGTAACTCTGCTAGCACGCTGATGTTTGTCCGAAGTAGGTGGCAGGTGTGCAATGACCTTATGCACATGTGTTGACATGATTGCCTTTGACAGAAGAACAACTAATTCAACTAGACAATCTATTGTGTTATGTCGCAGCTAAACACTGTATTTAAAGGTTATATGGTCAGCTTGAGGGAATCCGATAGCAGCAGACAGGACACGGGCAGAAACTCAAATGGCACTGTTCAACTTTTGCCCTCAACTTGTTCAGACTGATTAAGATTCCCTTTATGAATGCAAAGAGGTTTTCCTAGACGTTTGCAGTTATAAAATATTATCTTTGGATGGTGCACTAGTGGAGGTTACTGTGTCCGTGTCGATCTTGCTCCCTCCATCTGAGTAATCCTCCTTACTGGATTTGATGCAGCATAAAGGATTGCTGGTTTACAGCAGCATTGTCCCTGGCCTGGACATTGCAGTGTTGCTATCAGTAGACAAAAGGTGGAATTGATCCTTAGGCTTTCCACAAAGTACAAGCAGCATTGTTGTAAGTCATAAATATTAAATGGGAACTCTTGCTCTCATTTTTCTGATGCTTCCCTCTCCATTCCATCATGCACCGTATCGCTTATTGCTATGCAAGGTAATTAGGCATAGTTTGATCTCATAATTGGAGACTGAGAGATCTCACTCGGCGTGTGTTTTGTGTGTTCTGGTAACAGCGGCAGGTCCTCGGAAATGACTTGTGGAAAGAATGCTGCAGTAAAAAGGAAGCCCTTTTTTTTGTAATGGACACCAGGTCTGGATGTTCAAAGACAGCAACAGGATCAGATTTATTTGATCACCTATGTAAGAGCAGTATCTCTTTATGACCAGCTGTATTTTTACTGTTGTTTGAAAAAAAAAACCCCAAAAAACAACCAAAGAACAACAAAAAAATCTGGGTGGTAAGATGGATGATGGAGGGTGATGGTAGAGATCTGTACATTAAACCAACTAGTAGTGACACCTAGAAAAGGATGATATGTCCTGCTGGTATTATAGAATTAATTAAAAATGTCATGATATCACGGGAAGTTGATTCAAAAACTAAAAACAAAAATGTTTAGCATTCGCTGTTTTTATTTAAAAAATAACAGATATTTTCACTCCTGATTAAATTTAACACATAATAGTACATCAAGTTTTTAGTGGTTTTAAAGTGTTGGTAGCTTATATTCTAACTAGTTAGCCAGCTGAACCTTACTATATCCATTAAAATGCAATGTTGGTGTCCCAGTGTGCAGTATATTATGTGATGGTGACCAATCCAGAGTGAACCACCTTTCAGCTGCTGACCACTGGAGAAGGGCACCAGCCACTTGTGGATGCAGTAATTTTAACAAGCAGTGCGTTTGAGAACCATCATTGAAACCATAGAGTAATTTGCAGCGTTCATTTTGAATGCTTTGCAGTCTGAAAAATGAAAGATCACTTCTAATTAATATTTATCTGGCTTTTTTATTTTTATTTTTAAGGCTTTAGAGTCGTTTAAATAAAACTTGAGTTGTGAAATAGAATGATTTTTTTATTGTTTAATAGTGAAATTCACCAAGATATTTCCACAAATTCATTCACAGACTGGAGAAGGAATATGCGCAAATGGCTTCCTTGTTGACGTAGGTTTGTTTTTTTGTTTTTTTTGTAGGGACATCATTAAAACCTCTTGAACTTTTTCACATCTTTGCAGATTACATTTCCACACCTCGCCATATTTTTTTAGGGCTTTCATGTGACAAAAAGATGGTTTTCAAAAATAATAATAATACTAATAATTAAAAGATCTGAAAGGTTGCTCCTTGTTCTTCCTGGGAAAGTAACTCCATATCTGTCAGATTAGATGGAAAGTCATTTTAATAAATGAGCATGCTTTGAAAGTTTCAGAGTTGCCTCATCTGAATCAGAATTCCCCCAAATGGATTTTAGGGGGCTTAACACGAATGGATGCCAAATGATTACAGGTTGTTATTGTTAAAAAAAAGAAAGAACTCTTACCTCCTGAATTAATTACGTCTCTGTTTTGTTGGTGGTATGAGATAAAGTCAAGGGGCAGGAATGTTTTTTTGCAAGGCACTGAATAAAAAAAAAAAAAGAAGCAATTTTACTATTCCTGCGCCTGTATAATGACTTGCAGAGTAAGTATTTACTGTTTCTTGTGACAAAAAATAATCAATATTTTTATGACTTGTATTTTGTAAAGATGGAGTCCTTTAGTAAAATATTCAACGACAGGCACTTTTGTTCAACCTCCAGTTAAAGATGTGAATCATACAAGAACATAATCAGATAAGTAAGCCGTCTGTGATGAATTCGGTTTATGTTTGCATGTTCACGCCATGCATCAAAACAACATGGTTTAGAATAATAGACTTCAGCTCGAAAAGCATTAATATGAATTTTGAGGGTTGGGTGATTGCTTCTTCCCCCCTATTTCAGCTTTCTGTGGACTGGATGCCGTGTGGTAGTGTGACTGTGGAAGTAATAAAAAGAGAGAGAATGATGGAAAGAGCGCAGCAGTGAGGAAAAGACACATCCATCCATAAATCCAATAAAGTGATGACATTTAGAGTTATTAGATTCTGTAAACATTCCCCAGGTGGTCCCACAACAATATCCCACCTCTTTTGCTCCTTTTTCCCCGTCCTTTCCTCCGTTCTCTTCGGTTCCCCGTATGCATCCCGATCAGTCATATCATTATGACCATTCACTTAGTGTATGATCAAGTGTAAGACGGAGGCGCACCTTGCATGTTTTTTTTTTTCTTTTCAGAAAACCATGCGTCTCTTTTTACTTCCAATTTAAAATTATGCTGCCTTGTGTCTCTTATTTGCAGCACATCTCAATTAAATAATTTTTGGTTGCGCTATTGGAAAATGTAAAGATGTTATGATCATTTTGCAATGCACTGTATTATCTGTAGTTTTTGGGATCATGCCCCCCGTCATCAATTTGTGGATTATTTAGTGTTTGCTTTTGATCATTTCCTTCATAATCCTCACCAGTAAATAAAGATCAAATCCGGAAATGATCCAGGAAAGCAAAAAAAAAAAAAAAACAACACCAAATGTCAGCAATCAGATGCTCAGTTTTCACCACATCAGTAAAAAACAAAAGCCAAAAAAACAAAAATACATCAGCGTTTTCATTAGGTTTATTGCTGCGGCATAATTAGAGATGGCGATAGTACTTCTTCCTCCTTTCTCTTTTTGGCGCCGTGCCCCTGTTGCCGTCTCATTTGCCATGCATCGGCATGATTTTGTGCCGATGAAACGCGGCTCTCGGGGTAATAATGGGTTTCACGGAGCAGATTTTTACCTAACACTGTGCGTTATTAGCCTCTATCCCACACAGACCCAAATGATGAACTCATCAGCATCCTCTCAGGCTCTAATGCCTCTAATTTGGGGATGATTATAATATCATTATTTCTCTCTGTTGGAGATTGTTTGGAGATGAGATTAATTTTTAGTGCAATGTTTTACGGAAGTTCCTCTGGAGACCTCGGTGCTTTTTGAAGCGATGGATATGTCATGTTTTTTCTTTGCTGCAGAGCTCTGCATTTTTAATTGCACTAGCGTCCTTAAGCGTTTTGTACAACTTTTTTTCTTTTTCAAAGTTATTTTTATTGGTATTGTAGGTGAATGTTTATGCTTCAGAACATTCCACACAATCTCTTGATCAGTGAATTATAGAATCAACAAATGGACAGAGTCAGGAAAAGCACAACAGCACAGGTGGAAAAGCCTTGACATAAATAAATGTATTATTGCAGTAGCAGAACCTTACAATGCAACAGTTGGATTAACCGTAGCTTAAATTTGAGTACATTTATTTAAGTAGAGTGAAAAAAACTCACCTTAGTATCTAATTGCTCTTTTTAACAGTATCCCCAGTTTCAGATTTAGTCAATTTATAATTTACATTTTAAGTTGCTGTGTGCCTAATAAGCCTTTACTAGTGTGTCTATAGTAAAAGCAATAAAAAAAATAAAGTTTTTTTTTTTTTGGAGACATCCAAGCACACATTAGCCATTTATTTGCTTTAGCAGTAGGTGAATTTATGAAGGTCCCGCTCTAAAGTTGTGATTTTTTTCTGTCTTGTCCTGCTTTTCAGGCCACTTTAGAAACAAAGGGCCACTCTTGTTCTATGGAAACATTCATCCTCTGTGAACATTAGCATTTCCGTGATGTCAGCACAGTGCACTATGTCTTAGTATCGCTAAACTGTGTCACAGAACCAAAACAAAGAGTCAGCTTGAAATAAAAGAACTAAACTCCTACAGGGTATAAAAATCCCTTTGGAAATGTTTGCAGACTTAAGAAGCCCCTCAAAATATACAAACATTTTATTTTGCTTCTTTTAGGACTTTTGCAAAGACGTTGAGCCTTTAGCCTGTTCTTTCTTTCTTTGGAGCAACTGGAGCATAACCTTGATAAAATAATATGCACTGTTCTTTGCTTTCCTCTTGGTGCCGTCGAGATGGAAGACCACCGACCCACCCACCACATTCAGCGGCCATCAGTCAGGTGCTTCCCACCGATCTGAGTCGTATTCTCACTTTGTTCACAGCGAGTTATTTTAAATGTGATTCACATCAATGGTTAGAGCAAATGGGCTTTACAATAAAAAGTATAAAGTGTTTGTTGAAGTCAAACAGATCTTATTTAACCCTAAGTGTGATTGTGATACTTTAGTCGAACCGAACATTGTATTGGCATGTTCCTGTAGAGCAGTGATCCCCAAACTACGGCCCACGGGCCGGATCCGGCCCGCCTCCACATTTGGTCCGGCCCCCTGAACAATACCAGTGAGCATTCAGATTTTTTTTAATATACTGTATTCTCCGGACTATAAGCCGCTTATATGTGGATTTTTGTTCAACCACCAGGGGGCTCTTTAGCAGGAAGTGAATCATTGGAAGTCAAAATTAGAAATAAAAGAAAAAAGTGCCCATTAAAACGGAATTAGGTTTTAATAGGGAATTGAAATTTGAGAAGGTTGTTGATCAGTTAAATAGCATTGAGGGGAAAAATAAGATTTTTTTTTTTAAATAATACTGGGATCATTATGAGAATTTGAGCCATATATATTAGGATCCAGTAGATGCCAGTAGTGCAACAATAATGGATGCAAGCTGCTGTTGAAATCTAAAGAAGAAGAAGCAGAAGAAGAAGAAGAAGGCGCCCATTTTCATTTAGCACATGTGCTGATCCTTCGTGTCTGCTACTAGCATGTATGCTTTTACTCTTACAGTTACCGTTCGGAAACTACCGTAATCAGTTCAGTTAAATATAATCTTGGCAACTTTTTCTTTTTCAACCCTAATAAATGTGATATTTAATTGACCTGTTATGACTCAAATTTTGGGTGTCCTCTGCTGCTGCTGCATCGTTGTGGAAAATCTGGAGTGGCAGAGATATCTGCGGCTTATATGTGTATGTTTACTGTTTTTTTGTTGCTTTTTTAAACTTTGAGGTTGTGGCTTACAGTCCGGTGTGGCTCATAGTTCGGAAAATACAGACTATAATCCTTCCTGGATTTTTTCTGTGAATAACCCACAGAGGGTTATTTGATTGTGCTTTCTGTTACAAACTGACTCCGGCCCCCCACCAGAGAAGGGAAATGTTATGTGGCCCTCACAGGAAAACGTTTGGGGAACCCTGCTGTAGAGTGTCGCAGTTTATCACCACTATGATCTTTTTAACAAATCACATGATTTGCAACACAGTGACCCCCGAGGCTATAGCTTGTAGGGCTGGCACCTGCACAGCTGGTGAGGTCTTTTGGGTTTGTTGATGTTTAACCCTCGTAGGGCTTCTGTGAGCCGGAGCCAAGCGTGCCAAGGGGGTCTTCGCTCTTTCAGTCCCTCCATGGGTAATGAGCTATAATGGATAGGACCAGGAGCGTGATGAGAATACAGAGGGCCCCATCAAAGCAGCGCTCTGCGCATCCTTTAAAAGAAAAAAAAGAAGACTGCTCAGTAGGCATGCAGCACACTCATTTAGTCATTAATCCAACCCTAAACTGGTCAAAGGCTCTTTAGATGGCTGTTATAAGGAGATATTACTAATAGTAGAAGGTGCAGAAGCTCATTATCCACAGCTGACTATAACACCCTCTGAGAAAAGGGGGCACACAGAGGTGGAATCGTAATGTCTTTTGGAAGTGTATTTTCCTCAGGATTCTATAATACAGCAAGTTCAACCACATACGCGTATGTGCTACGGGAGTTAATTGGGAACTCTTCTACATCTTTTTGTGAAACTTTTTGTGAAACTGTTTGAAACTGTATGCACTGATAAAAGTTGACTTCTTTTATCCGTTGACAATACTGCGAATGGAGTTGGAGAGAATGCATCCAAGTGATTCTGTGACATTGGTATTACACTATGGTGATGAAAGGTATGGTTCGGATTGGTTTGCATTTTAGTTTTTTTTTTTCTAGAAATCAATAAAATGAAGGAAGGCTAATAGCCTGGAAAAGGGATTCCTCGTTTCAGCAGTTTCAAATAACTCAAGCTGAAAATGTTCATATCTACTCTCTATAACAGCATGTAAAATATTTACATCTACACCAGAGATCATTGAACTTCCTGCTTATTTTATTTTATTTTTTTTATCAACCAAATGACATCTGAGTCGGAATGCAAACTTATCTTGGTAGATGATGTCTGCTGTATCGATTCATCTGATCAGCTGGTCATGAGTCTGTCAAAAAGATAAACAGAACATTAACTTCATACATGTGAATCAGTCACTGAAGTCAGACACTAACTACAAATCAGAGCTAGCAGCAACCCTGATGTTAGTAGGCCACTCGATATAAAAAAAAAATGTGTTGACCTATGTTAACTATTTATTAGCACCTCTGATAGTTTTAATCTTTTTAAACCAATGGCTGGTATATTTCTATTTCCATTTGTGTTTTTGCAGATAAACTTGAAATGTAAATGTGACAAAAGTCAAGCACCTGCAGAATCCAGACTAGAGTAGAACGCCCAACAGGGGCGTGATGTCAGTCCCAGATCTGAGCTTTCACTTCAGAGACAAATCGGACCGAGCCTGGAAAAGCACAGCAACTTACTGTCCGTGATGCCATTGCAAAAATAATAGCCAGTCTCAATCCTCAACATCCGCAGCCTACTCAGAAGTGTGAAAATGTCAGCAGGCTTTGCCACAGTAATCCCACATAGAAACACTGGACTCTGGCTGGCAAAAAAAAAAAAACAACAAAAAAAAAACAGCTGTAAACTGTCTCTTACAAAGCTGTAAGAGATTAATGTTAGCTAGTATTATCCATCAAACAATTAAATAACTTTTCCCCCCAGTTTGAATTGTTTTAGAATAGCTTAAAGCAGCTAAAAACAATGATCCGTCTGTCCGGCCATTATTCTTTCTTCCCTGTTGCACAAACTCAGAGCTGTGTGACATCTATCTTCAACAGGTAAAGTAACTATTGCCGACAATAACCTCACATAACCTCTCTTCAAAAATTGCAAGCCCTTTAAAGGGCCCACTGGATTGCCATGGTGATAAGCTTAATGCATTTTTCCTAGAGTCGTCTTTGTGAAAAACCCTTACCTTCCATTTTACTCAATTTTGTTATGTCCTGCTGAACCTTCTTTTCAGTCACCCACACAGACTTTTATTCCAATTTAAAAAGCTTATGCAGTCTTTTAGCCTTTCTTAGTCAGCCTTATAGGAGGCGTAGAAATAGCTTCACATTCACAATGGAAGTGGTAATAGAGTCATTAATATTATTGATTATGACTGACAGGATGTTTAACTAAAGTTTTCTTTTGCCTACATGAGTTATAAATGTGTATGTGAACGTGGAAACCTCACCTAAAGATTTTATTGTTAAGTCTGGCTGAGAGAATGAAGCAGAGGTTCGACTCTGCCAGCCACCATCTTCCAATTCATTAAGTTCAGAGGAAAAACTCAGGCCTGAAAATCACTTTTCCAGCTCCAGCAGTATGGTCAGTAACATTCCTGCTTCTATTTGAGAGTGGGTGATAGCCCAACACCGACTTTGGTTGCTAAATTGAGCTTCACGGCCAAACTGGCTCTCAATCAGCGAGTACTTTTACGTTTTATAGGGACCGATCCCAGTTGCTTCTGGCTTGAAGCTTTTAAAACAATCCTCCCTGTGACTCTCCATGCTGTTTAAAGATTAGCACGGCAGACCAAAGCCGTGAAAGGAAGGTAAAAGAGTTATATCTTCTTATAAACTTGCACCCAATGCTGGTATACATGTTTCCTTTATTGCTCACCTCCCACTGTGTGTCTTCCAAACATTACTTCATTGAGGTCAAACTGTAAGAGTGATGTCAGACGTCTTGCATGTTTTAAATGTGCCCCTGCTCCAACGCAGCTAATTCAAATGTCTACATTAGCTTGTCTGCATACTGTTTAGTCCTTATATGGAGCGGTATTCAGTGCCTAAATTAAAGCTATTGCACACCCAGCGGTCCTTACATCATTTCCGCAGCCAGCTACTGATCTTATGACAGGCCGGCACTGGTAGATGAGTAACGACCACACCAACATTAGCATGGATAGGCTAGCAACTAGCATGCTTAGACTACAACATTCTGACATGCTTAGATGCGACAACGCCTGCGACACACGATTTTTTTCTCCAAAGGAAACTTTATCTAGAAAAATGGTTAGCATACAGTTTGGCCTATCAGGATAGCAAATTTTTCTGGATGATTAATTGTCCCAGAAGTTATTGCCGTAAACTATAATATTGTTGTTTTGAGACCATTTTAAAGTAATGTATTGGTAATGGCGTAATAATTCAAGAACACATTCTTAAAGATTAATAAACTTTAAATCCTAACAAACATTTAACACAGGAACGGGAAGACCTTTTAAGTATCCAAAAATAAGTAAACAACACAACAGACATTAAAAAACAAAATTAGTTATGACGTCTTTGTAAACAAATCTGTCCTTCAAAAAAAGGGTTAGTTGAGACCAAAACACCACACTGGAGAATTTTGTCTTCCAGATTTTAGCAGAAAGAGCAAAAACGATAAATTGTCCAAATAGAAATTATTGATCTTGCTTTAATTTATCATGCGATGAATTGATTTGTAGTTTACTGTGAAAGGCCTACATTGTCGTGATCCGTATTTCTATGTGTTTATTTTTGAGTTTCTGTGTGATCCTGTTCCCTGTTAGTCCTGTCTCTGCGTCTTTCCCCATTGATTGTCTCCCAGGTGTGTCTTGTTCCTGTGATTGCTCCGTGTGTATTTAGTCTCACCTGTTGTCTGTGTTCTTCGTCGGGTCCTTGTCTATTGATATCGTATGTCTCCGTGGCTGCCAGTTTTCCTCGTGCTGTTCCCCGCTGTTCCTTGTTGTTGGGTTTATTCATTAAACATATTATTTTCATCACATCCTGGGTCTATCTGTGTCCACTTCCTCACCGCAACCTACCAGCTCATCACATACATATAATATCTGCAGGCATCATACATTTAATTCATTGACATGTTCTTTTGACTCAACTTGATTCAAACCATAAACACACCGTACAGTACAAAGATAAAGTTAGCTTCCGATTGAGGCAAGAAAGTTACATTTTGGTCTCATCTGCCCACAGCGCCTGCTTACTTGTTTACTATGTAAGCAGTAAAGGAGTTCATCAGCCAGTTCATCAGCCCAAAAAGCAGTGACATACTGTGACAAATCTGTATGTTCTACATAGTTTTAGTCATGAACATTGCCCAGCTCTACATGATCCCCTTTAATATTCAACAGCACATATTTACTCCATGATGCCTGGAATTGGTAGAAAATGCTGCAGGCCTATTACTAACTGGCAATAGAAAATATGAGCGTATTACTCCGGTGCTGAGTTTGTTGCACTGGTTAGGGACTAAATCGCCATAAAACCAAGAGGAGATTGATTGTTCTCAGATTTTACTGCTCTATAGCTATAGAACAATCTTTCCCTCAAGTTATTTTAGTGTTTGTCTACTCATCTTTATTCACCAGTTTTTAACTGTATAGGTAACTGACACTGTTATCTTGTCCTTATTGCGCTTTTGTTTTTGGCATGCCCTGTTTTTAAAGTACTACATAAATAAAGTATAGTATGGTATGTTATGGCATATGTGTGAGGCATGTTTCTCTGTGATAAAAATAATTTGTGTAAAGCATACCATTATTAAGTCCTGAGGACTACAAAAAGTAAGACACAAATCTTGTTCTATCCCAGTTTTACAGTGACAGTAATGTGCTGTATCTCTGGAGATTTTTCTCTTTTTTTTAGTATGTGGTTGTAATAAAATGCAATAAAATATCAAGTGAAGGATTGTCGCTATTTTATAATTGGAAATGATTGATATTCTTTTAGGAGAAGTTTACAGATACTTCTAAATAGTTCCATATTTAAAAGTCATGGCAGATTTATTGTAGTTTGTTTTTGACCCACGTGTAATTAAACTTCTGCCATCTGTATTCCTACTATTTCCATTCAGAGGCAAAGTTGATTTGATTGAAATTAGCAGAATTTCCTGAAAAAGACAGAAGAATGGCAAATGTTCTTAATTCAGAAATATAGGAAGTCAAAGTTTCTTATTTTTGCGTCTCGCTCCACATAGCTTCCCTTCTGGGTTGGATGAGACGGATTCTGAAGTCACAGCTACATCTCACCTCGCAGACTCCTCTCCTGTCTCCTTCATTTACATAATACAAGATTTACATAAGGAAAGATAAGACTTGTAAAACTTTTATTCCCCCTCCATGACTGACACGGTCTATTAAACTAACTGACATTCTCGTCCCCTATCGGACCTAAAAAGCGCTGAAGTGCTTGTTCGCTGCCCTGAGAATTAGAAATGAAAAGATGGATGCTGCCATAAAAGATAAGGAACAAGACAGATGACACTCTTAAATAAAAAAGAATAAAAAAGGACTGTTCTGCCATCGGTATCATTGAAAGCTAGCCTGTGTCTTGGTCAGATGCTCACATTTTTAAGTTAAAGAAATCACAAAGTTAAAAACTTTTAATTTTGATGCTCATCAACAGTGGAGTACAACTGCTGAAGGCTGATATTAAATATGGTAAGATTTTTCTTTTAATGTTAGTGTTGAAATTAGCTTTTGCTTCAACTTGATTTAAAAACAGAAATGTTACGTCACAAGTTGCCTTTTCCTCTGAATTGAATGGAAGTTGAGCTTGGTGGATTTAAATCTTGAGATTATCTCACTTATTCCTTCTTTAGATCCTTTCAACGTCAAATCTCAATGGATGTTTGAGGAAGAGATGATTGAGTTTAGCAGCTGCGGCAGCTTGAATTGGCCTATTCCAGGTGCAGCTAATTTGCTCGATAAAAGTGGGATGGTGGTATATAATTGGTTTCGGTGTGGGGAGGGTGCATCTGTAGGCTTCTTTAATTGGATTAAGGAAACCTAAAAGAATTTTCCGTTCTTGATTCTACACTAATAAGATGACAGGATAGAAGAGAGAGAAACGGGTCAAAATGGTGTGTATCCAGTTGGATGAAGGATTAAAGACATAGCCACACATTTTTCTTTTTTAATACTTGCTGTGTGTGATTCTTATTGTGCATTTACACCAAATGCGTTTCGTGCGTCGGGTGCGTCTGGTTTACATTGAAAGTCTGTGTGGAGATGCGTCGAGCTTCCATTGCAGCACATCTAGAGCAGAACGATTTGAAACTTTTTGAGCGTTTGATGCATCAAGCCTGAACAACAAACAAGCCGGCAACCAAAAACAACGAGAGATTTTGACGCATCTGATGCGCCCTCGACGTGCTTGCATGTAGACTTTGGATGTAAACCAGATGCGCGAAATGCATTTGGTGTGAACGTACTTAGGTTATTAGCATGACACACTGTAGAGCTCAGTTTTCAAATTTGTTGGTTTCTACTATGCTGGCTTTAAAATTTGAAGCCTCACCTGGGAAAATTGATTTATAATTATGAATGACCAGGGGTGAGTCAGAGACCCGCTCACCTTTTGGGTTTTAGAACGTAATTGTTTTGTGAAAGGGGCAATTAAAACAACCGACGTTCAACACACTTTTCAGACTTTTCTTTGTGAAACGTTTTCAGAACCACATATTCTTTTCCTTTCTGTTCACAGTTAGACTTCAGTCTCCTATTACCATAGTGAAGATGGTGGTTGTAATGTGATAAAAATGACTTGAGGCTTGAAATGTTGAGGTGCTTTTTTTGTTGTTGTTTGAAAAGGAAACAGGTGTCCATTGCACTTTGCGCAATTTGTTCATTTCACACCAGCAATGCGTCAGCGACGGCTGCTATTGTTTTAAGAACAAGAACGGTAAAGTAGGTGTTTTCGGTCCGAGCACATCCTGTTGTGTGATCATCCAACTCGCACAGGGTCTGGTGTGTATGTGTCATGTGTTTGTGGGAGGGGAGGGGAAGAAGAAGTAAGGGTGATGTCATATTTGATGACTTCACTTCAGATGTGCCAGGGAGTGCGAGAGCATTGCACTGCCCTTTTCTTATCAGGGTGCCCTGCCATGTCTTTCATCCTCCCTATGCCAGCCCTGCCAGTCCCGTACTTCCAGAAATAGACTCAAGCTTCACTCTTAACTCCCCTGCCAGCCCACCAGTCTGATCTCAAAATCCTCCCACTTACATTCCAGTCTCGCCAATATCAAGCCTGTGGCTGAACTCATTGGCTAAGTTACTTTGCCAGAGCTTGAGACCATACAGTCTCTCAGCTGACCTGTTCATATTATGGCATGGTTGGCAGCACATGTACCTCCCTCATCCTCCCACTGACAGCGGCGACAACAGCAAAGAGGAAACACCTCGCAGCAGAGCCAGCAGGACGTGGAACGCACAAACACACACTCTCACTCCCACTGGAGCCACACTGAAGGGGGAAAGCTAGGCTGCACTACACACATTTGTGATTTCCCCCTCCACAACGCACACACAGAGACGTTGGCTCCTCCCTTTGCGAACAGAAAGAGGTGGGAGGTGCAGTCAATCACTGAGAGTAAGTGGAAGGGGCTTTAGCAGGACTTGCTCAGAGGGCGGGGGAGGCGCGACAAATCCTGTTCATTTTCTCCAAATAAATATTGGAGGCACACATCAGGATTCCTTTATCCGGAGCGAGGGGGGAATAAGCAGAGGAAGATAAAGGGCGTGCGTCTGATTTTGGAGGCAACACAGGAAGTAGGGCATGCTCGGCACAGGGGTGAGGAAGGGAGGGTGGGAGAAAGAAAAGGAGGAGAGGGAGAGCTTTGTGGTGCTTTTTCTCCACCCCTCGTCTTAAAGGAGCAGCAAAGAGGAAAGATAGACAGACACAGTCGGTCAGAGGGAGAGGAGAGGACCACAACTAAAGACGTTTGGAAGGAGGTCTGCATCAACAGCATAAAAAAAAAGTGGGGGGGAATGGAGCTCTGAAATTACATGTTTCCCTAATTTTTCTCTGGCTTTTTCCTCCTCCTCCCTTCCTCCCCCCACCACCACCACCACCACCAATTCTGGCTCAGTCTGCTTATTTTTCCTCAACTCTGCGAGTGTTGTAAGACTCTGACTATGCTTGGTGAGTGTTATCCGGCTCTTCACATGTCATCGTGCCTTGTCATCCTTTGCGAGACGGGTCGTTTCGTGCGAACGCGTGTGGCCACTAACGGAGATGTGAATGCAGGCGGCTCGCTCCAAACTGCTTCCACTCCCGTGAATTTGTGTGCGGGTGATGCTCCAGCTGCGCGGTGTGCTCCTCAGTCACCAGCGACGTCCTGACCACACACACAGACTCGCAACGGCTGTTTGCATTGCATGGTCAAGACGGAGCAAGCTATCGTGACAGATTTTTATAGAGGCCATAAAAAAAAAGCCACTGTGTGCTTTTGTTCTGTTTTATATGCTCGTTTGGGAGCGTGGAACTCGAATGTGGGAACGTCACACCAGGCTGGCCTGTGTGACGGAGGGGCTGCCAGCTAACGCAAATCAGATGACTGGGCCACATTGTGAGGTCAGCTGCTGGTTCTGGCCAACAGTTTCGGTCCAAGTAGATTAGCTATGAAAAAAAAAAAAAAGCAATGAGGGTAGTCTATTGTTGGTGGCTTTTAATCCATGATGCAGTGTTTCTTCTTTGATGATGTGAAATTGAAATTGATGGCTTTTCTTCAAACTTTAGAAGTTTAACTCTGAATTAAACATCACAACAAGGATCATTTTTTGCAATGTGTGGCGGAGTCTTTATCAGCCTGTCCTGATATTGATTGGAGCCTAAATAGACCAATAAATGCAGGCTACTCAGATGTTCATGGCAATGTAAGTCGTAAAAGGAGACCCTTACATGCAGAAAATTGGTAAGCAGCTGTATATCATATTTGTTTAAGTCAATGCAGTTTTACTGGATTTATTTGATCATCAAAAAACTAGAGTGATAAATATAATTTTCGAGGGAAATATGTATATTTGTGCTCTAAGAAAATCAGGAATTCAAGATTTTAAACTGCTTTTCTTCAATTTCTTCAATTTTCCCCAGAACTGATGGTTTTTATGTTCTATTCAAGTCAACCTGACAACTTAATTGAATTTCGTACATTTATGCAAATCTATCCTGATCCGCTAAGAGCTAATCTGATGAAAGTCACCAAAAGTGATTTGATTTGTGTTCATAAATAAGCACATTAATTGAATAAAACCACTTACCAAAGTAAGAAAAAGAAAATCTAAAAGTTATTAATAAAGATCATCTGTCGTCTCAAGGTACTGCAGAAAACAAGTCCACCTGCACTGAATCCAGTTTGGTCCAAATGAATTTCAAATCAAAAAATTCAATCCAATACAATCAATCAAATTCAAGACAAATAACATGCAGTTCTGTTTATTCCGAATTTTAATACAATACAGTGAAATTTAGCTGATCATTTAAAGCTAGTTAGTAAAAAAAACTATATATTTTTGATTGCAGCCTAATTCTGACCAAGCATGTGGCGACAGCAGGAAGGAACCACATCCACCCTATCCTGGATTAAAATGTGCAGCCATCTGTTACGGCTTTATTTGAGGATACAGGACCACGATAGACTACGCATACCTTCTAAAAGAAAAGTATGCGTAAAAAAGAAAAGAAAAAGTAACTTATAGTAATACCTCCATTAGTGGTTTTGTTTAGGATAAAAAAAGCAAATGAGCACATAGGGACTGACGTAGGAGTACATTTTAAAAAACAAACAAACAAGCAGTTAATATCGCGCTACATCGGTGGTTTTTCTCCAGGACAGAAACACGGTTAAATACAGACGAATTGAGCCATGAGTTCCCTCTGTGGAAATGCAGTGAAATCTCACTTTTTTTCCTTACGTCTTTGGAACATAGAAAGAAATGTTGCACCAATCGCATAAGCGGGTAAATTTAGTTTCAAGTTTTACACAAAAGACTTAAATTAATCCAGTTTGGATTTGAAAAGCACTCCGATTCCACTGAGAAAGCTATTTTCTGTTTTGACAAAGCAGTAATGGTTGTCTGATGGTTGGTAATTTGTGTGCTTGTTTGCTGCAGCATGCTGTTGATGTGGGTTTCAGAGCTCAGCTAGTGTCTTGTGTTCTTGAGGCTTAGATAAATAGTAATAATAATAAAAGAAACTGCTTGAATTCAGCGTATTGTGCTGAAAACATTTGGAGCACTCAATGTATGGACTGTACAGCTGTTTACATTATGAGCTTTCATTGTTTTCCTCTCTACTTAGCCAGTGGCGGTATTTCAGTTCGAGCTGATGCTACTGTACATACTGATGCCTCTTCACATGTAGTATCCAGAAGCCTGGGTTTGTTTTGTGTGTGTGTGCGTGGGGGTGCATGCGTGTGTGTGTTTGCTCACAGCTTGTTAACAAGTAGACAAGAGATGTTGGTCATTTCTGCAGCTTCATGGCCATGCAGATGTTGTGGAGGGGTGAGACAGCGAGGCCAAATGTGGATAGAAGAAACTAGTCGCTGTAGGAAGAAGACTGAAACAAAACAACAGTCGTCGATTGTTTATGCTCTAGTATTTTCCGCACTTGTTAATTCTGGGTGACTAAACCTTTTATGCACCTTCCAGACAGTTTCTTCTCACTTCAAAAAATGATCACAGGGCCGTTCGGCTGATGATGTGATTAAGTACTGGCCCATATATTTGGTGCGTTACGTGTTATGCAAGAATGAATACAGCGCTGCTTTGTAATCTGTCCTCCCAATGCTCTGCTTCCTGTCTGTTCTCCTCTTTTTTTTGTGGAGTGTTGTGTCTCTCTGTAAGTACTCTGTCACACTGTGGATCATCTCTGTGATGTACATTGATTTACTGGAAGCTGATGAAGTGGAGCGGAGCATTTGATCAGACACAGGGACATGGAAAGGAGGGAGGGAGGGAATGAGTGGCTGGATGGACGAGCTGGAGGTTGATGGTCCACTTCTGGTTTCAGAAGGGCACAGTTCAACACTTAGTCTGAACAAAAACAAAAAAATAATCTGGTCAACTGGAAACACAAAGAATATTTTCAGATTGGTGCAATACAAGTATTAAAAGATCACACAAACAACAACAGTATTTATTGTGGAAGTTAGTACTGCTTAAAGAAGCGATAATTGCTTTCTGAGATGTTTGAAAATAAAAACAAAGTGGTGACAGCTTAAAGTTATCAAATGTGAACAGTTTTAATAAAACAAACAGGCTCAATTGACATATCTCCATATATAAACAAAACAGCTCTATAGGTAAAAGTGGATCATTATGAAATTATACAAGTGTTGTTAATAATAATTGTATTAAATGCCAAAAGAGATGGTGTACATTTAGCTGTGTGTTCTAGTTTTTTTTCCCCAAGCTTTCCCTAACATAGCTAACCATACATGAACAACCTCCATGAAAAAAATAAATACATAAAAAATATATATCATGAAAAACAAATGGAGGACTGGTGTATAGATAACATCTAAATAACTCAAAGTTCAAAACAATTAGTACAGAGAGTCACACAAATTCTGGACAATTTACAACAATACATTTAACCCATTTAACCCAGATATTACAATTTTTTTGCAAGCTGCAATCTACCTGAACAAGTAATTCTTTCCACCTTAAATAAATCTTATATGATCTGGTTCCAGTCATTCAGGGATTGAGCTGCTATGCTTTGCCATTTCCCTGGGTGTTCTAGTTCTTAAAGAGAAATGTATCAATTGGCTAAAATTTTACATCTGCCAATCAGCGCTTTAAGAAAAACAGAATAAAAACTGTACCCGAATTTCTGCTTGGTGTATTTTTATTTACTCCATTCAGTCAAATTTTCTTTAGATTTTTAATATTTCAAACCACACTTACAAGACGAATTACATTAGATTTAATCATTAGATGGGAAGATGGGATTTAGGTTT
This sequence comes from Poecilia reticulata, assembly GCF_904066995.2. NCBI lineage: Eukaryota > Metazoa > Chordata > Actinopteri > Cyprinodontiformes > Poeciliidae > Poecilia > Poecilia reticulata. The sequence goes on from NC_088841.1 coordinate 8,591,236, forward strand.
GTTTAAGTCAAAAATAATCTGATGAAATATCCACATCTTCAAAAAAACAAAGCAAAAAAAAAAAAAAAAAACAAAAAAAAAAAAAAAAAACGGACGTGTTCAGACAACTGTTCAGCATGGTTTCTTTTCATGAAAGGTATTCCAGCTAGACCTCATATATATATATATATATATATATATATATATATATATATATATATATATATACACACACATTGTTTCTTTGTGGGAGAGGATGAAATGGGAACATATGGTCGTGATGGAGCAGCATTGTCAATACTTGCCCTGAAGGCCGCGTTGTGGATCCAGTTGGAACGGCTGCAGAGAACAGCCCTCTGCACTTCATCCCTGTTCTGTTCACATGTTTCTACCCAAATCAACTCTGTGAAGTTGTTGTCACTGCCTCATCTCTCCTCTATTTATTTGGCTGCCTCGACAAATGACGCGAAGGCCAAGCTGTGGCAGAACGAATGACGGGGAGCTCTAATGGCTCCCGAGGTTCCACTTCCACTTGTTTCTCTTCATGTGTGAACTTGTGGAAAAGGAGACTGAACAACAGTTTCTTTTTTATCTTTTTAAAACGCCATCTATAGATCCGAAACACTAGGTTTCCAATTGTTTTGAACTGGACTCGTAAGAATTTTGAGGAATTAGGCACTGCGTCTTGGAATGTGGGGAGTAGAGACTGCAGTGTCGTTATCTGTTGTTTACGCAGAATGAGGAGCTGCTGATGCAGATGAAGCCTTAAAATGATGAGAGTTTGTTTTATTACACACAATAAAACAATGACAGTATTTTCCTCATTGTATTTCCTATCAGCAGATTCAATAAAGATACCAAATCTAACAATTACTTAAACCATCCCATTTGTTATACAGTAAGTGGTGCTTATGTAGTTAAATTACGCGTCCCATAGTCTGAGCAACAGTTTTTTATTCAGTGAAATGGCCTCTAAAGATTCACTGACTACACTTTTATTGCTGCTTTTCTTCCACCAATGTCTGCTAGTGGCACTGTCCTTTCTCTGAGCAGGAAACAATTAACTATAGGTAATATTTTACTGTCAAAAAGAATTAAGTGGATGTGGGGTTTATGATTTATGCTGTATTTAGCATCTTGTTGTAGTGATTAGCAAAGGTTAGTCTTGCTGATTCTGAATATTAGTCTCTGCAAGTAGAACATGCAGGTCCACACATCGACTTTGAGAGTTACAAAATGTCCAGTATCTACAAATGTAATTGTTTCCATGACGAAAGGCAGCAAATTTAAAATAATACGTATAACGGGAAAGGTTTTGAAGGCAGAATGTCAGAAACAGTAAGAGATTCTTAAAGAGACAAAGGCCCAATTTCAAGGCATCAAGTTACAAAGTCTAATTTCTTGTAAGTCATGTTTGATACATACAGCATTTTTTTAACAACTAAACCTAACATAGTTACTTGATTGCGCAGTAAAACGACACTTGATGCCTAAAAATACATGTTGAATAAATTACCTACAGTCATGCTTCTGTTTCATAAAATCCACATCAGTTTTGAGAATTCTAACTTGGGAACATCGTCCCTTCAGTAACCACTTCCTTCCTGAAGAGAGTGCTAATTTTGCATCCTTTTGTTTGTAAGTTCACTGATTGTTGTGAATAGGGTTTGGACATTTCAAAGCAACTCGTCACTGGTCATTCTGGTGGACTTTTTTTGGTGAATTTCTAATCATTTCTCGGCTTTGTTGCATAAAAAAATCTGAGGTGGACTGATTGAGTTGCAGGTTGAGAAGACTCGATGCTGGTTTCCTTTTAAAGACTTTTGTCTCCTTGTCCTTATGAACCTTTGTTTCATTTCCTGTTTGGTGTGAAAGCCAATAAATGTGAGGTGAAGCCTCCAGCAACACTTGCAATTCAAGGAAACAACTTTATAATCAGACAAACTTTTTTTTTGGGCTTGTGTCTCGATGTATTTCAAGCATTTTTAGAGTTTTCACCTCACCAGATCTTTGACACTTTTCACACACTTTGGGAGTCGGTAAAGTTGTGCGAGAAACTTTTGGATTTCTGCAAATAGATGAGAAAAAAGGTCTGATTTATACTTGGAGAAAAAAAATTGATTGTTGCGGTGGCTTATACAGATTGTTGAGGACAACACGATGATTGTAACGTATGCTACTGCAATATTATACTAATTGTATATTTTATGAATTTAGTGCGGCCTTATTTCAAACAAATTTGCAGATACAAATTTGAAAGAAAAAAAAAAGATGCGATTCATATTTGATTTATGTACATATATACTAAGTCCGCTCTTGCTTCCCAGTGGTGGTGAGCTCTCCACTTCCTGCCTGTTCATTTAGCAATGCCTTTTTAGGACTGTCATAATTACTTCCGAGTCTCAGTGTTGTTTCTCAGGCTACTTTTTGAATTCTTGGTTACCAGATAAGTGCCGTAATACACATTTCTTCTTTTCATCTTCATGTCTCTTTCCGTCTGTTTCCCTCCTGCCCCTTCTGTCAACATTTCCCGGTCCAAGACGTGTCACGTTTGCTTCGTCCATCTCCCACCCCTGCGCCACGTAGACTTGTGGGAGCTCGTCTGGAATGTTATGTATCCACCCATCATGTTTCTTTTGGTCTCTTCCTGTTTTCCTGTGCCTCCGCTTTACGCAGGTGTTGCCATGCCGAGCAGGTTGGTGGTTAGCAAGGGAATAAGATCTTAGCAATGAGGCCGCTCAGATGATGACAGGACACAAACAAGCTAGCTGAATGAGTCTTATCTCACCTCACGGTGCCGTGCTCTTGTCAACAACTATAGATGGACTCATTCTCGTGAACAAAATGTTATCCATTGACTAATGTGCATATATGCCTTGATGCTGCAATGGTTTTAAAGCCACACAACCTGTTTAGCACAGCACAACATTGTCCAGAAGGGTGTTTTTTACATCCTTTCCACTCCCTACATTTGTGATTACAAACTAGATTGAAAAGATACAATAGGCTCACTTACTCCCCAAAACTCCAAACAATCTCATGATGTGGGATATTATCGCAGCCCAGAACAGAGGAATGAGGAAATCACCCTCCTTCCCTCAGTGTTTAGTCTCTGAGCTTCGCCTTGGCTTTGCAGTTAACCTTTACCCAACCATTCATACAGCAGAGTGGCATGTAGGCCTGTTGACTCTAGATAAGAACAAACAGGACCTTAAATCCAATGCAGTAGTGGTACAAACTATATTTTACCTGAAACAGATTAGGTAACACTTTATTTGAAGGGGGGTGAATAAGACAGTCATAAACATGACATAACACCTGTCATGAACATGAATAAGCCTTCATGAATATTTATGACTGTTGTCATAAAGCGTCATTCTGTAAATTATGATACTTTTAATACAAAGTTGACATTAACCAAGAAATCATTACTGATATAAATTTGTTATAAAAGTATTACTGACTGCACTTTAAAAATTAGGTAACTTTATGTTATTAAAGGTAAAGTTTAAACAGTAATGATTTCTTGGTTAATGTCAAGTTGTCATGACAAAGACATTTTGAATAATGTTAACTTTGTATTAAAAGTGTCATAATTTACCGAATGACGTTTTATGACAACAGTCATAAATATTCATGAAGGCTTATTCATGTTCATGACAGATGTTATGTCATGTTTATGACAGTGTCATGACAGTCTAATTCAATCCCCTTCAAATAAAGTGTTATGTGCTCTATCTTCCTGGTTTTAGTGAGAACACGAGCAGCAGGTTCTGGATCACCTGCAGCTGTTTGATTGATTTATTAGTCAGATCTGTGAAGACGCTGTTGCAGTAATCAATGCGGCTAAAGATAAACACATGGATGAGTTTCTCTAGATCGTGCTGAGACATAAGTCCTCTAATCCTGGAGATGTTCTTCAGGTGATAGAAGACCGACTTTGTGACTGTCTTAATGTGGCTCTGAAGGTTCAGGTGAGAGTCCATGACTACTGCCAGGTTTCGGGCCTGATGAAATATATGTGAAATAATAGGATTGTTCTTTAATTCCCAAAGTCCGTCAGTCATTTAGGCTTGCAACCTGTGGAACCCTAAAGCAGAAATATCGGCTATTAAGACTAAACTAGTTTTATATTCCAATTTAAGATTAGCTCCTTTTGTTGAAGAAGATGAAAGATAACATAACACCGATTGTTCAGTTGTGCGTCTGAAAATAATGAACTTTAAGTATGTAATACTAGTCCATTGCCTGTTTTATGCATCTGATAGCGCTGCATATCTAATTGTTTGCCACCTAATGCTTTGTGGCAATTGTATCACACCTTACAGTAGCTACGTAATACAATGAAATGTCCACCAGTGCTACTCCAATGTTGCAGCAAAAATGACACTACTTAATATCATGCTGCACAGTGTATGCGGCAATAACGATTCGCTAACCTGAAGTGACTCCACCAGGAAGGCAGTCCAACTTATTTTTTTGATTTGTCTACTTGAGAATGCTCACAGACTATAAATAGAGCTTTAATCTTTCATCTCCAGACGGTCATGTGATCATTAAGTAAGAAAACATGATCACAGCAAAACTTTTGTATTCTTTAAACTGTAGCAGACTCTATATTTTCCATCTTTTACCCATATATCCATACACTATGCAAGAGAGGATTGCAGATGTGAGAGGATGCGACGACTCACAAAATATCCTTAATTTTTTCATGTGTGGCCAGGCCAGGGTCCAACATCCAACAGGTTATTTTTTTTGTTTGTTTGTTTGTTTCATTTCAAAACAAGAAAAAGTCAGACAGTAGCTTGAGTTGTAAAATTAGATTTTTTTTTAGGACTTAAAATTGAAAATGAGCGATTTTTGATTTCACTTCACTGTTCCTTATGACACATGGTGATTATCAAAAGCAGCACCGTGTTTCACAATGATGTATGTTTTTTTATCACAACATGCTAAGGGATTTTGTTCTCAAAATGTAGAACTGGATAAAAAAAACAAAAAACATTTCAAGTTACTGATCAAAATAAGTTGATGGTGTTTTGCCAAGGATGATAACATAATTATACCACAATTACTATAAAACAAGCTAAATAAAAAGCTGAAAAAAGATTAAGGACTCCATGCAAAAGGACCACTTTCCATGGGATTATTTCCACCATGTCTTTTTCTGGGTTGGGTTCATTCTGCAGCTCTAATTACATTATTATGACATCACTCCTTCCTGACTGTGAGAGAGCAACCCTCACAATGTTTGTCCTTCTCAAACTTGGCTGGCCTTATTTTCTCTTCTCCTTTCCCCACATCCGAGTTCCTCCCTTGACGCTCTTTTCTTCCATTTTTCTACCATTATTCCTTCGTTTCTTTCTCTTCAGTTAAGGAAGCAACATTTTCCCACAGAGCATGCATGGCACCGAAAAGGGCTGAGCCATTGTTGCCTCTTGAAGTGAGGGGAGGAGAGGATGGACTGACTTCCTGGCTGCCAATGTTGAGCCTCTGTCAGCGTGAGAAAAGGCAAGAAAGACGAGTCGATGATCACAAAAAAAAAAGACTAGATTCGACGGATCCAGTGTAGCTAGAAAGAGTTAGAGGCTAAACGACCTCATCTCTTTCACCTCTTTCACCTTTTGATGTAGTTTCTTGTTTTCTCTTCTGTCACTGCCACGTTTTTTGCTTATTACACAGCAGCTCAGCAAAACTATAAGCTAAACATAGAACCGTGGGGAGGGAACACCGCCGTGTCTGCGGGCATTTGAATGAAACCCCAAAAGACGCAGGTGCCGTGTTGATGTGTTGGTGAGCGGGCGAGCTTGCAACTTTAAGATCCTCCACAGGTGACCTAATCTCAGCATATTACCACGGTCTTACAACACCGGGTTGTCCCGAATAACAGCGCTGTCTTTTTAACTGGGATGTGGACAGAGGGGTGTGTCCGGGGCCAGCAGACATCCTTAGGGAGTGCTGTGGTGTAAGTCAGAGGGGCAGAGGCTCCGGCTCTGTTCCCAGAGATCCAGTAGTTGCTCGGGAAGCTGTGAGAAATGCAAATCCAAATTTCGGTCGCGCTTTTTGGAGCTCAGAGAGGATCCGCGGGACCATGTTTCACATTTTCAGTAAATCGTAAGTGTTTTCCCCTCTTTTTTTAAATGCCTCTTTCACGCTCGTGTGCTTGTCGCTGGCGATAGCTGCAGCCCCAGCTGTTGTGGTTTACGGAAGGGGGAGAGAATAAAAACAAAAACTGTGCTTCTGCATCCACCCACGATCGACTCGGGCTGCATCCAGCCTGGATTTAGCTGCCTTAAATGTCATAAAGTAGTTGCTGCATGAATTATACATGCAAAGAAATGCCATGATGGTTAATTAAAAAGAGGAAAAGTACAGAACTCCTCAGGAGCTGGGGAAGGCTGCGAGAAGAAGAAAAAACAGAGACATGTTTAGACTCGAAGATGAAAAAAGGAAATTCATTGCCAGAGGCGAATCTCAGCTGTTGACTGCAAACAAGAGTTCGGTATTGACAATTTAAAGCCGTTTGTCTGCTAAAATCACACCATCTGTTTAGCTCCTGTAATTATATATGCACCGACGAAAACACAAAGTCGAAGTTTGTCTTCTGATATCTTTGTATGGAGTTTTGCCGCGCCGTGTGGGAAGTAGCTCTCTGCCCTCCCTCTCCTCCACGTGAACTTGAGTGCTCGCCTTCTTCTTTGTCCGCTGCCAAAGGGGTGTTTGAATATTCAGGTCAAGAAGTCAAAAACTGCACTTCCTCATCTCCTCCACATGTTGCCCGTCCACTTCCATGACTGTTTATGCAGAAGCTGAAGAGAAAAGATGTGTTACCAATTGATGGATTTCCTCAACTTGTTCTAAATGATGTAGCAGCAGTTGTTTTTTGGGGGTTTTTTGCCAGGCATAGGTTCCTATAAATACAAATGTGTCCTCTAAACAGGCGAGCTGGCCCATTAGCACATGGGCACAGATGGACATGCTTTCTCCCTGACGCCGGTGTACTTGGAGCATTCTCAGCCAGAGCTGACTCATACATTCTAATGCGGTGCTGTTTTGCTCCTAATAGTCCTATTATTGTTGCAGTTGCTGGTTTTACTTCTTACTTCTACAGCTAAAGGGGTTACATAGCGAATCGATAATGGCTAATGAGGAAAGACAAAGAGGAACTGCAAACCTCGGAGGAAAAAAAAAAAAACATTCTTCTGTGTGTGTGATATGAGTTGGCCTGATACAGTGTGGGATTTTTTATTTTTATTTTTTTACAGAATATTGACCTTGATTAAATATATTCATAGCTGAATGGTCATATTGTATTGACCCCGATTTAAAACAGATTGTGTACAATATGATTTTGCTGTTTTTATTTAAATCAGGCAAAGAAATTCCTACTGCTGCTAAAATAACAGAATACGCTGATTAACACTGTTGTAGCAACATACCTTTGATATGTCTTTTACTTTTCAATTAAATTACACTATCCTGATTGAAAATATTAACATTTTAGCAAGTAGTTTTAATGTTCTTATTGTAAAAATCGCTTAGCTTCTGGGATTAGCATTGGCATTTTTAATGTTGTCTGGTTAGTTAGGCTTCTCTGGTAGCAAACCTGCAATTGACTGCCACTCGTAATTTCTTGCTTAGGCAGGTATTAACATTGTTGCCTTAATGAAAGTGATGGGCGATGGAAAAGTTTGTCTTCCTTCCACCAGCAGAACAGCAGGCGAAGGAATGGCAGCACCCTTCCACCATGCGATACGGCCGAATGTCCAGAAAAGCTCTGCTGAGTCTGGCACTTTGTCTGGCATTTAAAAATAAAAGGAGATGAAACTGTTGGAACTGTTTCATGTAAAATGTTTGCAGCCTTGAAACCAGAACTTTATAAATCTGACAGTTTGGTGTGACAGAGATGGATGCCGAGATTTGGGAGCTGATCGGCTGTAGAGGACCGTGAAGACAGCAGCTGGCAGAAAATATTTGGATTTATGTCCCAGTAAAATTACACATAATACTTCCCGCATGTTCATGATGTCGCATGGTAAGTTATTTTCTGCTGCATTTTATATATATTAGAGATGTGCCGATCAGGTTTTTTCCTGCCGATACCGATCACTCATGAGGCGCAAACGTCCCCATCCACTCAGTGCGTTATAGTTACACATCGCTTAGGATTTCTTGCTGCGCATTTGCGCAGTGCGAAGGAAAAAGGAGACCAGCTGCACAGGTAGGCTGCGAAATGAGATGCAGGTGATCGGTATCGGCAGCAAGAGACCGTGATCGGCGATCACCAATCATACACTTTTTCACGGAAATTGGGCAATTATGATCGGTGGCCGATTGATCGGCACACCACTAAAATATATATATATATATTCGGGTGCTCCTTCAGTTAAGAAAACAGTTTGATACAAATATATGCTTATTTCCTTTGAAAAAATACAAACAAAACTTTCTTCTGCTTATAAAAAAAGTTACTTTTACTTGAAGTAAAATTTTAGTGAGGTACTGCTTACTTTTTATTTCAGTAAAATATTACAGTGGTAAATTGGCTTGTATTTAAGGAAGACTTTGTCAAAGTAACAATATTTTTATCCTCGTTTTGCCTCCTCACACGTCTACAAGAGAGGGCTAAGTAATGCTAATGGGCTAGTGATGCTAATGCGCAACTTCAGCAGTTTATGAGCCATGGAGATGTTATACTTTTCTCCACCTCCTCAGGTTCTAATGTTACAGGACAGTGTCTCAAACTGCTGACACACACAGACCCTCAGGCTTTTACTGTAAGGATTGCTGAACGGCCCAAAGTCAGTGATAGGTTAGTTAAGTGGACAGTTATGGCCCTAATTAGGCCAACGTTTCCACCACCCTGTCTCACTTTGTTATAACCATTTCATCTCTGGCCTCATTTTCGACCACTTGTCCTTGTCTTTTGTTCCTCTGTGGGGTTTTTTCTTCTTTTTTTCCTGTGCAGAATTTAGGTGCTTCGCAGACAAATTGGTGTCAGAAGCACTTTTGGAGAGATTTCTTTTTTCTTTTTATGATGCAAACAGTGTTTGGCTGAAGGAGGGATAATAAGCTCGCCCAATCTATAGAATCATGAAATGGCTTAGTCATTATTTTATTGGCTGTCACGTAGCTCAGTTCTGCTATTTTTGGTCATGGAATGAAATAGGGCTTCTTACAATTAGATATCTGTGCCGGGGTTACAAGTTATTTCACCTTCAAGGAAAACAAAATTCTGAAGATTCTTTTGCTGTAATTTTCTCAGTTTAACATTGTTTTCTAAAAGCTAGAGAATTTTAATATGAAAGAGAGTGATCTGTCTGATTCACACCAGGACAAACATTTTGCAAAGCAGATTTTTTTCATGTTGTATTTGCACCAGACATTCACATGCACAGACTGCATCATAAAAACTAAAAAGGGTAAATGGTTATTTTTAAGGACTAACACGGGAAAACTGTTGCTTTTACCAATTTTCCACATGGTAGCACCAGATTTTGGTAGAAACAGTCTTATAAAGATGATTTCCAAAGAAAAAAAATTTTTTCCGTAATGTCGTATAATTGGGGCTACACAGTGGCGCAGTTGGTAGAGCTGTTGCCTTGCAGCAAGAAGGTTCTGGGTTCGATTCCCGGCCCCGGTCTTTCTGCATGGAGTTTGCATGTTCTCCCTGTGCATGCGTGGGTTTTCTCCGGGTACTCTGGTTTCCTCCCACAGTCCAAAAACATGACTGTTAGGTTAATTGGCCTCTCCAAATTGCCCCTAGGTGTGAGTGTGTGTGTGCATGGTTGTGTGTCCTGTGTGTCTCTGTGTTGCCCTGCGACAGACTGGCAACCTGTCCAGGGTGACCCCGCCTCTCGCCCGAAACGTTGGCTGGAGATGGGCACCAGCACCCCTCCCGACCCCACTGAGGGAAAAAGGGTGCAAGAAAATGGATGGATGGATGGATGGATGGATGGATGGATGGATGGATGGATGGATGGATGAATGTCGTATAATTGGATAATGGAAAAATAACAATGTGAAAGCCTACTTTGCAGAAGCTAACTTTTGCTTTCCATGGTAATGATGTGAAAATTCACATTTAAAAACGTTTAAGAAACAGCAATGCAAAGTTTAGTTTTCTTTTTTTTTTTTTGCCTAATTTTGGCCTTCACCTTTCCTACATACAAGCGAACGTGCTGCAAATAAATGTACCAAAAGCAGAAATATGTCCTCTAGGCTAAGTCGATGTTAATGTTGATACTCGACTCAGTGTTCAGTTTACTCCACTTCTCTGCTGTAACTTTTTAAAGAATAATAAAATACATTCAGTACTGTGCCTAAGCTGAAAAGGAAAAAAAATAAAAATAAAACAAAAACAAATGTTGAGTTTTAGTAATGAAGCCAAGCGGGACACAGAGAAAAGGAAACATCAATATGTCTTTGTGGTGGTGGAAGCTGTAATGGGTCTAAGTACCTTTATTTGCTTGCCTGGAACATCTTCCCATTGTAATAAATTATTAAATCCCTTACATAAGGCAGTATAAGAAGCAATTTTAAAAGTTGAAGCTCTAAAGAAGAGTCTGGTTCACTGTTTAATCAGCTTAGTACTGTCTCTAGATATTTTTATGGCCTTGGATGCTTTAAGTCAACATCTGTGCCTGGAAGAAGAATAATCCATCCAGACCAGAGTGACTATCAATGTGTATTGATCACGATCCATCATTTTTGATGGTTTTTGTTGTCTTCAGTTGGATCAATAATGCATTGGTGACCGCTAGCGTGACATTTGACCTTAGCTCCGGCTTAAAGAGTCATTCATTAGCGTGACCTATGACCTCATAGATTCGTTCCGAATCCCCAAGTCGGAATACCTCTGCCACGAACGAATCCTCTGGATAAATACTTTAAAAAAACAACAAAAAAACCCTCGAAACAGAGCTGTCGGACAAACACTCAAGGAGAGAAAAATAATGTGCGAGATGATCACACGTGTTTAAGAACTCAACATCCCTTGCAGATTGTCACCGGGTATTGATGTCCTTTGCAGTTGGCTGGTTTGATCACATTTGCAGCCAGCTGTTCTGTTCTCTCTCAATCAACTCTCAACTCGGGAGCTGAGCCCCAGTCCGCCCGCGCTGGTGCAGCTTCGCGCCGCTCCGTATTTCTCTCCAGCAGTGAGCATCCTAGCAGATGTTACACCGAATTAGCTCCCTGCTTAGAAGGGAGTCGGCGCTCTCGCTGTAATCAAGCTGCGTAGGTGTGTGCGTGTATGTGTGTGTGTTTTTTTTTTACTCCAGACAGCCTGGCTCGGTGGCTGCGTTGTTCTTCCACCACCTGAGCTCGGTTACTAGCCAGCCTTTCATCCCAAAGCACGGCATGTCTGCCAGTAGTGTGAGTCAGGCGACTCGACGGGCTCCTATCCTGGGGCCTGCAGGGTTGATCATTTAGCATCCTTTTCCTGTGAATGCTTTTTCTCTCTCTCTTTGTGTAGGTTTGTCCTTGTTTTTACACGCGTCTCATTCGTTCATTCAAATGCCTCCATGCTCCCTGCAAATGAAAGGCTGGCTTAGTGCAGAGCCCTGCTCTATCTTTAGTTAATGTTTGCCTCCCTCTATAGATCTAACTCCTTTTCATTTTTTTGTGTTCGTGAAAGCAGTCGAACCATAGCTTCAGCCTTGCTTGGCACAGCGATTCTTAAAGTAGCATCCATCTTTTCTTTTGTCTCCCTGTAAGCTCTCTTTTGTTTCGTGCGCATCAGACTGGTGACAAGAAAACCTAAAAAGAGGACAGATACCTTGTCTGACTAATGCATTGGACATGCATCAACTTGTGTGTCAGGCATTGGTTCGAACATACATTTCTTTGCTCCTTTTCCCTCACAGCCAATCAAAACTCCCCGTTTCCGAGGACTGATGAACAGGATAGAAAGCTTTTGATTATGAGCTGCGTGTGCGTGTGATATATATGTAAGTCCAAGGGATACCGGATTAACCTCTGGAGATTTGGACGCTCGTGTTTGGCTCTGCATCGGTCTTCATCTCTAGACATCCCTCCCTCCACATTCGTTATCAAATGAACTTTGTTCTGCCGGATCCCCCCGTCTGACCTGATTGGCTACCGAAGCCTGTAGCTACATGTCAGCACAGCTCACACGTCTGCCGTTCTGCACCAGTAGCATCTGACAGCAACCCCTTTTTGTCTCCCTGCCTCCACTCGAACTTCCATTTTTTCCTGACATTTCGCTGCTAGCCAGACGTTTGTGTTTATTGTCTATATTCTCCTGCCGCCCGTCAGCCAACTGTGTGGCTGTCAATCGACAGATGGGAGGTTGATGCACGAAAAGTGCGCTCCTCCACGGCTTTAACCTGACCGGTTTGCCGTTGGACCAAATGGTTGTCGAAGGTCGGAAAAGATTTAAAAAAATGTAACTAAGCGGGATTACTCACCCTACGGACTTAAACAGGCAAACCAAATATGTTCAGGTCAAGTGAGAAATCAAGTTCCATGACAAACTAATCTGCAGACACTTAGCTTTTTTTTAAAGCATTTGCTCATTTCCTCTATGTAGTCATCAATGCTTTGGAAATAATGGTCATATAATCTTAGATGCATGAGTTATTCCTCGTTTTATTTACCATACTGTGCTGTTTGTGTTAATGGTGAATCTTATTTTCATCTTGTTGAAGTTGGGTCCTCTCTTCGTTTTCATTTATTTAGGGTGAATGATTGTTGCTAGGCAGTAAAAGCTGATTGGTTGAGGCTAGAGATGTGCTGATCAGGTTTTTTCCTGCTGATTCCGATTCAGATCACCCATGAGGGCCAATCACCGATACCGATCACATAATTATTATTTTTAATCATAAGCACTACTGGTAACATTACATGGAAAAAGGAACCATGAATTCACCTTAATTTAGACAAAAACTTGTTTTTAATAACCTTTTCCCAGATCAAAACAAAACAGGCATTGTGCAAATTGTACTGCTATTAGTAATACTATCTTTAACAGACTGAAAACATATGAAGGCTCTGAAGAGGCTAAATAATAATAAGTCAAAATAAAACCTCTCAACATTTCCAAAAAATTCAAGTATAAAACTTAACATTCAAAGGCAAATACAGGATCCATTACAATAAACAATCCAGAGTTACTGAATGAAAACTTCCTGATAGCATGGCGGCTAGCTGATTACTGCTAGTTCTGATTGGCTGTTTCTGACTGAGCGGAGTAATTATGCAGAACAGGGAGGAAATTGATTATTTCTTCAGAGATTATCTGTCTCATGTGAGGACAGCGAAAGTTTAAATACGTATGTAAAATTTATTTTTTTAGGTTAGATGCTGCAGCTTTAAGCAGAGGTTCGGTGTGAGAGTCTATACCAGGTGGAGCAGAAGCGGCGAGAGCGGCGAGAGACAAATTATTTTGCGGGTTATTTGTTTAGCTTTCTGACCGTCATGCTAATCCGGGTGAGTATTTGTAGCTGTGCGCTGCTTTACCTGCTATCTGATCCTCCATATGTCTTTTTTACTGCAGTGACCTTCGATGTAGCCAAACTCCTTCAAGTATGGCATTGTTTTTATGTCATGTTAGATTGGCCGTGTTGATGCATTTTGACCTGCTTCACCCCACGTGCTTCAATTTTCCGCCATAACAGGCAAACTTCCCCATTCACTCAGTGCGTTATAGTTCCTCATCGCTTAGGATTTGTTGCTGCGCGTTTGCGCAGAGTGAAGGATAGAGGAGACCAGCTGCACAGGCAGGCTGCGAAATGAGATGCAGGTGATCGGTTTGTGTGATCGGCAACAAGAGACCGTGATCAGCGATCACCGATCATACGCTTTTTTACGGAAATCGGCCGATTATGATCGGCGGCCGATCGATCGGCACACCTCTAGTTGAGGCACAATCTAACCTCTTGCGTTTCACAATAAAATCAGTGTTGCGTATTTGCTTGAGAACCCAATCAGCTTTTCATTTTAGCAAAATTACACAATGTTTTAGCAGCATCACATGGTCCTCATGAGTAATGTGACTGCTTCCCTTCAAATTCACTTCCCATTAATGGTCCAGATGCCACAGCATGAGTTTTTCTTTGTTTCTAAAGACACTTTTGACTTTGCATATTTAGCAGTTGTCTGTAATAACATGTTGCTAAAACAGTGCTTATGTGCTGCATTTTGCTAAGCTAAAGCTATCAAGTTCACTCTTGGTTTTTGTAGGACCCGTTGATCGTTTAGCTTGTGGCACATGGGGAAAGCCTGGAATGTGTTTGAATGACAATTCCTCTCTAGTTTGGACTGTTTGGCTCTAAACCATTAAAACGCCACCACGTCTGAACCACAATGGGCAAATTTAACATTCCCGTTTCATCTGACACCACATCTTATTTAGCCCAACTGCTAAATATGTTCAAGGAAATGTATCCAAGTTTTCTAAATATCACTTGTTTTGACTGGCGTAATTCAGACGCCGCCGCAAAATTGCGAGCGTGCTTGTTTGTTCTCTAATCCGCGTTGGGCCTGTTCAGATGGGTGTGTTTGTTTAGTAGAGGGCAATATTAACAAGAAATTGGTCTGCTGCTCTGCAAGCAGAGAGCACATTGATTGTTGCGTCAAACCAAAACGATGTGCAAACACCGGCCGAGGGAGTATTCCGAGCAAAAGGAGAAAAAAAAAAACAACAACTCAACACCCGGCCTCCTCCTGCTTTAAACCGCTGTTCTCTGGAGGATGAAGTTATGTCAGCACATTAAACTTCGGTCATTTGGTTCAAGTTCCTTGTTGTTTATTGCAGCCAAGTAAGCAGCGCAAAGAGGCCGTTATTTACTCTACGAAGATTAACACGACTGCACATGCACTGAGACGGGCCGATGCAGCGCCTGATAAACAGTGGGAGCGGCCCGCTTTGACAGACTTTAAAGCCGCTGTTATTTGGAGTTGCACTACATTAATTCATGTTATCTTGAGAGTCAGGAGCGAACACGGTCTGGTGTGGCGCATTCAGTTATCCAGCAAGTCGGGGTATTGAAAGACCCCGGGGGGAATGAAGCCTATATGGGACCTAATGTCTCAGACTGTATTATGTCCCAGACTGGCTATCAGATCGACTCTTTTATCGGCATGCAGAGAGCAGCGCAGACACGCTCGCAATCCATTACTCCTCCGCACGTTCCCGAGCTCTCGTTCATAACCGGGTTTCTATCGAACCTCGGCAGAACGCCGTCTGTCTCCATCTCAATCTGCGCTGATAGGACTGGACCTGATGCAGACATAAATTTCTAAGTAGTTACTGTGCATATTTATAGGGGTAAGATCACCAGTCAACCAGGTGTTCAGAGGGAAAAAAATAACTCTGCAAGAAGAGTATAAAAATTGGAAAGAGACACTTCTTTTAATTTTGCACCTGCAAGTTGCGCTCACCTTTTTCCTTGTTTTTTTGTCTTTTTTGTTTTTTTTTTTTGTTTTTCAGTCGTGAGTTATAACTCAGCCGTGACTATGTGATATTGAGCTTCAGATTTCAGTGAGATTCTGAACAGACACTAGTTGGGTGAAAAAATGTGCAACTACTGGAGAAGCAACAAAAAAAAAAAGAATTTGGATTGTGATCTATTTGATAGCCATCACATGCAGAGATTTGGTGGTGCATAGCAGATCATTTAAAATGTTATTTGACTGAAGAGATGATTACAATACCCTTCAGTAGAAAATAGACCTTTGGCAAAAAGTTGTGTGAAACTTATATAGTTGGATGCTTTTTAGGTAATGCTACTTTTGTTGTTTTATGCTCAATGGGAGCATTTTGTTTACTACCAGAGATCTTTTTTTGACGTGGACCACGGAAATGAAATCTTACAAACAGGAATCAGCATGTGTATATTTTTATCTTTCACATTCACTATATTGTTGCAGGAAAAAAAATAGTTATGTGAAAGAGACAAAACTTTTTTGTTTACTTTTCTAACTTGTGAAGAATGCCAACTTGCCTTACCTGAATAGCATGTACCTGTGTCTTTCCCATTTTGAAGAGAAGTTCGGAAATGGACATCTGTGTCATGTCACATTTTGGGAAAATTACTGAAATGCTTCTTGACACTGAAAAGGTATAAATTGCAGAATCTCCTCGCAGAATTTGAATTCTCCAGTCACACCTTTGTATATCTGTGTTTCGTTATAATCGTAAAGGAAGAAATCATTCTATAGGAAAATAAAGTATACTTTTGACACTGCAGAGTATACAATTTGATGACCACACATTTGTAATTTATATGACATGCAGCTCTTTAAAATAATCAACATCATTACAACTCAAACATGACAGCAAATAGTCAAACAATACTTTGTCTCTCATAATATTGTACAAACTGTTTACTCATCTTAACAGAGTATTGAAACTACATTCCCAAGTTGTTCCATACTGACATTCACTCCTACAGGCTGCAGGATGGCTGATGCCTGCATTCTTTATATGTTGTTATTCTATCATAGAAAGCACATGGGCAATCATGCATAGACACCATTTAAAACAGTTGCTTTTATTATGGAAAAAAAAAACAAATAAGGTGACATGGGGAAGTAAAGAAAAAAAGAGTAGCTAACTCAATTATGATACAGCTGAACACTGAATTTTATTGCTGTGATCCCCATATACACACATTACTTAGAATGGGGAAAGTACCGAATGTTCCGCACTATAAGGCGCACCTTATAATCCGTTGCGCCTTATACATTTACAAGGTCTATTTTCATTAGAAAATAGGCCAATGAGCAAACCAGAGCTTTCAGTGGAAAAACAAAAGTTCCAGATCCTTGTAATGCCATACAAATGTGAGACTGAAACATGGATTATATCTTTATATAGACCTGTCTATTGATTTATAGATTAATAGTTTTACTGGACAGAAATTACAAAGAACAAACCTGGTTCTTAATCAAATCCTAATGAGTCAAATTGAAAGTGTCATGGAGTCATCAGCCTCATGACATTAACACTGACATGAAAAATAATATTGAATAAATAAATATATCAAATCTAATTAAAAACATAAATAAGTGATCAGTTCTTTACTGTTATGGTCTGTAAGATATATTTATTATCAGTACTAGATATGGTCTCAACAAACCCATGACATTTCAACAATATCATTTTACCTTTTAGCTGGAAATAGTGTCTGTTTGTTCTTGCCATATCATCCTGTGTATTAATTATTGCTCTAAAGGTCTTGCCATACAAGTTTATTCCTCTGTTTACTTTAGTTTCTTAGTTTATTCTTGCATTTTGTTCTTCATTCATTTCCATTTAGTTTTCTTTGATTAGTATTATCCTCTCTTGGTTTATTGCTATGTCCACTTTAGTTTCTTTCCTGTTTCTAGATTTATTTTATCGTTTATTGACCATCAGTAATATTCACTCATCACCTGCTACGCCTCCTAATCGTCATGTGTTTCACATCGTGTGTTGATTTTTCACTGTTCAGCGTCGGATTCTCTGTTTTTATGCCATAATTCACATCTAGTTCGTCGCTCCTTTTTATGTCCCACTTCTCCTGTTTCAGAGTTTTGCGCAATGTGCGCCTCTTTTTTTTTTAACCCCCTAAGGTGCAGGGCGGTCGGGAAGCGTATTGATGGAGAAAAGGCAGACTGACATAAACCTTTAAAAACAATGGAAACAATTTCGGTATTCTGATTATTGAAATTTAAAAGTGCTGTGATAGTATCGTTGTTCTATCACACCCGTTTCATACCGGACCACTTACAGCACCGGTGTCGACGCTATAAAATGAACGCTCTCTATCGTGGTATCACCCATGGAGGGATTTCTTTATTTAAAAGGGTTCATTTTTCAGAGAGATACAAAGTGAGGGTATCGTGATTTTAGTAATTACATGTTTATAAGAGCAATTTTCTGTTGTCCTTCCATGGAAGCGTGCAGCCTTCAAATGAAAATAAAACACTTTTTAATATAAGATGCTGCTTAACATGATCACAGAACTGCCAAAACATATGTACAAAAATCCTCAATAAAACATTAAATATTTGAAAATCAGACACCAGACAAAGTGAATCACAGCAACGTCATCAGCCGGTGTAACGCTGAACTGATGCGGTGAAGCTACCAGTAGCAGGAGCGGAGCTGCGCGGAGAAGCTAACAGAAGCTAACAAACACTGAATAGAGAGCTGCCATCGATACAGTTGCAGCCAAGCATGATTTAATGTAACACAATACAGTTTTACCAAGTTGCTCAAAGTCTAAACTGGCATTGTTGTGCTTTTAAGGTGTAAAGTTTACCAAACGCCCCCCAAAGGAATCCCAGCGCCCCCCTTTTGTAAAAGTTTCTACCACCGCCCTCTGCCGTCCTCTGAACGCCCCCTGGGGGGCGGCACCGCCCACGTTGAGAACCGCTATTCTAGACGGTCGGTAGGTAGATGGGTCAGTCAAACATTATTAATAGATTATAAACCAGCGTCTGACAACTATCCCAGCATGCACCGCGTGCTTCTTCTTCTACAGGCAAAAATGAAGTCGGTGGCTGCTTACCGCAGTTGCTAGACCTGTTGTGACTCAATATTGGTCCATATACAAGGCGCGCCGGATTATAAGGCGCGCTTTTGAGGAAATTGAAGGTTTTTAGGTGCGCCTTATAGTGCGGAAAATACAGTACTTCAAAAATGTAACAGGAATTTATGTTCCACCAAAATCCTCTCTGTTCATAAAAACAGTGCGAGAACACCTTTCAAATTTTTAGCGCGATTTCTTTTTCTGCCACTGAATTAATGTATTTTAATAAGTTGGCCTTTTTTTCTATAATTTTCAGTGACATTTTTTTTCTAGAAACAAGAGACGAATTACAAAGTTTTAGTAAGCAATTTCAGTACTTTGAAAAATTCCTCAGTGTGCAGTTTGTGCACTTTTGACCTTTAGTAACCCAAAGTGACTTACAGTGACATCTGCAGCCGCCCACTGAGGTGGCGTGACAGTCCAGAAGTTTGTGTAACGTCTCCAAAACTAAGATATTACATCACAATTTTTATCAAATCTATTTTTTCTCCCATGAAAAGGAATTGATGGCTAAAACACTTAAGTGTTGTAATCTTCCAACATTACAGCACAAAACTATGTAGTTCCCTTTTCAACAACTTATGGGATCAAACACATGGTATATCAAACTTTATACTGTCAAATAGGCAAAATAGTTTGTGTGTTTTCTGTTTGTTCTTGTCAATATATTTCAAAGTAATAAGATAAAAGTAAGAAAAGAACTGTTCTAACTTGAGATAAGTTATTTTTATGTAGCACTAGTTGGAATGTCTACAAGACAAGATGACAAACACACAATTTCATATATTTATGCATCTTATGGTACTTAATCCATGTTTGTCTTCAAAGAGAAGTTATGAGGTGTGTTTTGTGTTCTATTTTTCTCATTTACCTCACAATGTTTTGATCTAAACATATAAATAAGATCTTATTCCCAACTACCAATGTTATTTAAAAGACAAATGCTGCCAATAAAATAATTTCTCCGGCTTATTCGTGTCAAAAAGCTGAATATATTTACCAAATAGGCTTTACGTAGCATTCTCAACAAAATGTCAGGCTTGCTGACATTCTGGTTGTTTTATTATCATAGCTCTGATTAACATCGTGCTGTTTATTGTCTTCCTTTGCTGCTGCTTTTGTTTGGGAAATATTTTCCTATCTTGCTTTTTTGCGTGTGCCTTGTTCACACATAGTGGGTGGGCTACACCACCCATTTTTTTTCGTTTTTCTTTTCCCTGTCTGGTCTCATTTCTATGAAAGCAGGATAGCTGTGGTAAGCAAACGGGGGGGAAAGGTATGTCAGCAGGGAGTTAAAACCGAGCAGTAAACATACAGTGGCCCTCTGGGGCATGCAGGTGTGCCATATTAAACCCAGCTTCAATGAAAAAAAAAAAAAGACATGAAACAGACTTGTATAATGTCAGGGTGTCTGCATACCGTCTCCATGCTGTTCAACAGATCTTCGCACTGTTCAAAGTTGAAGAGTAAGAAAAAGAAAGCTCACTGCTTGATGTGTTTGTTTATGCTTCTTTGTATTCAGATTGTGAAATTATTTAAAAGGCTTTTAAGCTGAGCTTAAGTGACAGATGAGCCTGTCTATTTAATTCCAGCCAGGTGGCTCTTGGTTTCATTGTAGCCAATGAATGTCAACTAAAATAGACAAAGACGTACAAGCTGTTTTCTTAAATTGAGAGTTGAATTAGCTGGATTTTTTAAATTTATCCTCATTCATTTATCCTGTAGGCTCTCTGGCGTGAAGCAAGAAGGATTGTCAGGGATCTATGAGGAACAAAGAGCATTGGCATAAATGAATGTTCTCTTGTTTTTCCCATGTTAAAGAGTGGCCAAGACAAAATGGAAATATGTTGCCATTCCATATTTGTACTTGTATAAACAGGATATTATGGAATCTGATCTACATAAAAAAGTCAAGTCTTATGTTGCAAAATTATCACCATATTTTGTTCAAAAAAGATGGTAGACCCTCTATCAGATGAATTGATTTCTAAAACTGTGTGAAACCAAACTTTTCCACTTTGTCATTGTTTAACTAACAAAGATGAAGCGCATTTTGTGAAATACGTACAATGAAGCTTGTCGAGAACCAGGTAAAGACGACTTTTCCAGACAGCGCTGAAGACAAATATAGGACGAGAGCTACGTGGATGTTGTATTTGTAAGAGACTGTCAGCAATCAAATTTACATCAATTTTTATATTAAGGTTATTTTTCCTGGAGTGAAATGGAACAAAGAGTGCTTTACTGATGTAAAAAAGAAAAGAAAAAAGCAGAGGAACAAGCACACAGGCAATAATGACTCAAGGAAATATTTAAATGAACTGAACAAAACAAATGCTTGTGTAGAGCAAGAGCAAAATCTGGTATTGGTGTTAGAACTTTGTCTTTTGTTATGCTTTGGTTTCCTTTACTTAGATTTTGCCTTTAATTTTTCTTCTGTGTGTTTGATTCTTGGTTTATTATTTATAGTGCATTTAGATTTTAGGTTCCTCTAATTAATGTTTTTTTTGTGTTAGTTTCAGGGTTTTTCCTTAGTTTACTTCTATTTTCTTCCGTTCTCCAGCTCGATATCTGTTACCTTCCCTTAGTCAGAACTCTCCCTGAGCTCTTTGCCATTCCTCCCCTGATTAATCCCACTAGTTGCTTGGTCAGTTTTTCCTCTCCCTCAGTGGCTGAGCTTGTTTACCCTCATTGCTACTCACCGTTTCCTCCCATATCTACTTCCATTTTTTTTGCCATTGTTTTCCTGTGGTGGCAGTTGTATCTCTACCATTTTCTCCAGAGTCTTGTGTTTTTCTCATTATTTTGTTAAAAAAAAAAGTCTCTGAAACTTCACCTAAATTCCTTGCACTTGTATCCTGCATTTATAAATGTTTAAAATCCCCCAGCCAACTGAGGGAATTCAGTATGGAAAAAACGCAAAAATTCTCAAATATCTGACGTAAACATACTCGGCCGTTGGACTTTCAAAGTGTTTCTTTTCTAACTTCCTGTAATAGTTGTGCTGCAGTGCTAATACATCCTGCTACAAAGCACCCGAACAATCAGTGTCAACTGTTTTAACATTTTGCATTTTAGCTTTTGCAAAATATATTTTACTGAACCACTTCCTGTTCTAAGGCTCTCACATGACATATTTGCCATATTTGTGTGCTAAATCCGAACATGGTGGTTCACGGACACAAGATAAATAGTGTTCATTCGTACATTTCATTCCAATAAAACTGTCTTTCTTCTTCTCGAGAGACACTTGTAGTTTCTGAAATTCCACAGTCTGTTATATCGCTAGTAGAACCATCTGAAATATTTAGAAGTTTAGCAGGGAAAAAAAAAAGAAAAACCTAGAAGGTGAAGCAACTTACTGGTGGCTAAGAAAGGAGAAGGTAGAGACAGATAAAATAAAGAATCAGAGCAGCCCAATGAAAAGCAACAATTCGCTCTGACCTCGGGTGAACGCCCAGTGAGAGAAAACACATTCGGCAGCACAGCATTTGGCGTGTCGAAGGATTTTCAAGGGCATCGTAGGCCGTGTGACGAGGATGGATGATGTTGGGCGGGGGGGTGGGGACGAGGGAGGGAAAACAGCAGAGGAACCAGGGGATGAAGTCAGCAAGCCCTTGCTCTCGCTGCCGCCGCCTGTCACTTTCGGAGGGGTCGGCTCAGATGGCGCATCAGACGAAGCGATGCAGCTTGAAAGGGAGCAGGATTCACACGTCTCTTGTTGCCATTTCTGAAGAACTCACATTTGAATAATAAGCGGCAAATTACACTTTGCGGCGCCCGTTTAATACGACGCCATACAGATGATGGGCAGCGTTATTATTCATCCATTCACACGCTCACAGCCTCCCACCACTTTCAATGACATTAATGCCCTTAGAATGCGATCCAGAGCGAGACGAAGCGTATCCCGATGTAAGAAGGAATAATGTTCCTTTTTGAGGATGCATCCCTTTATTTGCTGTGATTGCTATTAATATCAGGCCACAAAAAGATGCCTGAATGTTTGAAATGTGAGTGCTTGCTAATTAAACTGTTCTGCCATGTTTACAGCTGCTTCTTGTCAGTCACATAGTTCAAACTGCACCCTCAGCCTTAAGCTGTGATTTTACAAATATGCGGTCTCGACTGTTCGGTTCAATGTTCTATTCAATGCAGTCTCCAAGCACTTAGAGACTGCATTGAAATAAGTTTTAATTTACCTACATCTTGATCTAATTTGGTTTTTCCAAATATTCACTGCTGTATTCGACACTGTTGATCAAAAAATACCGGTCGACATCCTGATAGAGTTGGTGAAGTTACCTGGTTTCAAGCAAAATTGGTTCAGATTCTGTTGGCTGACCTGCTAGAGCAGCTATGCAGAATCTGGTTCAGCAAATATGAAGACATCATTCTTGGGTCACGTTGCTCAACATCTAATTGCGTCTACTAGCCCAGACTGTGAAATGTTGCAAGATCTCTTACTATAAGTGATGATGACGGATAGCTTTCGGTCACTGTGTGACCTCTGTCCCTTACAGACGCTGAGCCAGTGTATCCATGATGTCAGTGAGTGGGATCAGAATTTTTCTCTGACATCCTGCTGCAAAGTAAATAAGTTAATGTTTTTAAATCTTAAAATTATGAGCTTAGATCTAAGCACTTAGCATACATAAACCGAAATGTAGTGATATACACAGATCCGAATTTTGTCAACAAATAAAATGTATTTATTAATGAGCCTAGGATTAACCCTAACCCTAGTATTAAGTGTGCTGCGAAAAAAGGATTTTTTTTCTCTTATTTGAAGTAGACTGCTGTAGCTCTGTCTTCACTGGTTGCTTTAAAACACATCCTTAAAAAAACATGAGGAAAAACGAAGCATTTTACTGTTTACGATTTCTTTTTTATGAGGTGCATATTTTTCCCATCATTCCTTATTAATGTGGCTTTATTTATGTCTGCTCCTTCATTTTCCAAGTCGCCTCCTAAATGAACCGTGCCACACAACTAAACGCCTTTCCCTTCCAGCTCTTTATACAGTTGCACATGCCCTTCCCTTCCTTTTCCTTCGTGGTTGACAGACTCTCTGTGCAGTTCTGCCCAGCACCCAAGCAGCCAATCATAAAGCAGAGGAAGGTGCAAACACACTTTCCCTGCAGGGGAATTGTCAGGATATGACTGCGATTTTTTTTTTTTTCTTTTGTTTTGTTTTTCTCCCCCCCAACTGCTCGATGGCATTTTCCTGTTTGAGTCTGCGTGTACACGTGTGTGTGTGACCAAGAGATTAGAAGTTAGAGTCATTGGCCGCTTTCACATGCGACCTAGGATTTTACAGCAGAGCTGCTGAAATGTAGAAAAGAGCTAATCTGCCAGTACATCCACTATGCTTTTCCCGGAATGCGCCTTTCGAAAATCCTCAGAAAAGACGTGCATCACACACGCAGGCTCACGCAGATACACTGGCTTACCGTGTAATCTGTTCTTAGAGGGACCTGTTAAATGATTGTTCTCACTCATTACTCTTGGAGCTGACCCCTCTGTCTTTATTTCAGTGTCCCCGTAGAGTCATGCAGCAGGCCTGTTGCCGCTTACTTCCCCATCTAGAATAATAAACATGTGATCCTCGTATCGGCATGAGACTCACCGGGACATGAGTGATGTCAGCGGCTGATAGGAGGACATGAGTAAACGGTTTGTTGCAAAAGCTTTTTCACATTTTGTCAATTTAACAAAAAGTAAGTAAATAAAATATTGTAGATGCTGCAAAAGACATGAAACTGGGGCAAAGGTTCCTTCAAGGAAGACGTCGACAATGAACACACAACCAGATCCTCAGTATACCGCCATGGATCAAAGCAAATCCACATGTCGGAGAGGTTCCCTCCAAACTGAATGACCTTGAGCTATCCTTTATTGAATAATTAGCTAAGTTATAAGGTGTTGGAGACATATCCCCAAAAGATACGCAGCTATAATTACAGCAAAAGGCAGTCCTAGAAAGTATGACTCACTGGAGTTGACTACATTCATCCACTCCATGTATCATCTTCCTTTCACTTCCTCAATGCTTTGCATTGGTCTAGCTCATAAAATGCCCACAAATGCATAGAAGTTTGTGTTTGTAAGGTGACAAAATGTAGAAAAGTCTGATATAAATAGTGAGTGCTGGCATAAAACACGTAATCAGTGTTGGATGCGAAGCATGGGGACGTAATATTCCCCTGCTTCAGCTCCACGAACACACGGAAACTAGGACAGCATCAAACGCCGCAAACAGTCAAGAGCTCTTTACTTTGTTTGGTAATCTTCTTTGGCAAAAATAAACAGGGAAAGAATTGAGCCCTGTGGTTGCATTTGTCAGGGGATTGAAGCACTCGAAGATGCATGTCGGGGTCCTTATCACAGTTCGATGGAGAAAACATTTGCAGAAACTCGCGAAGACGTTGGCACCTCAGCTCGTAATTTCTGCGACTGTAATAAATAAAAATCAGAAACCCGACTAGAAGCAGATGTAATTAACTTTTTTTTTTCCCTGACACTTGGAATAAGATTGATCTGGTGTTTCTTTTTATATATTTGCAATCCTATGTGGAGAGAATAGCAGAAGACATACCTTGCCAGAAAGAAATTTCAGCTCTAAAATTGGTTTTTCCAAGGTCATTGAACTCAATTAGCCCTATACAGATTGGGCTTGTTTGCTGTAATCAGTCGGGGAGGCCAGGTGATACCAATTGCAATCTTTGTAAAAAAAAAAAACTTTTACAAAGTTAACATAACTGATCCTCAGAAGGTAACAGAAGTGCATTTTCTCAGTTTGTAGAGTAATTAAGAAAGGTCAGTTAAGGTAAAGACCCTACAAATCCTTAGCCGATGTGAAATACCCTCAGGAAGACCTAGCAAACCTGGCCTAGCAGTGCACTATTACCGAGAAGGAAACCCCTTCAGGCTTCTGATAAATACTTATTATGAAACAAACCCTTTAGGCCAACGGTCTTCAACTCCAGGCCTGAAGAGCCGATGTCCTACAACTGTTTAATGTATCTCAGCTAAAACACACATTTTGGAGAACATGATTTCATACTGAGGGGGTAATTCTGCCATTTGATTCAGGTATGTTGGACCAGGGATGCATCTAAAGGTTGGAGGACACAGTCCGTCGAGGTACGGATTAGAGGACACCTGCTTTAGACTAATACTGCTTTCAATAGGCAGTTGGAGGAAAAACCGAAAGGAAATTCAACTTTCACAGTTTGAAACTCTGAGAAACTCGAGTTTAAATAACAGTGTGGTTGTTGTGGAGATAAAAACAGTTTCTCCACTTATATCAACACAGACTACTTTACAACAGTTATTTGTGAACATTTTCCTTAAGTGTCTTGGACACAACTACGATACTTTTCAAGATGTGTGGTCAGTTAAATCTTGCAAAATGTCCTTTATAGACAGACATCCGCTGGTCCTCTAAAGATGAACTGAAAGACTCAAAGGGTTGTTTAAAACAATGCTCCATTTCATCTTTGGGACTGATTTTAAGGAACGTTTGAGATGACATTAACCCTGGGTGTGTTGTGATCCCACTTGGCCTCGGGCTAGATTAGGCAAATGAGAGTCTGTTGCTCCTCTCCAGCATTTCTGTTTCATATTTCAAAGGGCTTTTTTTTTTTTGTGCCTTATAATGTAACTTCGTCAAAACAGAATTTGGCATTCCTATAAAAAATGGTATCTCAGATAAAGTTAGGCATTATTTTTTTTCCACAGGCATTATTGCTTTATTGGGTATTCCCAACATTTTATTTTTCTACATTTTATCCCATGTTTTTCACTTTTATCTACAATAGCGGTTCTCAACGTCCTTTGAACGCTCCCCCCGGGGGGCGTTCAAAGGACGGCAGGGGGCGATGTCAGAAATTTTTATAAAAGGGGGCACCTGGATTCCTTTTAGGGGCGTTTGGTCGAAGGTAAACTTTACACCTTAAATGAACAACAATACCAGTTTAGACTTTGAGCAACTTGTTGAAACTTCATTGTGTAACATTAAATCATGCTTGGCTGCAACGGTATCGATGGCAGCTCTTCTTCTATTCAGTGTTTGTAGCTTCTTGGCACAGCTCCGCTCCTGCTACTGGTAGCTTCACCGCATCAGTTCAGCATTACACCGGCTGATGACGTTGCTGTGATTCACTTTGTCTGGTGTCTGATTTTCAAATATTTAATGTTTTATTAAGGATTTTTGTACATATGTTTTGGCAGTGCTGTGATCATGTTAAGCAGCAAGTTATATTAAAAAGTGTTTTAGTTCCATTTGAAGGCTGCACGCTTCCATGGAAGGACAACAGAAAATCACTCTTATAAACATGTAATTACTAAAATCACGATACCCTCACTTTATAAAATGAACCCATTTAAATAAAGAAATCCCTCTATGGGTGATACCACGATAGAGAGCGTTCATTTTATAGTGTTAACACCGGTGCTGTAAGTGGTCCGGTATGAAACGGGTGTGATAGAACAACGGTACTATCACAGCACTTTTAAATTTCAATAATCAGAATACCGAAATTGTTTCCATTGTTTTAAAAGGTTTATGTCAGTCTGCCTTTTCCCCATCGATACGCTTCCCAACCGCCCTGCACCTTAGGGGCTTAAAAAAACGACATGCACATTGCGCAAAACTCT
This sequence comes from Poecilia reticulata, assembly GCF_904066995.2. Classification (NCBI taxonomy): domain Eukaryota; kingdom Metazoa; phylum Chordata; class Actinopteri; order Cyprinodontiformes; family Poeciliidae; genus Poecilia; species Poecilia reticulata. The sequence goes on from NC_088841.1 coordinate 8,618,421, forward strand.
GAAACAGGAGAAGTGGGACATAAAACGGAGCGACAAACTAGATGTGAATTATGGCATAGAATCCGACGCTGAACAGTGAAAAATCAACACACGATGTGAAACGCGTAGCAGGTGATGAGTGAAGATTACCGATGGTCAATAAACGATAAAATAAATCTAGCAACAGGAAAGAAACTAAAGTGGACATAGCAATAAACCAAGAGGATAATACTAATCAAAGAAAACTAAATGGAAATGAATGAAGAACAAAATGCAAGAATAAACTAAGAAACTAAAGTAAACAGAGGAATAAACTTGTATGGCAAGACCTTTGGAGCAATAATTAATACAGAGGACTGTATGGCAAGAATAAACACACTATTTTCAGATAAAAGATAAAATAATATTGTTGAAATGTCATGGGCTTGTTGAGACCACATCTAGTACTGATAATAAATATATATTACAGACCATAACAGTAAAGAACTGATCACTTATTTATGTTTTTAATTAGATTTGATATATTTATTTCTTCAATATTATTTTTAATGTCAGTGTTAATGTCATGAGGCTGATGACTCCATGACACTTTCAATTTGACTCATTAGGATTTGATTAAGAACCAGATTTGTTCTTTGTAATTTCTGTCCAGAAAAACTATTAATCTATAAATCAATAGACAGGTTTATATAAAGATATAATCCATGTTTCTGTCTCATATTTGTATGGCATTAAAAGGATCTGGAACTTTTTTTCCCCCACTGAAAGCTCTGGTTTGCTCAATAAATGCCATGTGGGTGAAATTTTATGGATGATACTCTGATGTCCCATTCTCCTGAAGGCAACACAGAGCTGCACCACCAGAAACCAACAGAAACACTGAAGAGAAGAAGAGCTATGATTAATGTAGTTACAGTTCTATCCATGTTTTAATGTTGCAGAGCTCAGTCATTTTGCAAATAGTTCAAAGTTTAAACTGGCATGTTGTTAATCTTTTATCTGGTCATTTTGTGGAATATTTAACAACTAGAAAATGGCAAAGAATAAGAATATTTTTTCCACTCTGATAGGCTGCTGTTAGGCCTACCAAGTTTAACTTGAATGTTCATTGCATTTTTCGTAGACGTCTGTGAAAATAATTTCTATTCCCCTGACTTTTTTGTTCTCTGGGCAATTATTTTTGATGATAAATATAGAAACAAGCATAAAAATCAAAACATCTACAATAGTGATAGTAACATTAATAATAAAATAATTGTCAGTGCAAAGTAGCCTACAAATTCTTTGGTGGGGGGCGGTGAGGGACCTGAATAAAGGCTAAGGGGGCGTTGGCCCGAAAAAGGTTGAGAAACACTGGTCTAGAAGAAGAAATTCAAACCTAACATCATGGAGGGATTTGAACCATAGCACACTTTTTTTTAGACTTTTGCCTAGACTTTTTAGACTAGGCACAAAAAGAAAAATACAAATTCAATCAAATTTGGTAAAATAAACAGAAAACTTTGGTAAATTTAGTAGTTTGTGGTAAATGATGGGTTGTATTTTATCCAAGTAAAGATTATAGTGTTGTGCAGGTAATAGTTTATCATCAACGGTACAGTCTGGGTTTTTGGACATTGATTCTGTAATTTGCTTCATATTTGTGGATCCATAGCATGGGTTGACTCTCCAGCTATTGAACTTACGCATCAGTGCCTAAGATAATTGAAAATTAGATGTTTCAAAACCTCCATCAGCATCCACTCTTTTGAGGGAGTATGTCAACATGTTCCTCTATAAATGGCGAGCCCCATCACGCTGTGAGCTCGTCAGCTTCGAGGCAAGTGACCTGCCGCTGTCGTCCTCACACTCTGTCTTCACACTCACCATGAATGCTAGCTGCATATGTTCCCTCTCCTGTACTTCCTCTGCTCACAGTCTGCACAGTGACTCAGTTCTCACCGTCCCTCTCCTCTGCTCCCCTCCTGTAGATCACATTTGATGCCAAGACTGAAGGAGTCTCGCTCCCATGAATCACTGCTCAGCCCCAGTAGCGCCGTGGAAGCCCTGGACTTAAGCATGGAGGACGAGGTCATCATCAAACCTGTGCACAGCAGCATCCTCGGCCAGGACTACTGCTTCGAGGTGAGGCGGCGCTCTTTTTTTTTTTTTTCACACACAGCCCTACAGGTGAGATATGTAAAGTAGGTGTGAGAATTAAACTGGTAATGGTTTTAAGCAAAGGTTTAAACCAAGTGTTCTTATTTTATCCAAATGTACATTCTCTTTTTGATCAAGTGCAGTTTGTGGAGCTTTTCCTGTCACTGAGACACCCTGTGTAAGAGATCAGCTAGTCAATAAGGAGCTACTGTAAGTGCCAGAGGTCTCCAGCTCCAGCTGAGAGTTTTGAGTTCTGAGACTTTTAGATGCATCTCTGCTTCATCACACTCAAGTCAAATAATAAGGTTCTTAGCAGGAGTTGACTCCACACTGAGGAGGAAATTAACAGTTGAAACAGCAGCAAATAATGCTAATTTGTCGTGCTTCTTCATACTTCATTTCTGAAATTCTGAAAAGTATAACAAAATTATTAAATTAACTATTCCAACATGATTTAGATACTTTAATAATGAAAATACTTAGATAGCTGAATGTGTTTTTCATCAAGCTGAAAAGTCAGGCTAATGACTGTCAAGCTAATGACTAATGACTCTAGACCAATAGAAAGCATCCTATCCAACAAAGTCACCATTTGATTAATAACCAGTAAATAAATCCACATATAGACACTGAAATAATGACAGTAGATAACTTGATTGATAGATCAAATGTTGCATTTTATCCTTGCGATCAAACACAGAAATGATTGGCACTTATATTTTTTTCCACCCCCCTGCTACAACCTCTAGCCTCCTGAAATAGTCCCTTTGGGATACTTCCACTAAGCGCCCTATCACTACCTCAATTTTTTTTTGTTCATACACCCATGAAGGTTTTAGAAGAAATTAGTGTGTTATACTTTCCTCTTTCCAGAATCATTAACTGCAGATACTGTATGCATTTTGGTTTTAATAAACGTTTAGAAATCTTCCCTGCATCGAGAAAAGAGTTGCCACAATGACTAGCATTCAGAAAATTGTTACCAAGCTGATTTAGGGTCTCTCCACGCTTTGTTTTGGTTTCATTGCCTGGAACTTTACTCATGATGACTCAAAGGCCTCATCAGTGTTGTTTACAGGCTCAGCAGGCAGCAGTGGAGCTCCAAACCCCTCTGTATATGCTAGCTGCTAATGAGCCAGATTTGATACCCAGCAGAGATACGAGAGGGATGGGGGGGAGTAAACGCTGTGTATGTTAATCACTAACACATTCATCTAAACATTGTTACAGGCTCATAATATGTACTTTAAGTGCTCTGTTTACAGCTGACCCTGCTGCTGCCACTGCTGCTGTTTCAAATTGTTGTGTTGATGAGTTTTCCTCTGATGCCTGGGTCAATCGAAATTCTGATTCTGATTGTTTTGTGGTTGTTGTTTTTTTCGTATCTCATTTACTGTTCTGACTTCTGTACATCAACAAGCTCAGATTCGAATTTGTTTTCATGGTTAATGTTTCAGCAGAACATTCAAAAAAATGTTGGACCAAATATTTCCAAAAATTCTAAAATATAAAGTAAAACAATGAAACGGCTTTAAGTAAGGTTTGATATTTATGGTTGAAAAGTGATTAAAGTAACTACGTAGCATGTGTCAAGAGAAAAAACGAAAGGTTTTGCACTAGTAAAGAAAAACACAATCAATAAATATAAATGGTAACAAGGCAATAAAATACATCTGTATTCTTAACTAAGATCTTTCATTGAACATTTTTGAAAAATCTATTCATGTGATGTTTCCATATGCTTTGGATAATTTTACAGTTGAAAAATGACAACCTGAGAAACAGAAAACGTCTTAAACTCCTCGTCTTGTTTTAGATACTAAATCTGTTTGTTTGTTTTATTTGTAATGGTTCCATGAGTAAAGTGACTAATTACATTTTCCCAACAAAGGTTTCTTTGAAAAGAGAAACTGCTGAATATTTCAGATTTCTTGAGTATGGCTAAAAACACTAGCACCACTACATCAGGCTGCTGTCGAGTAAAAAGAGCTTCCCCAATTTGCATAACAGTGAGCTACTTGCTTCTATATGTCTGATTATTTCCTGAACGGTAAAAGGAAGAAAAGGTCAAGGAAGCTGCGACCTTTGGACGGCCTGTTCTTGTCTGATTAGTCATTCTTTGTGGTCTGATTGGAAACTGCCCACCGGTCCTCACCATCTCCATGTTTTACACTACATACAATCAGATTCCTTAACATTTTTAACAATTTATTTGAAAATATGATTATATATATATAGAGAGAGATTTGTGTATATAGCAGAAGACACATCATGTAAACACGTGAGCAGTGAAGCTGACTTCACTGAGGCTGTTTCTATCCATCATGAAATTAACCAAAACGACAAGTCATTTCCCAACAGTCATTTTCTGTTTCCTGTCATCCGCTTCTGTTTATTTTTCACAAGATTATTTCTCTCTGGCTGCTAATGTGATGCATTTTAACTGGGTTCACCGTGAAAAGCTTCGCCGTCTCCTTTCTTGCGTGAGGCTCGATCATCGAACCATTTGTTTTCCTCCTGTCTTTCTGCCTCTGCGGTAGGTCACCACCTCCACAGGAAGCAAATGTTTTTCCTGCCGTTCGGCGGCCGAGAGAGACAAATGGATGGAGAATCTGAGGAGAGCCGTGCAGCCGAACAAGGTATGTAAATGCACGCGACGTGCAAGGGGACAGGGTAACCGTTGGGCAATCAGCAAAACGAGCTCGAGTGTCCCAATTACGAAACCTCGCTCTGCAACACAGATAAAGACGCATTAAAGTGTCAACACTAGTAATTACTAACAACAACAATATCCAGTCTTCCCAGCAAGGTTAGCTCTTCGTACAGACTACAACTTAAGGGTTTAGGATTCTCTGGTGGGATGGAAAAAACACTTAAAGTGCTTTCCTCAGTTGTGCAGCGAAGATTTAGATGGCACGCATGTCAAGGCAAGAAGATGGCCCGATTCAAAATATGCGACATGTTCATTTCTACATGTGCCATTGCTTGCGCTAAGATATTTGCTCTTTCGAGATAGGTGCCAGCTAAACTCGTGATATGACATGCCGTCAGTTAAAAAAACAAATTAAATATCACATTTGACGTCCGGATGTCATTGTTTTTGCTGTAGCTCCCTAATTTTGAACTTTGGAGATTTTTAATATTTTTTCCTTCCCTTACCATGATGATCACCGTGTGACATGGAAAGCCATAAATATAAGTTGTAATCCAGCAAGGTGTGTGTGTTTCCGGTCTTCATGTCTGATCATACAAAATTTAATCAATTATAAAATGAAGAAAGTTATACAAATAATTCAAAGAAATTATTCAGTTAAAGTAATTTTTACAGAGATTACTCAGGGTTTCAATTAGTGCGCAAGAAAAATTAAAAATATGGATATACGTCCCCCCTCCTGAATAGATGTATTCAAACTTCCAATAGGTTGAACTTATTTTGAGGTCTTTTGCCTATCTTTACCTGGAGTGCAAATAAATGTGGCCAACACTGATTATAAGAACTGTTGCATTACCATATTTAATAAATGGACAAACAGATTTCAAACTGTGATGCACAAATTAATATTACACCTGCAACTGCAGCAGTAATTGAGACTGAAACAGACTGATGCAGAGTTTTATGAATGACACCAGTGGGAAATTAATGTCCAAATGTTCTCCTTCTTTAAAAATACTTATTTTAATTTACCTGCTCGTAAAAGCCTCTTTCATTTTACTGGAGCAAAACAACAAAATAATAAAAAAAAGAATAAATATTTGAGTAACTACAGCAATACCTGAAAACCGATGTGTACAGATCCAATTAGAGAGAGTTTGGAGTAATATATATGCATTGATGTCTTAAGATGTGCTAAAACCGATGGATACATGCCTAAAACAAGCTGCAGATGTTATCCAATAAAATCATTAAATCATTTTCTTTCCACGTCAACCTATTTTTGTTGCCTTGTGTTGGTCTTTCACATAAAATCAAAATGAATCACCTGTGACCTTGAGTCTGTAACATGACAAAAAACCTGAAAGGTTCAAGAGGAAGAAATATTTTTGCGCAGCACTTCATACTGAGATTCATATAAAGAATCTAATTCAATTCAGATTCTGACACAGCACAGCCAAATACTGTAGATCTTCGGCTGGCAGATGGGAAAGCAACCAGATAGTAGGACCTTTGTACGGGCTGAATGACTCAGCACATGAAGCACTTAAGTTCGCTTTGGAAGGATGAATGTGGTTGGGAAGTGATTGCTTTTTCAATCCCAGTGTGTAGGAGTGATTGTCTCCGGGATTGAGGGTGGATTGACCTGCAAAGCAACAAAAAGGTATTTGGTTAAATAAAAAAGAAAAGTTGCTCAATGTTTTCAGAGGAAAAATAACTGAATCGAGTAGAGACACAAAGAGGAACCTGTGAATGTTTTTTTTTTTTTTTTTGAGAAGAAACATTTGGGTTTCTTTTTTAGTGGAGATGAAAAGTCATGTCTTTAAAGTGGTGACATGGAGGATGTAGTTCTGCTTTTAGAGAGAAAGCTCTAAATATGATTAGTTTTATCTAGAAAATGTGTAGAAAAGAGTACTTTTCCTGAAAGAAGTCAACAACCAGACATCTTAGGCACTGTAACCTATAAATTCTCTCTGTTTCAGTCAGTGATAATAGGAAGTGCAGGATTAGTCACAAATTGCAAAACATGACATCAGGAAAAAAAACAAACATTTGCCATCTTCTCCACCTAGCATTCATCAACAACAGTCCTAATAAATATGGCTGCATGAAAATAACTATCTTTGCAACACAGGGAAAAAAAAAAGCCTTCACCTGTTGAACAGTGTGTTTTGCTGTGAATGATAATGCTGCAAGGCATCATGGGACAGCAGCTCTCCTTTCATTCTCTTAAGGACGATCTTTTGTATTAAGCGCTGAAGTGGGTAAGAAAGGAATCGCTGCAGCTCAGTTTCTCGCTGATTTAATAAGCTCTTATCACAGCTGCTGCTGCTGCTGCTTCAAGGTCATTTATCTCAGTTAGGAGCAAATCTCATGTAAAAAAAAAAACCTGACTGCACCGATAAACAATTTAGCTCTCCGACTTTTAGCTCCCTCTTTATGCAGAAACCACTTCCCTACCATACAGTCTTTAGAAAAGAGGTGCGTTAGCCGCGCTAAAGAATTTTGTGTAGTGGTCCATCATTTTAGAGTAGATGAAAGTGATGCAAAGCTGTCCTTTTATTTTTACTAATAAAAATCAAAAACTGTCCAAATCCCCTCGATGTCCGTAGCCCTAAATAAGACTCAGTGTAATCAGCTGATTAACTACTTCATAGATCACCTGAGCTATATTCACTTTAGCATAAATGAATCTGTTCTATGAAGGCCTCAGAGGTTTGTCAAACAACATTAGTGAACAGACAAGATCCTGAAGACAAAATCAGCAGAGCACCGAGGCGCAAGAAAATGTGGTGGAAAAGATTAAAGCAGGAATAAGTAATAAAATAATATCCATAGCTCTAGAAAAGCTCTTGGACCACCTTTTGAGTTGTTTTTAGTCAATTAGAATAGAAATACAGCTTAATCCGAGATGTTGTAATGTACCGAGTATGTTCGCCGCCTGGGAACATCGATGAATCTGAGGTATTTCTGCAGCTGTATTCTTGTTCCCTCCCACGCGTTCTCAAGGTTAACTCTGTTCCTGCTATCCTCCCTCTTCAGGACAACAGTCGGCGGGTGGAAAACATGCTGAGACTGTGGATCATTGAGGCCAAGGACCTGCCGGCCAAAAAGAAATACTTCTGCGAGCTCTTCCTCGATGACTCACTGTACGCTCGCACCACCTGCAAGCTCAAGACCGACAACCTGTTCTGGGGGGAGCACTTCGAGTTCAGCAACCTGCCCGGCGTCCGGAGCATCATGGCGCACCTCTACAAGGACACGGACAAGAAGAAGAAGAAGGACAAAAACAACTACATCGGCCTCGTCAGCATCCCCGTCCTGGCCGTCACCGGGCGGCAGTTTGTGGAGAAGTGGTACCCGGTCAACACGCCCACCCCGCCCAAGGGCAAGACGTCGGGCCCCATGATCCGGATCAAGGCCCGCTATCAGAGCATGAACATCCTTCCGATGGAGATGTACAAGGAGTTTGCAGAGTACACCACCAACAACTACATGATGCTGTGCTCGGTGCTGGAGCCGGCCATCAGCGTCAAGAACAAGGAGGAGGTGGCGTGCGCGCTGGTGCACATCCTTCAGAGCACCGGCAAGGCGAAGGTTAGTGATCCGCTCCTCGCCCTCCGTTCTATCGGTTTCCATTCAGCCTGCATTCCTGTTCTCCGCAGGAACGGCGCAGATGGAAAAAAAAACAAAAAAAAAAACGGGGTCGACGTCTGCCCATTTTTTCGCTGTGAGCCTTTGACTTCACATTAGAAAATTTCAGAGAGGTTAACAATTCCTCTGCTGCCTACTAATCCGGTGAACTCCTGACCCCAACCCACCTCTTTAAACACAGCCGTTAGCGCCAACGGCAGACACACAAGTGATTTCTTCTCGACACAGCCGCCTGAATTACAGTCAGAACTCGAGCTAATCCCTTACATGCATCTCCCGCGGTGCCTCGCGGCATACCGAAGCACAGAAATATTCACCGCCGGCTGCAGATTAGCTCACTACAGCTGCGGCTAAGTCTCCCATGACAGCAGACCATTGGACTCAAATAACCCTTTATCTGTCTACCCAAATAAAGGAATCATTGTACTTTATTGAGCAACACTGTTGAAAGGTTTGAGAAAAAAAAAATGTATGTCCTCTTATCTGTCTCTGAAGGGGAACAAAAAGCTTCCTTTTTACAAAGCCAACCAGAAACAACTTGAATCCCAGAAGTTTTAAATTAGCTTGGAAAATTTACTTTTTTAAAAAAAACGTTTCAGTTACATGCATAAAAATTTACAATTATTTACAATGCAGACAGAGTTTGTTGATCATCTATATCCAGTGTTTTTCCAGCTGAAGCACTTAATGTGAAATGGAACATCTTATTAAATGTGGGATATGAAGTTTATGAAAAACACAACTTCAGAAGCTACACATATTTTATTGATTTTTGCACTCTGTCACTTAGCAGCCAGTTGCTGGTAACAAGCAACACCAAGGTTTTTAAAAGCTAAGAGCTCCCTTTATTCCCCAAAGGTCAAACAGAGTGCAGAGCAGACATGTGGAACAATTCTCTCTGGTCAGATGAGACCAAAAAAAAAGTGTCTGGCCTACTTATGAAGCACTGCTTTGACAGGAAACTAAGACTCAAAAACACCCTGAACAATTCACCCTGAACAAAAACACCCTAAAGTGAAACATGATATCAGTGGCATTTAGCTGTAGGGGTGGTTGATGTTAGACCTGAATGAAGAGTGATTGCGAGTAGATAGTTACGCTAAACATAACGCTAGATCTACAATTGAATAGCATGTTTATGTCTTAGGATGACCTGGTTGTAATCCTGTTTTGTTTTGTTTTGTTTTGTTTTGTTTTGTTTTGTTTTGTTTTGTTTTGTTTTGTTTTAAGCATATCTTGTCTGGTAGTGTGGCACTCAGGCAGAATTGTTTTCTGTTCAGTTGAGGCCCAAGCAGATTTACCTTCCCAAGTGAAGCATTATGGCTTTCACCTTGATATACTTACACATACTCTGGAAAAACTAAAGAGGCCACTGTACCTCATGGTTATTCCACCAAATGTTGATTTTTGAACTCTTGCTACTGTTGTTTCTAAAAGAATATGGACTTGTTTTCTTTGCATTATTTGAGGTTTGAAAGCACTTCATTTTCTTTGTTATTCAGATACGCTCTCACACTCACTTGTATTATTATATGTACCATGTACTTTCCAAAAGGACTGTTGTTAATAAGCTGTTGTGATTTTGCGGTTTTGTTTTGTTTCTTTCTGCGGGTTTAGAGGCAGACCTTTATATATATATATATATATATATATATATATATATATATATCTGGCACAAAGGCTACAGTATTTGTGTCAGATCTCCAATCTGGCACAAAGACTGTAGCCAGATTGGAGATGGTCATCAAGTTGTATGTATATATATATATATATATATATATATATATATATATATATATATATAAGGTGGGGGAAGAAGAAAAAAAGTTTGCCTTTTAACCTGCAGAAAGAGAAAAAACAAAACTGAGAAATCACAACAAACAACATATGCATATTGACAACAGTCATCATTGGAAAGTACATGGTACATGGTAATACCAGATGTATTTATTGGCATCCGCACCCCAACTAAGAGTGTATGTGTCAAACACCTGAATCTAAACACGATGGCCCAGTCCAAATCAAAACCAGAGTCCAATTGGGAGTCTGCAGATGCTAACAAAGTTTGAACAACAATAATCAGCAGTATTTTTTAATTTTGGTTAGGCAACCACACGTTTGAAACTTCTGAATTACCCCTAAAAAGGCTTACGGCTTAAATTTATTAACAAAGAGAAAGTGACAGTGTTACTTTGGGCAACTTTTGTCTGTTTAGCTTGAACTTTGCTCCTCATCCTCCATGGTTTACGGCTGCAATTTGTGCCTCGGCTTAGTTTTCACGACAGCTTCTTGGAGTTTTATCGCAGCCTGGCAGATTGATGAATGATTGGCATTTAAGAAGGAATGTCTGTCCACACAGCAGCACCAGCCCGTTGGTTTAGGCTGGTCTCTAATATCCGCTGATTGATTGGAGGACCAGGCCTCTGCTGATCCCCTGAGAGGCGAGGGCTACATCTTTAATTACCAATCAGTTAATCCTGTCCCTTTCACTAAAGCTCTTTTTAGGTCTTTCAGGCCTATTACATCTTGTTCACCTTGTGGTCATCTGTCATTTCTGGATGTCAGTAAAACTCTTCCTCTGGCATCGAGAAGAAGTTTACAGGTGTTGAAAAAATCCCATCAGGAGCGAGTTGAACCGGCTTCCGCAGTCTCGTTAGAGAAACTAGCAGGCAGCGGAAAGCTTTTGGACTGTCATGCAAAGGGAAAATGTTGACTGGTAATTATTACAGCTTTCTTTATACTTTGAAAGTATGTGGTGCTTTTTTTTTTTTTTTAAGCAGTACGTCATGCTGTGCCAAGCAGCACAAAGCAGAACCAACAAACCCAACATCCGAAAATATCTCAAGCCTAAAATGGATATCTTCCGCAGCAGCTCGGACGCTGCTCATTTTTCTAGATCTTGCAGCCAGTGTTGGATGGTTTGCTTTTAATACTCTAATGTTGAAGCGTCGTTTCATGTTACACTAACTTAGTCGTGGTCCAAAAATTGCAGAGTTATATTTAGAAATCAAGCTGTTGAAGAAAATCCTGTAGTAGAGGTACTACGGGTCTGTTTCTGCAAATGTTCAGCAGACATTTTGAATAACTTTGTCCTATATTATGTATGGGTACGTCTGAGACTGTCAGTCTTTATGATGCTTTTTGTTCACTGAACTCTATTTGTGTTTATATTATTTACACATAATCGGACCCTATTCACTAAACAGGAGAGCAATTTTTATTTGTAAAAAACGTTAACCATGTAGAATCGTAAAAAAAATATAATAGATTCTGCTTCAAAAGTAGAAACTATTTTGTGTTCATATTTTTTGTGCTTTTTTTTTGGCACAGTTTTCTGTTGTAAAAATACAAAGTTTTGGCACCACCAATGCTCCTGCAAAGCGCTGTATCTCATCTGTTGCAGCCTGCTGTTTAGCGATGCAACATTCTGCTCGGAGCAGTCACCGGTTAGCAACCGGGTTAGATTCCTGTTCTCTGTTTTGTCATTTTTTATCACTCATCGGCGTGTAATTACAGCCCCGCTCGGTTGAACACTCGCTCGTCGTCTGTCCACTTTCTCCATCCTTTTCTTCGATCATCTCTCCTTTCATGCTTCGCCGCGTCCCGAGCCCGGCTCTCTCTCTTTCTCTTTCTCTCTGTCTCTGGGGAGATGTCATTACTGGTGCCCGTATTGATGTCTGGGCGCAGCGGTAAGCAGAGACACACCCTGCATCTGTGGCAGCCCGTACCAACTTCGCTCACACACAAGAATAAACCCAGAGAAGTCTCAAAGTCTGATGTTGTTCGAGATGTTTATGGTGGAACGTGTTCCAGCCTGTTTTATTTAAGTTTTTGAGACAGAGAGACCTAGAACTCTGCGCTCCGAGTCTCCGAACTCGGTGAAATACCGTTACATCCTCAAACCTCAGACTGCGCTATTAGAAGCCCAACGTCTGTATTGGAATTGCCTGGAGAAGTTTGCTCTCCGTTTTTTCTGAAAACATCCACTCTCAGCTCGAATCTTTCAGGTTATTGATCTAGTCGTCTTGACTCCTCTGCCCTCAGATAGATTACGTTCTAATTTTGCTGCTGCTTCTCTCAGCTGCACAGACTCTGGGAAGCGACAATGGGAAGGATTTATTCTGGTGAATAAATGTCCATGCGAGGGATATACTCAGGATATTACGCTATTTCACTGCTCCTCAAGGTAAACCGTCAGTCCTGGTTAACAGAGGAGAACTACATGAATCTGTATGCTTTTCACCCCTTACTGTAAACTGGTGTCAGCCTGCAGCACAGCCATAATTCTTATAAAAAAATAATAGATCCCATATTTTAGATGTGTTTTTCATGTTTGGATGCCTTTTTATTAGAGAGAGGGTTTACTCGCGTCTTGGTGAGTTATGTTCACGAAGGAGGGAAAAACGAAGAGAGAGAGAGAGAGCATATCATATTCCTAAACTGTTCAATAACTACCACATGATTTTTTTATTTATTTTTTATTGACCGCTACCTGACAGCGCAGAGTGATGGAGGAGGCGTGGGAATGCATATGAAGCGATTTTACGGTCACCTTGCAGGAGGAACGCGTTTTCTCTGGTCGTGGAGCCAGGCAACAATTAGATCCACAGTTACCAACAGACGCGTAGGAGATCGTTAAGAAGCGATGAACTTCTGCGAAAATAGCTCTCTCTCTATATATATATATATATATATATATATATAATCATAAAATCTAGTTGTTTCTACATAAGTTTCAAGTACTTATTGCACAATGTACATAGAGCTTGCATTTCAGCACATCTTGTCCATTGGCACATCTTCAGTTGAAAAACTAAGCCGCCTTATTGCATAATGTCTGCACTGAAGACTCTTTGGGACAGTAGTGTCAAACTCATTTTCATTTTGGGCCACATAGAGACCATGAATGCCCCCAAAGGCTGGTGGTGGCAGAATGTATTAATACAGGCCATTAACAAACTGTTAAAATATGAATAAACTGCTGTTTCTTCCTCCAATGAGGACTTCATGAAATAGATAATATTGAGCATCTTTTCACATTGATGTAATTTGTGTGCAGATTAAAACCTCTCTGATTTGTTTGGTAAAATAATATTTAAGCACGAAAATGTTTTTAGAAGCTTCATTTTTAATGCGTCCCCCTGGAGTTTAAAAGGCAACATGAATTAGCTATGTTGGTCTGGATTTGGCCCCCGGGGGCCTTGAGTTTGACACATGAGGTTTAAAACTCTCTGAAAAAAAAAAACCTAGAAATCTCTCACCCAGCTAAAGCGGTTACCAATCACGATGAAGAAGAAACATCCTAAAGATATCACTGAAGGACCTTGACACACTTTAGGATAAAATCCATGCCAAACCAGCCGGCGAGACTAATATTTCTGAGGTGATGACACTCACTGTAAGGCCCCCTGCAGTCAGACTTGCTTTTCCTAATGATCATCTGTTTCCCATTTCTGTGGCCAATGGCGAAGCTTGGCGCCTTCGGCAGGCGGTGCCTTCATTTCCATCAGGCCCTCAGTCCTCGTCGTCAACCCAATGTGACCCTCACAGGAAATGCTGCAGGCTATCGTGCTGTAATACTAGCCACAGATCCCCCAGGTGGAGAGACCCGGGGGGGGAGTTATAGCAAGATGAGGAGAGTGAAGGACGGACGGACTGTCATGACTCCATTTTTTTTGTTTTTTTCATTTACCCTTAAATTTTTTCTCAGTTTTTGCTTTTGGAAATATAACCCAGCCTATTTGATCTCTAATGCTTGATCTTGTTTTTTCATGGTTATCATTATCACTAAACGCCTGCATTCAGTTTTACATTTGTCGTCCAGTTCCTATAAAGTTACCCATACTTATTTTTGGTCTGTTCTGTTTGCTCTTTAAGAATGATCATATAAGGATAAATAAGGAAGCATTGACAATGTTTCCAGTCTTCCTTACAAGAGCAACCAAGTTACTTATATTAATGGTGGTTATATGCAAGAGCAGTTCCTATAAAATTAGATTTTACAAATGTTTGTTTCTATTTTAAGCTGTCTTTTGCATTGCTAGCAGAGTTAGCATGGTTAGCATGACTCCAACAGCTGATCCCCAGATGTTTTTACATCTATTTTCTACATATTGTTGTTGGAGCGTTTTCATCCATCAGACCAGAAAATATGATAAAATATTATATACATCTTTGTAGGGCTGTGTAATAATATTAATTTTGCGATATATATCAATATTTTCTTTCCTAGAAAAAAATCAATATTCATCCGCAAGTATCGTAACATCCAACTGTCACTCACTGCTTGCTTCGCCAGGAGAGTGATTAGGTCATCAGGCTTAGTGATTCCTTCAGATGTTAAGTGTCAAGGTTAAAAAGGTATCAAACTATTCAGAGCAGGTACTTGGTGCACTTTATTTACTTTACAAATGCATGTAAGCTGTAGCTTACATGCTACAGTTTGTACTGTTTCAATTAAAAGAAACATGTTTTATCACCACTACTTTGATTCATTTTGTCCAGCTGTCGACTTTTAAGTCTGTGTCCATGTCCAACCAGAGCCAGGTATTGTGTAGTTGGTGCTTTTAATCAGTTTCCAGTTAAATTAATTCAGTCCAACTCTATAACAGTCACAAAATGTCACCAAAATCACTCTGTCCCTCTAAGATCTTTCAGAAAATCGCAAAAGTGTATTGAATTGTATCATTTGCTGAATATCGTATCGTGAGCAGAATACCGTGTATCGTATCGTGAGATTATTGTATCACTAAAGCCCTACATCTTTGTCTAAGCTCATCAAAAATGTTGATACCTGGTCATTTTTTCTGTTCAGATTCTGTCGAGTCACTCAGTAGCAGCATCAACACAGAGTAGTGCTGTTGTCAGCACCCTTACGTGTGATACATTCATCGACTTAGAAAAAAAAGTTGGATTTTAAGTATCCACCTGTCCAGTCAAATGCTTGTCTCAACAGCATTTGTATTTTTTTTTTCTTCTGATAAATCTCAGCCTTTCCACAGCCTAAATCTTCCATTCATGAAATTAATTAATTTAATCCCACGTAAAAGTCTCAATTAATGCGCTGATGGATGCCGTGCCAATCGCAGCGTTTCCAGATAGTGTTCTGAGCTGGTTGGAACAGCCCAGATTACACAAGATCACAATCCTTTAGCTGTTACATCATGTCGATCATTTCACACGTGCCTGATCAGAGTATTTGGTTTTCACACCCCGAAGTGGGGTGAATTGATCTGTCAGGCAGCATCCCCCGCTTTCAAACTAACCTTTATTCTTTTATTCACATTCAGTTTTTTTGCGCTATTGCTCTTTATTGCCATAGAAACCCACAATGCTTTTAAACAGAAGCTGTCAAACTGGTGCTGAAACAGTACTTTTGTTTTCGTTTATCTTTGTCCGAGCGTGGCCGCGTCGGACAAATATGAAAACGCGCGTGTCCCAACGCCGCATCATTTGCGGCGACAAGTTCTGAAGAGCAGAACAGAGATTTCTACAGACTCCGCTCCCCGCTCTTTATTAGCCCAGACGAGCCTCGCTGCTCTGCTGACCCATCTCTCGCCCTTAAATTCACGTCGCTCCTTCTTCCACTGCACTCTGTGTTGGGATTTTTGAGGCATGGTTTGGTTGATGGGATGTGGCAGCATTTTAGAGAGTGTTCTATTTCTCCTTATTAGCACTGAAGCAGAGGGAAGGAGGTGGGGGAGGGAGGGGGTCTCAGTCTGCAAGACTGAGTGAGTGCTTTAGAAGAAACACTAAAGAATGACACGAGGGAACAGGGCGCCGCTCCAGTCTCTGCTTAAAATGTAATTGCTTTGGCTTTTAGGATCCTTGTGCTTCTGTATGGTAAAGCTAGTTAAACCAAATCTTATGCGGCTAGTTTGTGGCCTTTTTTTTATGCATCCTAATGTGGAGGAGGTGATCGCAAACTTTATTTTCATTGAAATCCATAACAAGGAGGCTTAAGGATTAAAACAAAAAATAAAGAGCATGAAGAGCTGCGATTTATCGCAGAAGCATATCTGTCGTCATAAAAAGCCGTCGCATCAAACCCACTTAAATGAAGAGGGCTTTTCAAATACAGATGTCTTTTTTTGTAGGGCATATATGTAGGGCATATATTTTTACAATTAAAATTGTAAAAATAGTGGGTTGTGCATTTGCATACAGCGACCTTAACATCGAGTTGAACCCACCGCCTGCAGGACTCACCGGACTAGTAAATGATGTCCAATCATGTTTAATTTAATCACAGCATAAATACGGTGGAGAATATCATCGACACACAGCATCACGAAGACCATTGGAAAGGTCAGGTATGATGTCGCACTGGTTGATCCATCATCTGAAAATGGAAAGAGAAGGACTCAACTGAAGACCTGGAGAGCATTAAGTATAGAGACGGGCAAGACGCCCCATGGTGGCGCTACAGTAGCTACAAAGTTCCACATCTCAGGTAGGAGAATCTGTTGACAGGCGTTGCTTTATGAAATCCTCTCTCATCACCAAAACTCCTGATGTCAATCGTCTCTATGGAATAATTTAACAAGCGCCATTTTATACTTGTTAAAATGCAGTTCTTCATGGAAATAAATGCATCCAATTAGGAACGTTTCACATTGAAACTATACACATATGTCATTCTTAAAATGTACACACATTCACGTTCAGTCTCTTGAGGTATTTCAGTTTAGTGTGAACAAATTAAACATTTTTAAAATTTGGACGACAGAGCTATTACAAAACATCTCTTCTGCAGATGAGTAGAGAAGTTTGAAATACACTTTTAAAACGACTAAAAGTGTAGTCGTTTTAAAGTGTGAACTTTAAAGTGTGAACCTTCGTCGTTGTAATGTGATTTCACACACCTGACAGCCATCCGCTGACTCCAGCAGGCTCTTACAGTAGGTATGAAGGCTCAAGTAGCAAAATTTACCCCAGAGTTTCCCCCTCACCGCTTACAATTTCAA
This sequence comes from Poecilia reticulata, assembly GCF_904066995.2. NCBI lineage: Eukaryota > Metazoa > Chordata > Actinopteri > Cyprinodontiformes > Poeciliidae > Poecilia > Poecilia reticulata. The sequence continues at coordinate 8,635,812 of NC_088841.1, forward strand.
CAGCACTAAGTTAGCATAATGTTCATCTCTCCCAATTTGTGCTTTTGTTTGTTTCCAAATGGGATTTTCCTCTTGCTCAAAATCCAAATTAACTAGATAAAAACTGAGTTTGTCTTCTACTCTGATTGTGACACCTCCCTACACAAGCAAAGGTATCCTTGTGAGCTGTGCTAATAGTTTGCCTATCACTAATATCAATGCGTGCCTTATCTGTGCTCTCAGACTGTAACATTTGCAAATGTTAGGAACAGAGAAAAGGCATGTTTGCATATAGCAGATGTTTCGATTATAAAGCACAATGAAACAAGGCAGTGAAAACCGCCTCTTACAAAGAGATGAGATTATGCAGACTTCTTTGAAAAATAGTCACAAGTTACTCAGCTGTGCTGGATTTCCGGCCAGTTTATGAAGTGTTTCGCTCAACTAGTCCAACATTTGCTATTTTTATGCGATTCTCATGCAGATTTTGAGAGAACTGTTAAAATATAGCAAAAAAGAATGTGCTTGCACTAACTGATTGTGAGAGAATCAACGAGGCAACACAAAGTATAATTTTGTAAGATGTTGACGTTTCGCACGGCTTTCATAAACAGTGAAATGTTTGTAACATCAGAACTTATTCAGCCAATGTGTTTCCTTCTTCCCTTTAGCGCATTAACTAGAATAGCTAAAAACCACCTCAAGCGAGCGTAAAATTCTGTTTTTTTTTTTTTTAAATCAAACTTGAAGTTCATATTAATTTTGTCATTTCCATCAATCTCTTCTAACATATAGCAAAAATAAAAAGAAATGTTAATGGAAACACGGTCATTGCTACATGTGCAGCACACACGACCTGTCACTAAACATTGCATTTATTGCTTCCCATTCAGATCCCATTATATAAAACGGTTAAAATTAACTTCTTGATTATGATGTTTAAAAGTGGAGAAATAAGTGGGCTCACTTAGGATAATTATTGCCTCATCGTGCATTTTTATGCTGCTGTATTTTATATATGTATATTTTTTTTTTTTACAACTGCAGATTTCTCTGTCCACTTTAAATAATTCATTGCATCGCTCAGGTCTTGTACATGACCTGATCCACTTGACTGAGGTAGGAGGCACGGAGCCGGTCCGTTATCGGTGGAAGAAGAAGTAAATGGTAAAATTTAAAGTAGCAGGCACGGAAATGCAGCCTGAGGAAGAAAATAGTTTTTTTTTTCTTTTTTTTTGTGCACAGAACAAGTTAGTTGTCTCTAAACTCTTTGTCCCACTTTTCAAGCTAAAGCATGCAGCTTTAATTTCTCACCCTGGTCAAATAATTTCCCCAAAATAAAAGCGTTTTGTCAAGGTGTGCTGTAGCCGCAAATGTCTCTATGTTTTGTTCAGATTTATTGTGATTGATCAATAGAAAGTAGTATGTAATTTTATTGATTTTATTTATTTTTTTGACCATGACAGCAGTATAAAATAACACACGTGAACAAGGAATGCAAAAGACACATTTTTTGTACCACAATAATCTTAACATAGTAGAAGAAAGATTATACAGAGCAGTTAGAGCTTTGATAAATAGAAATGTATTGTTTTAGCCTCCTTTACTCCAATTCCCTTTAAGAAAATTGATGGCAAACATTTGCTAAAATCACTATAATTGATTGTAGCAAATTGTGGAACTGAGAAGATGGATTAAAGCTGTTACTGGCACCACAACTTATTTTTCCCTAACTTTATAACTTACTTCCAAAGGCAACATGTAGGACTGGATGTTATTTAGTAGCATCAGAATAAATGGGGTAAATAGAACCACACAGTGTTGATTATTACAAACATACACTGATGATAAAACAAGATAAATAAATAATTTCCTTTACAGTGTAAACATTTGATTCTTATTCATCATGTCACATCTGCTTTCACTTATTGATATTTGCATTATTTGATTTTCCCTCGGTTCAATTCTGTGTATGTACACAGATTCTTACACGCTTGTGTTTTTTGTGAGGCCGACGGATGCATAAGCGAAAAGGCTCTCGTCTCAGCACATCAGCAGATGATTGGCTCCCCACGGTGCATCTTTGATTATTCAGCTAACAGGCCTCCGCAGCAAGTTTATGCAAACCTCTCTGCGAGGCGCTCGCCGCCTCCCCTCCTCCCCACCTTTCTCTGCGTTCTTTAAAAACCCGTCTCTTCTTCCTCTCCTTCACTAATTCTCTGCCTACATCTGTCGCTTGTCTCTTTTCTCCCTCCCTGCTACAGCGACTCCCAAGTTTAACAAGCTGCCAGGGGACTTACATGAGAGTACACCCAGAAATTTGTTAAAGGGATCTAAACAAGGGATGACTCATCCCCAGATGGCTCTATTTCCATCTCTTCAGATCTGACTTTTTTTTGGGGGGGGGTTCCTTTACCCACTGGTTTTGAGATCTTTATCAAGTTAGACAACTTTTTTTTTTCCAGGAAAGATAAATAAAGATAAATCATTGCAGGTCTCTGAGTGATGCATCAGAATGTAACCAAATCTTGTAACAAAGAAGATTCTGTATTTAGATTCCACATAATCACTAAATATTTCCACATTCTGTTCTTCATAGCACCACAAACGTCATTGCATTTTGTTGATTTTTGATCAGTAGTGCCAAATTGAGATTAAAATACATGTTTATTTTTACTTTTTTTAAAAAGAAATTTGCAAAGTTTGAATAGAACCCGGCTTTATTCACTACTTTGCTACTTTAATTGCAGTTACAGCCAAAAGTCTTTGAATTGTCTTTTCTAGTCTATGGAAAATGTCTCAATTGACAGATTTTCAACTGGATTTTCATCTGAACTTTTATTATCCTATTCTAATAGGTGAAAGGTGAACCTCTGAACAGTCTCATAGCTTTGCATTTAGCTTCATCCATCTTCCCATTAACTCTGATCAGTTTCCCTATGCATACTAAAGAAGAGCATCCCCTTGTGGCCAAAGGCAAACTAGACATCTTATGGCTTTTCTAAGCAAAAGCTGTCCTTTTGCTTCAATCTTAATTTCGTTGGAATTGCACATATCCACAAAGCCACTGGATTCGATGTGGGTCTCTTTTGGTTGTTGCTTGCTTTGAATTTCATCTTTCGCTGTCAACGTCAATGAATCCCTCTTTTGCGAGTTTTGTTTGTAAAAAATTGTTAAAAACTCTACTGTCTCACTTCCACTGCGTTATTAATATAAGATAGAAGGAATCTAAGTAGCACTGTCCATCAATCGGTATTCACCATCTTCCCAGATCGATTTTTTTATTTATCTTTTTTTCTTTGTGTTTGTGCCTGAGCCGCCTTCAGAGTCACGTGACGTGAGCTGATGTTCCCTGAAAATTGTACAGATGTCCAATTGCAAAACTGGCAAGCATGGACATGTCGACATCATCACTAACAAGAAACATCAAAACAGGTTCTTATCCACCTATAACATGGATGTACCCTGCATTAAGAAGAAGGATTACCAGCTGAATAGCATCAGTGGAATAAGCAAAAACATCGGTATCAAAGCGGTTTTCTGTACAATGGAAGACAAAAAAAGATCCTGCAGAGTATATTGAGAGGAGGTGAAGGGGTCATTAAAGCATCCTGCCCAGTAATTTGCCACTGCAGGAACACCGGTTCAAACATTGCCAGAAGCTCCTCGAATCCTCCACATGAACAAGGATGTTGAGGCAAAGTTTGAAGCGGGGGAAGACTTCATGGCCATGCGATGTCTGCTTTTGGTTGAGGAATGTGCTGTTTGATAACAAGGTCTTTACTCCCAAGGCAACAGACATGTACGCTGTGTCATCAGTGTTTCAGCCTTCAACAGTCTGATGTCATTTCTCTCATCAGTCGTTTCCTTTTCCCCTCCTTCCACCTGGTCGCTTGTTCCTCGTCTTTTCAACTGCTGCTAAAAATAAAGCTCGCCGTCGCTCTATTGTGCGGCAGCTCGCTGCCTGATTGCTGAGTTTTTGCTCGGAAGCAGTTTGCTTCACAGAAAAATCGCCTTTCAACTGTCTGATAACATTTTCTTTTATGTATTTTGTGAAGTAGTTTTATTGTGAACACAAAGCCAAAGCACTTTGCACAACAACTTTATCCTTTGCACCGAGTCTTGCCTTCGGAAATGTGTTGTTGCATAAAGACGCCACAAGTGGATGTGTTGCAAAGAATCGAGCTCCCGCTCACATTCTTGCCTGGTTACTGGTGCAGAATAAAATCCGTAGGGCTTCAAATCTCCGTTTGCTCACCTGAAATCAACAGAAGCTCCTATGCAGCACAGAGTCTGTCAATGTTTGTGTCTATTACATCACATAGACTATCAAAATAGTTTCTTGTGAAGATGTTAACAACTCCCAGACATGTCCTAAATCTTTAAAAAAGCTGTAACCTGGTGCCTCTGCTATATTTTTGCTGCTGTAGACCCCGATTGGTAACCAAAAAAACAAAAACAAATGCAAAGTGGTATCCCCCATTTTATCACAACAGCAACACGCTTCTGAATCGCTCAGTCCTGAAATATTTTAACGTGGAACCCCTCTGTGACTCGCCGATCAGATTAATTAAGATTGTAGGAACTCTCTGCAACTGCTATGTTTCCGGCTGCACGACGTTAAAAAGAAGTGGTGTGTTTCCATAACAATGGATCACATGATAAAACTACTTTTGAGAATCCTACAGAGGATTACTGTCAGACAGCGACTTCCCAGAGCTCCACAGAGCGTACAACACCGCTCAGCTCATTGCCTCTTGTTTCTGCTCTTAAGCTTAACTGTGTCACTCTTAAACTCTCTGCAGGCTCATTATCGCACTCATCAACTTTGTTTCTATACTCATTTAAGTTTGCAGCAAGTGTTACATTTTTTATTTATTTTTTTATTTTTTTTAAAAAAGCCCCACTATTTATAGAGTTTTTTTTTAAAACTCCTGCTTTTTTTCTGTGAGTGCGTTGAAAGTTCTTGTAAGTGGCCATTGAGTTGGGCTTTTACCTTCATCCTTGCACCCAGCTGTTATGACTTCTCTACTGACCGTGTTCGCTGACTGCTTTCGTTCCCTCTCCAGGACTTCCTCACAGATCTGATGATGTCTGAGGTGGATCGCTGTGGGGAGAACGAGCACCTGATCTTCAGGGAAAACACTCTAGCCACGAAGGCCATCGAGGAGTACCTGAAGCTGGTTGGTCAGAAGTACCTGCAGGACGCGCTCGGTGAGTGATCAGGGGTCATGGTGACACGCAACTTTTTGTCATTTGAAGCCGAAGAAAATGAGGATTTTCCCCCCCCGATTTGTGGTTCGCTTTGTGTTTGTCCTCGTTGCTGATGCAGTCTAGTCCGCCCTCATTAGCTCTCCCCACGGTGCGTCTTAGGGCAAATGATTGTGTTTTGTGTGAGAGCCTTTTTTTTTTTTTTTTTTTTTTTTCCCAGGCCATGCTCTCAAACATTATGCCAACAGTTATGTAAATGACGAGTGAAATTAAGGACACCAACGTTGAGATTAATTATGCTGTTCAGAAGCTGCAGGATTGATATTCTGTACTGGACTGCCATTGCGTATACGGGTCAAGATGAGATCAGCCAAATATAGAGGAATTCTTTCTAGAAGACCTGCTGCAGAGTGCTCTGGACCGTAGACCATAATGCCACAATTTACCATCAAATGATCTGAAGCTCAAAGCCAAGGTAACACAGGAGTGGCTTTCAGAGCAATCTGTGGACCTGAATCTAGTTAAAAATCTCTGGAATACATCAAAATACCTGTCTACTGAGTTTGACATCTGACACCTTTGATCCGATTTACTTTAAGCGAACCAGAGTTTGTTTTCTTCGTTGGCCTGGATTTTTTGTGAATACAAAAGCGAATTCTGACCAAACAACTGGACCGAAACCTAGTTTTTTGAGTCGTTCTCGGTCGGCTTCCGAGCGAACTCTGGTGTGGCTTTCCTCTGCTGTGAATACAGACGGGCCTTGATGCAAACCAACTACAGCAAATAGGTGTAGTTGGTGTTTGTTTGTTTTTTTTACTTCACGAGTCACATTTGCTGAGGATTAAGTGAATATTAGCTCTTCGGCGCTGCTAATGGTGCTCCTGCATGTAACAATTGTGCTGACCTGTCGTTTTCTGCATAGCTGCTGGCATGCTATGCGGAGAATCTCGTCTCATTCAGCTTCCACCAGCGTTTTTGCCAACGCTGGAAGCAAAAGTTTGAAATATCACATCACGAAACCAGCATTGTATGAGTCGGTCTTGACGTTCCAAATTGTATCGCAGTTTTAATAACAATTGAAATGCAGCAAGCTTTCTGTTGTTCCCAGGTCTGTTCTTTGCTCCCCCCCCCCCATCATTTCAGATTATGCTTACATTTTTTGGTAAACCTGTTTTTATTGTATCATTATGGAGTATCTTAATGGGTTTTAGAGTGTCTGAAACGACGCAAAGAGGTGTAGAGGTGTTCATTGCTTCACTGTGGCCCTGTTGTTTTCTTTCCTTTGTAAACACATCAGCGACTGCAAGAGTTTGTCATGTCATCGTTTCTTCTGAACAGATTAATCTGCAATGTTCCGCGCTATGTTCGCCAAAGGTTGAAGCAAGTTTATTTGTCCATCTGTAGCTCTAAAAATAAGCACTTTACATGCACTGTGTGCTCTTCTGTAGAAATGTACACAGCAGAGTTTAATCTACACATCCTCTCAGCCAGCACCCATCACGGTTATCTTCGTACGCTAGCAGTGTTGACGCTTGTTGTATGCGTTTACGTGCCTCGCTGTGTGGCTTCTTTTACAGCAGGAATGTTGTTTTGTTTAGCTTTGAGTTTGTCTCAAGGTTGAAGTGGAGAAAAGTGACCAGTTAGAGTCGCTGGAATGTTTTTTGTCATTTGTCGGGAGACGGAGACAGTTCTATTCCCCGTTGAGAGATTTTGATCCCAGTATTTTAATCCACTGCCAAATAAAGCTGGTTTCAATTTAAGGACTGACTCAGGCACATTTTATATTGGAATGGGAACACAACATTCTCTAAAAAAATTAAAATAAAATCAAATGGTCTTTTTGGAGTGCTAACCATCATGGAATAGAACGAAAGTTTCCCCAACTCTGTTTTGCATGGATAAAACTTCCAAAGCAAGATCGCAGCGGTTTATAATCATTGTTGCTGCATTTTTGGGTATTGGATGCTACATGAAGCATACCAGTAGCAGGACCAGTTTTTTGTGCATGAGGTGTGGATTTATCATTAAGGAGAGACCACATCGACTTCATGCCATGACTGCAATGTCCTCATACCCACATCTGGCTGAAAACACTCTTAGGAATTTATTAAATGCTCAACTGCTATGGAAATTGAACAATCCATCACTCTCAGCTGGGGAGAAGCGCACACACCTCCAAAATGTGCATTAACTGTTTGACTAAAGAGCACAAGTCTTTGATCCGCACTATAAATTTGAAATGTACCTGTCACAATAATAATTTTTAAAATATCACACTATATAAGAGGAGAAAAGTATAAAATAATTGGCAATAAGCTTGTAGCCAGGGCCGTCTAGAGGTCACTATAGGGGCAGGTGCTCAACAACAAAAAAAGGGCACATCTAACCACATTCTAGGACAGAATATTAACAAAACCACACAGCTTTCAGAGTTTAATAAACAATGATAACTTACAAAAATGTGACATATACAATCAAAGCTAACAAACATCTCCATATAGAGCATACAACAATGCATATGTAAGATATCATTAAAGATACAGGGGAGAAGCTTTTTAGTTATCTAGCTTTGCTAGCAAAGTTGTTAGCTAGCAGCTAGCTAATAGCACAACAACAACAGCCTAACATCTGTATGATAGAAATACTGGATCGATAGATAAGAACAGTTTCTCCACACCTGGCTGTCTCCTCCCGCTCAGTAGTTCATCAGAGAAAGGCAGACGCAGAGGCCTGTCAGTGTCTGTTGTATTTCATTACCTCTCTGCTTAAAGCGCGACTCCGAGCTGAAGCAGAAACAATATGTTAACGTTTTTCGTCATCTGACAAGTAGCAAGTCTACTCCACTTTATTCACCAAAAACGTTTTTTTAATTCACCAAAAACTGTTCTGTAATCTGGAACGTTCGCTACGTTGAGCTCCACAGTTAACCGCCTTATCTCACTGCGCGAGAGGCAACTGCGTCATGGGAAAAAGATCAAAGGTAACAAGGTGACCGGTTTATTATGTCATACAAACAAGAAACAAAAAAGCAAAGAATTGTAGCACATGTGTCAGAAGAGGGCTTAGGAAATAATAATACCAAAAAAAATAAAATAAAATAAAAAATTGACCAAAAGGGCACTTTGGGGCAAGGAGCAAAAAGGGCAAGTGCTCATCACCCCCAGCTGCTCCCTCTGCACGCGCCTGCTTGTAGCGGTACAGAAACTTCCTTTAACGCTACAAGCTAATATTGCGAAGGTAAAGATAGTCCAGAGATGGTGTTTGCTTCTCTGCAGGAAACTTAGAGCTGATAGTGGAGGTACAGAAACCACTCACATACTTTGTAGGGAAATTATGTACATTGTAATGAAAAATCTTTGTTGTTAGATAGTAGGAGCGCAGTAATACCTTGATTGCTTTCATTGTCGCTACGTTTTCCAGATTTGTTTCCATACAGCCAAACTTATCATGGAAAAGTTTGAAACTGTTGAGTAGTTTTAATCCAACATAAAACATTGAAAAGTTTTACCTCAGTTGTTCTCAACTTTGCTGTCTTTTGAAAACACATTAACTTGATATGTTGCCTTAAATGTTTTTTTTGATTTGTTTGTTTGATTGATTCTTTTTTTTTTTCTTCAGGTGAATTTATTAAGGCTCTGTACGAGTCGGATGAAAACTGTGAGGTGGATCCATCCAAGTGTTCCTCTGGTGACCTTCCAGAGCACCAGAGCAACCTGAAGATGTGCTGTGAGCTGGCCTTCTGCAAAATCATCAACTCATACTGGTGAGCGCTGCGGCGCCTTCATCGGCCTTCTACGTACATTATTCCAAGAGTGTTTGATTGCACACATTGTTTCACTAATGACGGCCATGCTTTGCCATACATTTTGATTCTTAAGTGTTTTATTAGAAAATCAAACCCATTTGTGTTTTAAATTAACCTTAATTATATCTCGAATTATAAGTCACACGTAAAGATTCTTTTTTTATGTTTCGCTTTGCTACAGTGTTTTTCCACGAGAACTGAAAGAGGTCTTTGCGTCGTGGCGGCAAGAGTGCAGCAGCCGGGGTCGGCCGGACATCAGCGAGCGGCTGATCAGCGCCTCGCTGTTCCTGCGCTTCCTCTGCCCGGCCATCATGTCGCCGTCACTTTTCCACCTCATGCAGGAGTATCCAGACGACCGCACGGCGCGCACGCTCACTCTGATCGCCAAGGTCACGCAAAACCTGGCCAACTTCACCAAGTGAGATATTTTTTTTGTCTACGCTTTTTCTCTAAACGAAGGCGACACCTTTCGTCAAATCGAGGGCTTTTTAGAAACTTTCTTCAAGGTCTTTCTATGCTTTTTCTCTGTCTGTCTTCAGATTTGGAAACAAGGAGGAGTACATGTCTTTCATGAACCAGTTCCTGGAGCACGAGTGGACCAACATGCAGCGTTTCTTGTTGGAAATCTCCAACCCCGAGACAATCTCAAACACAGCCGGCTTCGAAGGCTACATCGACCTCGGCCGCGAGCTTTCGACCCTGCATTCGCTTCTGTCGGAGGTGGTCTCCCAGATGGACCAGGTACGAAGTTAACAGTGAGCTAAGGCTCCACCGTCGACTTGTGGGCAAAATATGTAACCAAACAGATAAACGTGAGCATTCAAGTGTGCTTTTGTCGGATTCATGGTACATGAATACTAGCGATACCTGGTTAAATTGGCCTTATTAAGTTGCATCTTGACTCTGTGCTGTAATCAGTTGTTGGGAACTGATTACACTGCTAACCCACACCATTTGCTTTTGCCGTTTCTTCTTATATCAGGGAGATTGTATGGTTAGAATCAGCACACCTCAATTATCATTTTGAGATTCAACTGTTCTGTTTGGTAAAGAATTTGTACTTTATCTAAATTGTTTAGTTTGCTTTTATACAGTGACTACAAATCTTTAATAGAGGGCTGTACCAAAAGTTGGTGTTTTAAACTAGTTTTCCATTCCAAAACTAGTTTTGATTAATCTAGGATCAGAGTTGACTTAAAATGCCCGGCAACGTCCTGATTTCAACCACCTGACCCAAACTTTCACCTCCAGATGAAATATCAAGCACGGTGGTGGCAGAATCATGGTGTCATTACGGATCACGGATTATATGGGTTGACTTTGCTGTACGTTGTTGTGGTAAAGAGGGAAAGAAGAATCCTCGGGAAGGATTTGCCCAATCTTTAGCTTCAGCACCTCTCAACAGCTGGACAATAGAAACGTTTGCACAACTAGTGATCCCAACTCTCTACAAAACATGTTTACGAGTGGATGAAACCAGATGAGATGATGCTTTCACTCTGATCTCAACTCTTTTGAAAATTGGTTAACAGTATAAATAAGCAAATCACAGTTTGACTTTTTTTTTAAGACCATGATGATGAATGTTTTAAGGTGTCGTGTGATACGTGTTGTTTTCATCTGGCATCCGACAGAATATAGACCTGAAATTTCATATTGGATAGTAAAGTTTCCTCGTATCGCAACTAATTCTGCCAAGAAAAGTGATCAAACAACCACAAACAAATTATGTCCAGAGCTTATTGATGGTGACAGAAAGCCTGCACATCCTCTCAGTGTACTAATGGACGTTCATCCAGAGCGCATGTGTAGCTGTTAGTTGTGTAATCATGCTGCAATGGAAAAAAAAAAGAAAAAGAAAAAGAAACTGGTCAAAAAAATCAATAGGAGACCAAAACTATTACATAAACACTTCTGACCAGAAATCTATGTACTTTTTAATCTATGCTTTATTGGCTAAAAACAAGCTTTGATCTATACATTTTAAATAATGGATTTATTTGTGTGCAAATAATGCAGCTTTTATTTTTTTTAAGTGCAAAGTGCCAGTAAATCTGAGATTTCCTGTGCTTTTGGCTTTGAATCCAGCTTCGGCTTTATCTGCATGTTTATCCCAAATCAATCAATACTTAATGATTTCATTACATAAGGGGCACACAAAAGAGGGCCAGTGTAAAGTATTTACAGAGTAATGCACATTAGCTCTGGTAGCTGCGGACTGCAGGTGGTTATGCTCCTTCTAACACTGTCCTTCAATAATTCAGAAATCACCGTCTGGATGATCCTGCAGCCCACCAGGCTGCCCGTCCTGTTACATTATTAATCATGTTGTCTGAATACGACGGTCGGTTCCACGGTGTGGGGGGAGACGACGGGGAGGAGGGAAAATAACGTTGTTTAAAAACTATGCAAGTTAAAAATCTTGGATCGTGGCTCCTGAAGAATCTTTTGTCTGGCTCTGATTCCATTGTGTCTGTCTTCACAGAGCATGGCCTCAAAGCTGAGTCCTCTGCCCAGGATCCTTCGGGAGGTGAACACGGCTCTTTCCAACCCGTCCTGCGTCCAGATGACCCCGGGGCCGCCGTCGGAGCCCGTGGGTTCCCCTCCCTGCGAGGCAGGCTGCAGCATCTCCACCGGGCTGCAGAAGATGGTCATAGACAACGAGCTGTCGGGGTGAGAGTCATCGGTGGCGCGTCGTAGGCGCGAACCAAATTTATTTGTGTTCCTGTTATTAGTCAAAGACCCATATGAGAGCGAGACGCCGAAATAACAGAGCAAGTAGTGAGCAGCAAATCTGCTGACAAAAAATGCGTTTCTGCGGGTTTTAACTGCAGAGTTTTCCATTTGAACTTCCCAAACTATAAACACGACACAGTTCTCAGGGGGTTTTTTTTCCCCAAATCTTTCTGCTAAAGACATTAATATACCCCGGTTGAGGTATTTTTAGAAATCTGACAATGACTGAACCAAACCTAGCCGAGACAGATCAATCTGCCCGCGAAGAGAGAGAGAGCTCATTATGAGCTGATTGATCTGTGAATCAGTCTGCAGTCACTGAACGCTTGAATAAAGACCGTTTGGCACGCAAGCTCATTTAAGCTTTGCAATGATGTGTTAACTGTTATTTTCGCATCCTGATTTGGGGGTCTTGTCCAAGTCCTTTTTTACAAAGTCTTGTAGTTTTCACGTTCATTTTAGGCAAAATACGTCGACTAGTTTGGGGTTTTATTTGTTAGACGAACACAAAGTGGCAGATGATTGTGAAGCTGAAACAATACGAAGCAACATCCCAAGGCACACACATGAAAGCATACTCCTGTCTCGGACTGGTCTAGTCAAAGTTCAGCTCAAAATTAAGCAGAGAATCACGTAGCTTAAGAGTCCAAGCAGTCTAAACACAGTCATACAAGATTTCTTCCACAATTTAAGATTCTGTGACCCTGTTTGTGTTTAAAAGAAGAAAAAAAAAAACACATAAAAATCTGTTTCATTTTCACTCAGTATTTGGAGGATTTAGAAAAGTTTGTGAAATTTGAAAGCACAAATATTTTTTTTTCAGAACAGCGCTTCTTGGAAACATCATCCTGATGCTGCAGTTCCAAGACATTCACGATCCTTGAAAGTGGCAAAAGCGACATTTTTTACAAGACATGCAAATATCTACAAAAGAAAAGAATTTAAATTCCCAGAAATCCGATCTACCTTGAAGCGTCTGCATGTCGTTGTTTGTGCATCCTCGTTTTCTCTCCCTGTCTGTTTCAGGTTAATGTCTGCCAGTTCAGGCTCTGACAAGCAGCGAGAGTAGCACCTCTGCTTGTTTGCATCACCTTTGCAAAGCTTTTTTTTTTTTCTATTTTTTTTTTTTTATCTTTGATGAATACACACGCACGTCCGCTTATGCTGCTTGTGTCCTCGCGGCACAATGACAAAGAGATGCATAAAAAGATTAACATGAAAGTGTGGGGACTAATAGCGGTGTTCTGCGATCTGCAGCCGCCGTCGTTACAGAGCAGATGACAACATGTCGAGGGAAAACAGGAACTGAGTCAGACAGCTTCTATCATTACGCTCATCAGGCTTCAGGATCAATGGAGCTAATTAACTGCTGCCCCCATTTATAACCTGATGTCAGAGCCTCTCATCGTTACTTTATCGTAATAAATGTTTGCGCGCACACCGACGGTGCGCACTCGTGTGTGCGCGCGCGTAGCCACGCCGCCGCGCCTGAAATTCAAATGAGCTTCAAGATTCTGCGTTAATTGCTTCCCATCCGCTAACCTGTGACATGAAAAGGAGGAGGGGAGATGAGACAGCAGGAAGAAATGGGGCAAGAATGAAAAAGAGAAACGGGTTAAAAGAGAGGAAGGGTAAGGAGACTCGGGGAGAAGGACGAGCCGAGGGAGAAACGCCGAGCGTGACGTGAATGATAGTTTCTAGCAGGATGAGTCACAACTGTCAAAGTAAGATGTCTTTTTGGCAATCAGGACTCTATCTGTCAGTGGAGGCAGGAAAGGAAAACAGAGGATGAATGAGAAAATGTTTGAGAAAAGGCATCTTTTTCCGCGTTTAAAAGAGACTGGTTTTTTGGTGCCCATTTTTTCCACTTCTTTCAGTCTTTTCAGAGAAACCAGTAGAGTTTCAATATTCACACAGCGGGGAATTATTTAAGCCCACAAAGATTGTGGCTCCTTGAATGAATATAACACGAGGCTCAGAGTCCAGGCTTTTCTCCTTGGACTCTAAGTCTCATGTTAGCTGGTTTAAGACAAAAATATTTGACAGAATGATCATCTGAATCCTCTTTACTTTGAGTAAATCGGTTTTGTTGACAAGCAGTTATGATTTAAATAGTTTTCCTTAAAATTCTGTTTATTTCTTTCCAAATTAGACCAAAACTTTATTGCAGTAGAATACGCACGAGTCAGCAACAATGCTCACTAAAAAATCGTAACTGTTAGTAATCTGGGATGTAATTGAAGTGGTTGAAGTCAGTTTGTTGAATGACATCGTCGACAAAGTTCAGACAAAGCTCATTCAGTTTTATTTATCTATACACAGGAAAACAAAGATGTTGGGGAAATGAGGCTAAGTGAAACATTTCTTTTACGCACTGCTAATGCACATTGTTTGCTTTTGCTGCTCCTCACTAAAGCTTTGTCAGGGCATAAGGTTAGAAAGGCAGACAGAAAAACATTGCAGTCGTGGATTTGATCTTTCCCCATTATGATTGACAGAAGAGGTTTAAACTCCGTCCTTCTCTCTCTGTTCTTTGCTCCTGTTTTGCATCCATGCAGCCTCCTTTTTAACATCTTGGGATTTGGACTCCTAGTTCGGGTGTATCTTGAGCTTTAAAGATGCCATTCGTTTGCTCCCGTTTGTAAAAACAACACTTTCTTGTCATGGCTTCGCGTCATAGCAACTGCCCAAAAGTTGCGCAGCATCCAGAAACAAGGAGAGTAATTGTCTAAACATGCAACCCGTCAACCAAAGCAAAATACGAACAAAAATCTACAAAAGCAACAAATCAAAACTAACAAAACGGAGCCACTCCAGTATCTGTCATGCCACCAGGAATGGTGCAGTTCTAGAATTACCCAGCTAAACTCCTAAACACGGTTGTTGTCCCTTTCTCTTTCAGATTGGTCGACTTCACCCGGTTACCTTCGCCCACTCCGGAAAATAAGGACATCTTCTTTGTGACGAGGAGCTCGGGTATCCAGCCTTCGCCTGCTCGCAGTTCGAGCTACTCGGAGACTAATGAGCCCGAGCTTGGCATGTCCAACAGCAACAAAAGCTTATCCATGGTGGACCTGCAGGACCCCCGCAATCTGGATGCCGGGACAGCTCAGAGCCCTTCGGATGTTCTGGGTGAGAGCCAAGCTTCTGGCGGGGGCTGGCCCGCCAGAGTCTCTCAGGGCAACATCCCAGGCGGTCCCACCATGAGGAGGCCAGCTCAGGCCCCCACCACCCCAAACACGGACAGCACTCCGGGCCGACCCACCCAGCTACTCGCCCCGCTGTCCTTCCAGAACCCGGTTTACCAGATGGCGGCCTGCTTGCCGGTGTCTCCTCGAGGAATGACTGATTCGGGGTCAGAGTGCCACAGTTCAGTTAGTTCCCATAGCAACAATGAGGACGGGCCAGCAGGAGGGAAGCAAGCCTTTATGAACCATAGCAGCGGTGGCGGAGGAGGCGGGGGAAGCAGCGGCGACGAGTACACCCGGCGCTCTGGGGAGTTCAACCGTCGGCAACTGTCGCTAACGGAGACCCAGCACCAGCCCACCGTCCCGAGACAGAACAGCGCCGGCCCCCAGAGGAGGATAGACCAGCCTCCCCCCCAGAGCGTCACGCGAGGCCGCACCCCGCCGAATCTGCTCAGCAGCGGCCCGTACCCTCGCCCCACCTCCGGCAACATGATGACGTCGTCGCCCGACTGGCCGGCCAGCGGCCCTCGTTTGCGGCAACAGTCGTCCTCCTCTAAAAGTGACAGTCCCGAGACCAAACAGAGAGCTCAGCACAAACAGGTCAGTGTCGAAAAACGCAACCGTAATGATGTCGAAATAAATAATATTAAATAATAATAAAAAATACTGAAGAAGTTATTTCATAAATCAACCTTGAACTGTCTCCGGTGGTAAATACGGGAGATTACGGATATTAAAGAAGAGCCATTCATGAAGGGAAGCCTTGGTGGGTGTAATCGCAGAGACAGCACATTTCACCCTAATGATCTCCAGTCACAGCCTGGGTAATAATAGTTATTTCCATACAGGCGGCCCCGTTTCCCACAGCACCGCTTTACTGGGTATTAGGGTGCTGCAGGAGCACAGCTTGAATCTTATTAGATAAATGTGTAATGTGGCCTCCACGCAGCTGAGGTCAGAATTCACACTAGGTTAAAATTATACATATATGTTTAAATATAAATGCAGATCTTACTAAGCTGGATCTTTACTGCACACCCTGTTTAGCTGTGAACAAGTTAACACAATTCTGACTGAGTGTTTAATGTTTCTTGGCAAAATTGAGTTAAATCTGTTGGATTATCAGCTGTTTGAGCATAATCAGCAAACATTTGTATAGTATAGTCGACTATAGCATAGTGTAGTTCAGTGTAGTGTGGTCTAGTTCAGTGGTGGGTGTGTAGTCAGTCTAGTAAAGCGTAGGATAATATAGCCACCGTGTTCCTAAATTTGGAAGCTTCACCTCGATGGCTCCAAAGAGCACATTTTCAGCAAAAAGGCAGTACACAGAGCTTAAACTTTTTATTTGTGACCATTAAGCTGTCCTCAGGAAGAGAGCTTGACGTATGTTGGTAACTGTGAAAGTGAAGGCGTTGATTCTTTTCTGGTGGGATCTCTCTCTGTCCATGCTGATGGTAAACCTGCTTTACTCACATGACCTCTGACAAAAAAAAAGAAAAGAACAGA